>NC_063052.1:41002022-41335890 GCF_018812025.1 Megalobrama amblycephala | reverse complement strand
TATAAATGTCATTTATATATTTTAGTTTGTCAAGAGATTTTAAGCACCGTTTTTGGAGAGTGCGCATGTGCGCATGTGCTCTGGTACGTCAGAACAAGCATATGATTGAATCTGGAAATAAAGCAAAATAACTGAGGAAAATGAGAATTAGTCCTATAATGCCATATCCGTAATTTATAGCAAAAAATCTAGCATTAATTTTAATCTCAAACGGATTCATTTAAAGAAGTTATTACTCACTACCTGCGTGACGTCATTCACCAACGTGGTTGAACGACAGGTTTGCAACAATACGGTTACGGGAAACTAGCTAGTTGATTTGTTCAACGATGCATCGTACTTCGGTAGTTCAGCAGCGAGTTACATCGTTGTTTGAGAAACGCAAATTAAGTTTGCGTTATAAATGTATTCATAAATATTGTTTATCATTAATTGTTTATCAGAATGTGTTACAAAGGATGATTATTGTATGTTGTTAGAGAATAAAATGTTGTAAAATAGTTTAAAATGTTGCAAAAGGCATTGCCAAACAAAAAAATCTGTTTTCAATTAATTTATACCCCCAAAATGGCGACGTATCCTGAGGGATAAAAACATTAAAATCAAAATTAAAA
Organism: Megalobrama amblycephala; assembly: GCF_018812025.1. NCBI lineage: Eukaryota > Metazoa > Chordata > Actinopteri > Cypriniformes > Xenocyprididae > Megalobrama > Megalobrama amblycephala. Next base: position 41,335,276 of record NC_063052.1, on the reverse strand, counting down.
GTCATAAAAATGATCAAGTTGTATTTTATGCATCCTAATAAGATCGCAATAAATTAATTTTCTGATGTCTCTTTATGGCCATTTTTAGGGTTAAAAGGTTTGGTAACCCCAATCCTAAAGATGTGCTTATTGCCTTGATTGCATGATACATTACAGTTTTTCTCAGTCGCTTTGGTACATTTCTCGAATCAAACTCACAATTTGCAAAACAGTAAGTGCATTTCTCAAAACAATTTGTACAAATAGCAAAACACCATGGATAAACTGCAAAATCCACTCTCTTACTCAAAATCCTTAGTTCATCTCTCAAAAGTAAATATCTGTGTCAATGAACATGTCAGTGCCATCAGAATGACAAGTCCTTGTGTCATTGTGTACGGATAAGACAGTCAAATTGTTTAGTCATGTTGTCAATATAACAGTTTACTCTGGAGGGATGTTCTGATGGAAACTATGGCTAAAGTTTTAATGACAATTATTGTCAATTGTAAGTTACATCTTAGTGTATGTGTGAGTGTAATTGCAAGAGAATGGAAAAGATTCAAATTTACACTCTTACTGTTTGTACTGTATTTTATTGACAGAACATGTCATTGAGATACAGAAATGAAAAAACAGCACTGAATAGCACACAAAAAAAAAACCTAAAGAAGGAATGTGAACATAGGAAAAACTGTACATGCGGTGCTGTAGAAATTACATTACAGTTTTTTACAATTGCTAGGACCCATTTCTCAATACTTAGGCCACTTTTTCAAAACTCTTCACACAGTTCTCCTAACCAACTTTCAGCTTGTCAAAGCAGTTCATTTCACATTCAAAATGCACTAAATCTACCAAAACACTTCATTCATGTCTCAAATCAACTCATTCTTCCAGAACACTAGCAAAGGTTTTCACCAAGCAAACACACTTTGTCAGTCATAAAACATCGACCTTAAAAACACTAACATCAGTTAGCATTATGCAATGTTTTCTTTTGTAAAATTTCTTTATAAAACAAGAATGACACTCTCTACTGCTTATAATTCATCGCAGTACATGTTACATGGTCCATGTTTACATTACAGAACAAAATTATTCCTAAGTTTCCCCTTTTGAATGGACGGTAATGAAACTGAAAAACGAATGCTTGTGTAGGTGTTCAGTTTCATCTAATTGTTTTGATAGTATTTGATTTTTTAGATTCAGAATATATTTCATTACAATATTACTGTAGAACATAAGTTTTGAACATAAGTTTAACAGTTTTGAAAACAGTATGTAAGCATGTGCAAATTTGCCTGTACGTACAAAGAGTTTTGGCAGTTGTTGTGTCTGAGTGAGAAAAGAATTCATGAAATTTGAGAGATGTAGTCATTGAATGCATTTTGTGCCAAAGCAATGATAATTGATTCTCAGTTTAGCCCACATAGACTTCTGTTGTGCTCCCTGTGTGAAGAGTTTTGCAAAAGTGACCTAAGTTTTGAGAAATGTGTCCTAGCGTCTGTAAAAAACTGTAAGGAATTACAATCTTCCTACACCTCTTGACGATCCAGTCTGTTGGGCCACAAATTCTCATCCACATCACAACGAACATCTTCTCTTGCAATGCAGCATGGAAAGAATCTTTTTGAGTGTCTTATCCAGCCTCTGCAGGCATCTGCTGTGATGTCGTCACATGCTGCATCCATGGCAGCCAGAAGGGTAATTTGTGTATGTGGCTGACGATCGTATACTTTCGTATACTATCGTATACTATATATATACCTGCTAGTTGATGCTTCATGAGAAGCACCTTCGTTAGAGAAAGTCAAGATTCACCTGGGAGCAATTTACCAATTCAGGACAGATTTAGAAAAAAGTCTAATGGAAATATAGAAAGTATAGAAATATGCTTGACATATTATGATAATGTGTTCAACCATTTTGCATGTAAAGACTTATGCTATGAGCTTGTGCCTAAATGTTGTGGGGGGTGAGACTATTCAACAGAGACCCAATATAATACATTTTGATCAACATGACATAAGCAACTGATAATGTAGGAAACAACTGAGAATTGTACATAATCATTTGTACATAATATGGATGTACCAAAGCATTTGCAACTTGTTCAAAGAAATGAGAAACAGCTTTTTTGATGTGCACAAGTGACACAATGATGTGAGAATTGAACAGGTAGTTTTGAGAATTTCAATTCTGATCTGAGAAATGTACCAAAGCGACTGAGAAAAACTGTAATAATAATGATTAAAGTCTTTCTGTTTCTCCTCAGGTAATATTTCTGCGAAAATAGGCAAGCCACTGAAGATGGATGTTCTGTTGATCAATGCTGCTAAAGTGGAGAAAAACTCCAATGGAGAGTGGACTGAGGTGTGGACGAGTCACGGGGTCAGCAGTGATCGACTGACCGACAGAGATGGAAATCTGATCATTAATAATTTTACGGCCAGTGATGCTGGAACATACAGAGTTCTGGACTCTGAAGGAGAAATCTGGATCACAGTCACAGTCACAGGTGAGAGAAGATCAGTGGATGATCAGAAATATTATAGCATTTTGACAGCCGAGGTTTATTCATCATGATTTGAACAACAAATTAATACTAAACTGTTTGACAAACCTTTCAATCTCCTCTACAGAATCTAGTCCAAAATCTGGCCCAAAGGGAGGTCAGAGGAACATAAAGACTGACACTGAACAACAGAGTAAGTAAAATATGACTAATAAGAGCTTTATGGGATATTTAAGAAGTGACTTTAAAACATTTAGAAAATAAAAAAGTGCTTTGAGGTGTGATTGGTGCAGTCAGTGGGACTGTTTGTGTTGGTTCTGGTGGATTCTGGTTACTGCTCGAACCAAGATAAACTCTAACCTTCCAATATCCTCTACAGAACCAAATCTGAATAACACAGATGATCACGGAACTAATGGCAGTGAGTAAAACAAAGCATTGAGAGATTTACAAAATCTTTAAATAATGAGTTTAAAGAAGAAAAACTATTTAAACAAATAAAATAAATTGTGCTCTCTTCTCACTTTCCCTCCTTTCAGAGAACTGGCCTGTAATAGTTAGCGTATCTGTAGGGTTTGTGATGCTGGTTGTGGTTGCTGTGGCTCTGATTATATACGTCAGACGCCGTCATCAACCACCGAGACGCCAACATGAACAACAAGAAAACAATCCACAATACGTAGAGGTCCCAATGAACGATCTTGAACAGGAGGCCCCTGCAGAACACTAGCGATGTCACCGGTAAGATCCAGCAGATCTGCAGAGGATTCTTTCAGCATATTTCTGCAGCTAGGTGTGTAATATGTATCATCTATGATAATACCAGAATTGTTGTTTAACAATGTGTGAGATTACATTATTGAGTATGTCATTCACTTTGCAAAAACAATTGTATAAAAAAACAACTGGGAAAGACTTGAATACACGCAGTGTACAGATGGGTGACAAACTGATGGAAAACAAACACTGAGTGTCTCAGGTGCTGCAGCACACGCCAAAGAAGCTGCCATTTCAGTTTTCAGCTGGGTTGAAATCCACTGACCGAAAGCCCCAGCATATGATACACATCATTTTCTTATATTCATAAAGAATGAAATCAATATAAATGTTTAATAATAGGATAATGGTGATTAATACACAGACCAACTTTATATTAATTTGTAATAACTCTTCCCTTTAAAGCCAGCAGAATATGATCATGTCATCAAAATGATAATATTACTTTTATCGCTGCCTGTTCTGGTATTATATTATTGTGTTATATTATGTGTGTTATTGTGATGTTGCACCTGTGCAAACCACATTTCCTAAGGGATAAATATAAACCTGTTACAGAATAACAGAGCTGATACCCCAATATCCCTGCAGCCTGTTTAACTTTCAGTTTGTTTGTTTGTAATTTGTAACATGATGGAGAGGGTGTCCAAAACTGTGTCTGTCTACCATTTTTTTTCTTGGCTGCTGTTGCCATTGATGACTCAATAGAGGATTTTAAGGTTTTATTCTTCATAAAGCTGCATTGAAATAAAATTGTTTTAATTGTATTGAGAAAAATACTATACGCAATATGACTTTTGATACAGTAATATTTTTCCAATTATATATGGTGGTAAGTTTCTAATGGTATATGTGTTGATATGGTGTTTGTTCATATTCCTGTTAATTCATGAGTTAACTTAAAACTCTTGGAGCAGCTCAATTTTTGTTTATTATGGATCCAAATGGATTAAAGGTGCAGTAAGAGATCTTTGAGAAACACTGTGAAAGTGGACCTTACTAAGAGCCAAAACACACTTAGCCAATCAGCAGCATGGGCATTATTGGGGGCGGAGCTATAAAGATCTCCTTTTGGGGAGGGGTGTGTTTATTCTGGCCATTTTAAATAACAGCATTTCTCTGAGGTTTAGGATTAAAAATATCTTTCCTAAGACCTCCTTACCTCACTGTGACTGTTAAGTTTTTCATCATAAAATATGTCTAATTGTGAGAAGTTTTGTTTACTTATTCTTTTGTTTTTTTTGGTACTGTTTGTCACAGCAATTAAGAAATGTTGCAAATCAAACTCAAATCTGTGAAAAGTTAATTAATGTAGGGCTGATTGAATATGGGTGAAGCTACTTTCTTTTCTTTTCTTTTTACAGTATAAAAATGTTTGAAGTACCTGGTGCGAGGGATTCCTCATTCCTCAATTCCTCAATTTTAGGTTTATGGCCTTTTGTTTTCTTTCAGTTGTATGTTTAACATTGGTTTTCTTGAGGTATGAGAGGGACAAATTAACTTAACATTTTCAATACACTATGTAATTCCATTCTGCTGCCTGTATATTTAAACATATATCTTAATAAATACTTTTACCTGCTTTAAATCTTTTGAGAATCTTTCCTTTATGGTGTTGAAAGCCAAAGTGACTCTGACTTTTTCAAAACTGCAGCGTAAGCTTCCTGTCTTACATTGCCTTCAAAGAGAGGGACTTCCTTCTGTAATTAAAATAAAAACCAATAGAAAATCCAATACAAACTACATTGAGATGTTCATTATATAGAGTTTTGATGCAATAAACAAATAAAGGTGAAGATGGAACAATAGAGACTATTATTCAATGTTTTATAATTCTCTGGAAGGAAGTGGAAACTCTGTGGTTTCCTCTGCATCATGCTGAAAGCTATAGTTTGAAGACCCACTTGACAAACAAGAAACAATGGAGAAAGTCATTTTCATCTTCTGTGTATTTTCTTATTGGATTATGCAAATCACGCCCAATGGTAACTATATCACTCAAATATTCATGAATTTAACATGTCAACCTCAAATAGAATAATTATCATTATTATCAGTGGTCTAAAAGGGTCTGTGTTTATCAATGCATCAGCACCAGAATCTTCTGATCTGTTGAAAGTTCAGATGGGAGAAGACATCACTCTGAACTGCAGCATGACTGACCGGATTGAAGTCGCCTGGTTTCACCTCAATTCTGAAAAACTCAAACTACTGATTTCTGCAAAAAAAGACAGAACTGGAAGAAAACTCCTGATAATCTACAAACAAAACAGCACTCGTCTGAAAATTACTGCAGACAGTTGGGTCACCACAGTCTCTCTTATTATTTCTGGAGCATCAGAGTCAGATTTGGGTTTTTATTTTTGTGGAACAAAGTCTAACTCTCCAGAGATGTTCTTCGACAAAACCATCAGACTGGAGATTGACGGTAACAGATTTTTTAGTTTTTCCCATCATATTTATGGCTGGTGAAATGCTTTTATATGCTAAACATATTTTAAGTGCTTAAAACCACTGTAAACGTTGCCATCACTGTAAAACGTGATGCAATTCTTACCTTAAAGATCAATATTTATCTGACTGATCCCATTAATAACTGTTTTATTGGTATGAATGAATGTATTTAGTTTGATTCAGTGATGCTAAATCTTTTTTTTTTTTTTTGATACAGAGTATTTTTTTTATACTGCTTTAATACACACTATATTGTATAAAGTACAACTGACAGAAGCTCATTTTAACCTCCCATACACTGACAATCACAACAGTTTATGTGTGTTTGATAAACTGATCATTTATATTTACAGGACTTTTTGTAGCAGAAGAGTCAAAAGAAGTTGTTGACATCACAGGTAACATTTGGATGTTCACTTGATTTTTCATAGTGACGGCTGGAGATCCAGGTTGTTTTGAGTTGTATGAATCTGAGTAACTCTTTCTCTGTACAGTAGATGAGGTGACACCGACAGAGAGGATGTTGATGTTCGGTGGTGTTGGTCTGGCTGCGTTTGTGTTTTTTCTGACTACAGTCATCGCAGGATTAATCATTTACCATCGTGGTTGGCAGAAAGGATTGAAAGAAGCAAAACATGAAGGTCTAGTTAATTAAAAATCAACTAAACAGCATTAATTTCAGCTTGTTTATACAATCTAACTCAATATATCTGTTAAAATTACTGTCTCATTTCCTCTGTTTTGTGTTTTAGAATACTTATGTTGATATATATTTTCTGTTCCCATTGTTCTTGTGTTTTACTTCCTGTTTTTGCTTAATTTTCCTTAGTTCCTGGTTTGCTTCCAGAGTTACCCTCATTATTCTCCATAGCAACCCATAATCTTTATCTGGTGTTGTCATTGATGATGTTTGTGTGTTCTAGCTCTGTTTTGTCCAGCTTGCCTGTGTCTATTACTCTGTTTCTGCCCTGAATTACTTTCACTGTGCTTATTTAAATACATGTTGCATTTGGATCTCTGAAACAGTGCTGGTACTGCCACTGTCTTTAATGCAATGGTTATTAATGCAGTATACATAAACAATATTAAAGCTTAGAGTTCTAGTATGTTTTACACAACTGCAGTTTTTACATGTAGAGAATAAGCTGAAAAAGAACAGCTAACATATGCTTTAATATCATTAGTCTGCATCTTTAGACATTAAGGGCCCTATTTTAAAGATCTAAGCTCATGGTCTGAAGCTCATGGTGCAGGTGCATTTAGATAAAAGTCTGAATCCACTTTTGCTAGTTTAACAATGGAAAAAAAAATGGTTGTACACCAGGCGCATGGTCTAAGGGTTGTCTCTATTCTCTTTATGAGTCAGATAGGTGCATGTTACTAACACACCCTTTAAATAAAAAAAATACGCCATGCGCCATTGACTTTAGAGCAGGTTTCAGTTGGTCAGTGGCGCAGCATTTTCAGTTCCTCAACATGCCATCAATGCACCTGAACACACCTCATTTTCAGGCCAGCACGGCCATGGATGAACAGATCGACGCGAGTGCATTTGAACAATGTGACGCAGAACGTGAAAATGATAACGTCAGGCTGAAACTAGCAAAAACACAGTTTGCATTTATATTTTCTCTTGAAAACAGGTTTAATGCTTCTCAGTCTAGATAATTATATAAGAACCTATCATATAAGGCAGACAACTGTTTTATGTCACATATAAGCTTGATTAAAATGTCAACAGATGTCATCAATGATGAATGTGTTGTTCAGTGATCTGATCAAATAAACAGCATTAAAACTAAGAAATTATATGTCTATATGTGCAATTTCTGGCAGAAAGCAAGATCATTAGCAAAGCTAAACATTTTTGTGCAATGCACAATCATGATTTCCTGATTGACTGCATTATGATAATGCAACTAAACCACAATCTGACTTGCTGACACTAAAGGGCAAATGAACAAATTAGCCATAGTGTGTGTGTGTGTGTGTGTGCATAAGGCTAACAGAATGAAAACATTAGTAAAAATGAAGGAGGGGAATATGCAAGAGAGAGAGAAAAAAATCTGTGGCAAACAAAACAGACCATGCGGAAGTGAAGGAAGGGAGAAGCCAGGAGCAGATAATCACCCAGTAAACAGCCATGATGATAGCCCATGGTGGAGTCGATGCCAGGAAGAGCCATGGTGAAGACTTGGCCGACGACACCAGGGGATGAACCAATGAGAATGAAGCAGAAGAACCTATGCCATGCAACCCTCAATGGCACTGTTCACACCATGAACGATATTTAGAAAAGATAACTATATTTGAGTCCAAACCAACGAACGATAACGGTCAGTTTATTCTGAACTCATTCGCTGCGGTTTCAAAGTGTGTTCAACATGTTTTTGCTGTTCTTGTTGCAGTTACACACTTTAACCGGCAGATGTCCTCAGCATGCTATGTTTGAAGTGAATAGCTAGTGTAATCGATCTAATCTAACAGTGAATTTAGCTGACTAAGTCAATATAGTAGAATAAAAACAACGCATCGTCTTTTTCACTAAAACTTCAAAGGAAGCAAGACAATGTTGTCGAAACTAGCGCTGGATACCTGAGGTCATTTAATTTTACACTGTTTGCTGGCATAATGATCTCATGGTTAATACATCTCACCATTTATTCCGAGGGTATGGCTGATTTTGGATGCTTTCCATATATCAATTTTCTTTAAAGGTGCCCTAGAACTTTTTTAAAAAAAAGATGTAATATAAGTCTAAGGTGTCCCCTGAATGTGTCTGTGAAGTTTAAGCTCAAAATACCCCATAGAGTTTTTTTAATTAATTTTTTTAACTGCCTATTTTGGGGCATCATTATAAATGAGCCGATTCAGGGCTACTGGCCCTTTAATTCTCCTGCTCCACGCCCCTGGAGCTCACACTTGCCTTGAACAGTGCATAAACAAAGTTTACACAGCTAATATAACCCTCAAATGGATCTTTACAAAGTGTTCGTCATGCATGCGGCATGCATGCATCGGAATTATGTGAGTATTGTATACTGTTATATTGTTTACATTTGATTCTGAATGAATTTGAGGCTGTGCTCCGTGGCTAAAGCTAACATTACACACTGTTGGAGAGATTTATAAAGAATGAAGTTTTGTTTATGAATTATACAGACTGCAAGTGTTTAAAAATGAAAATAGCGATGGCTCTTGTCTCTGTGAATACAGTAAGAAACGATGGTAACTTTAACCACATTTAACAGTACATTAGCAACATGCTAACGAAACATTTAGAAAGACAATTTACAAATATCACTAAAAATATCATGATATCATGGATCATGTCAGTTATTATTGCTCCATCTGCCATTTTTCGCTGTTGTTCTTGCTTGCTTACTAGTCTGATGATTCAGCTGTGCACAGATCCAGACGATAATACTGGCTGCCCTTGTCTAATGAATTTTATAATGTTGGAAACGTGGGCTGGCATATGCAAATATTGGGGGCGTACATATTAATGATCCTGCTGTTACTAACAGTCATGTTGTGTTGAGATTCGCCTGTTCTTCGGAGGTCTTTTAAACAAATGAGATTTATATAAGAAGGAGGAAACATGGAGTTTGAGACTCACTGTATGTCATTTCCATGTACTGAACTCCTGTTATTTGACTATGCCGAGATAAATTCAATTTTTGATTCGAGGGCACCTTTAAAGTATCCTTGAAAAGTGGTGGATTTTTCTGGACCTCTGCAAATAACTTCTCCACAATGGCATCTGCCATTTTAAATGTGCAAGACCTTAAATTAGTACTGTCAGTGTTTTATAGTCCAACAGCTGGAAAAAAGTGATCCCATCTATATCATTCCTCTGTATCGTTATAGCTGTGGTGTGGACACTGCTATTCTTTTATATTTAGAATGATTTTTAGAACTATATGTTTATCGTTATCTTTATAGTCATCGTTCTTGGTGTGAACAAGATTTTAGAGCTGGACTGGACCAGACCAGCTAGGACACTAGAGTTCATACTGAATGGAATCAGTGGGAACAGGAGAAAAAGGGAAACTTCCTCATCCAGTTGAGGTCAGTGTTGCACCCCTTGAAAAGGGGGAAAATATATATTATTAAAAGAAGAGACTGCTGTCTGTGTGCTGACTGTATGGCTGTGACACACAGCATAGCTTGTGTCAGCTACGTAGCCTTTGAGTTCCTCCTACTGGACACTCCTTGAAATTGCATCTAATTTTTTTAGTTAACAGAATTAGAACAATAAAAAAACCATCACCTTATGAATGAATCATTTTGACTTAGAACTCTTTTAGCAATGTTCTCTGTTAACAGGCTGTAAATAAAACTGTGTTGGAGCATCAGCTCAAATACTCCAGAAACAATCGTTGATCTGGAGAGGAATGTTCACTGCAAATCCATTATACTCAAAGAGGGTCCTGTCTTCTGTCATGGTTGGCTGTGATATATAAAGTGCATGGTGACAAATCAAATGAACACTTTATTATAATGAAAAAAACAGATCATGAAACCAACCGCTTTACATCAAAGAGACGAGATGGCAAGGACTGCAACAACACAGGGAGTATATGTATTTCACATGCAAAAGCACATAAAACGTTCATCAAATTTTAATTTCAAATCTGTTCCCACCTCAGCCCTCGAAATACAAGAAACCAAATACAAGATGAATGATGGCTTGAAAGAAAATCATTTGACTTGACATTTGATATTCAACAGTATTCTTGACATTTATTTAACAGTGCTTTGATCTGCCTGCATTGACACTATTCTTTAAGAGCTGCTGTGCAGCAAAAATGATGTACCAGTTATCAATGTAAAGCTGCTTTGACACAATCTGCATTGTAAAAAGCGCTATATAAATAAAGGTGACTTGACTTGGTTTGACAGAATTTTGTGAGTAGCATGTGCTGCTGTAACTCTGACAGAAATGGACATAACCTACATTAAAGGTGCTAAAGAGGATGTTTTGTTTTATACATTTTTGCAATATTACTTGAAACTGTCTTTACTAACTGATAAAAGACTATTTATTAGGTGCACTGAAAGGAATAATATTAATATACATCATCTGTGCACGAGGTAGGGCCTTAAAAACATCAGCCAATCGTTTACGCGATCATCGCGTAAACGATTGGCCCTCTGGCTTGTCAATCACTGCCATGACGTTCCTTGTGAGAGACGAGCGCGGCTGCACGTTCCAGTAACTTTCCACACTCCACAGGCACTGCATGCAATGTTTTTGTCAGGAGACAGGAGTAACAACTGCAGATTATGAGTTACCCGCGGTGAGTCCGACATAATGAATCCACTAAGTGTGTGCGCGGCTTTAAGTATAAGGCCGATTATGAATGTAAATTGATACTTATGACTGATGCGCTCAAACGCGTCTAGTCAGAGCCAGTTGCATTCAGTCTGCGATTACAGTCAGTGTTCAAATTCCATGTGAAAGTATATAAATCTGCTTCAGGAGCAGGAAACTATCGCTGTATGTTGAGCACAGTCAGAATGTTTTAGCTAGTCGTTAAATGTGTGCCCGGCTTAATAACACAGCCAATGCCGGTGGTAAACACTCGCGTTCTGATACTCGTGCACGAGTTTTGGGAGGCGTTCCCTATAAATGAGCTGTGAAGGAGGGGGGTTGTTCTTACCCATGCGCTCATTTCAAAAACTCAGTCGACAAAAAGAACCTCTTTAGCACCTTTAAAAAACAGCTGTAATATAACACAAACATGACAGCCACTTGCATCACAGCTCCTCCTAGTGTGTGGATCAGTTTCTTCACTGTTACATTTTGAACTCTGCTTCCATCATTTGCAATGTTTCCAGTTGCATCTTTAGTGGTTTTGCAACTGTTTACTATGTCCAAACAGGTGGATTTAGATTTAAAAAAACAAAACAAAACAAAACAACAACAACAAAAAACAAACCAAAAAACAAACCAAAAAAAAAAAACCATGGATTTGGCTGATTTTGCAACAAATGATTTTAACAGCAAATTGATGCTTAACTGTGTGACCTCCTGGAGGGCCAACGGCCTGCAGATTTGAGCTCCAACACACTTGTCAGGACGTTTCCAGTGAGTCTGAAGATCCTTGGCCCCTATACCCTCTTTCACTATTCTGAATCTGTACATTAGTCCACTAATATAGTTCAATATAGAGTGAATGAAAGCGAATGAGTGAATTCAGACATTGAGTGCGCTGGAAGGGCTGTCGCTTTTGCATTAGTTTGTGCTTTCTGTTTAATAATCATTTGAAACTTCCCACACAGCAAAAGGACTCCGTGGCGGATCCACCGCGGAGGTATCGCGCAGAGGTGGAAAGTCCAGGGCTCAGAAAGTGAAAGTCCAGGGCTCAGAAAGTAAAAGTCCTGCCATATTTTTTTTCCACCCGCTGAAACAGTATTAAAGTTAATGAGATAAATAAGTGATTAATTGAGTGATGATTGAGCATTATTGAAGACACCTGATGATAACAAGCAGAATCACCAAAGGAGAAAATCACAATTTTTAAGATACCATCGTGGAGATGAGGGTTTGTTTTAGTTGGGCTCTTGTCTTGACCCTTCACTTTTTAATATTAAATTTTGTTTGGGCTTAACTGAGTTATAACAGCCAAACAAGCAGAAAGAAAAGATGATCGGGTTTTGTTGGTTATGTTTTCACATGCTTATTACTTGATCTGAATCACTGAACTCATTTAGAGCCCAATCTCTGAGTTAGATTCACATTATTGATTACAGCAGCACTGTGATTCTACAGCACAAGATCCAGTTTTTTTTTTTCAAAATAATTCAAAGGTTTCATCAAAAGTTGTTGTTAGTAAAAAAAAAAAAAAAAAAAGATGCCCTCTCATGTTGTGTAGACACACAGATATCAAGAATCATCCTGTGAATCTCAACAGTGGTGAGAGTAATAAAGCATGTTGCAGTGCATTCTGGGTGCCACCAATCAAAATTCATCCATGGCTCCCATCATGCATTGCTGCATGAATAAATTATGAGCTGAATCGTCTTAGTAATTTCCTTTATTCTCATATTTTATTTTGTTCCATTTATGCGACTTTTTAGTAGCTTGTTTTCTAATGTTCAGAGTTGATCTGTTGATCAGAATATGTTGCTTGTCACCGTCCTTGAGATTCACAGGCTGATTCTTGATGTCTGTGTGTGCCTAAGAGAAATTTTTTTTTTTTTTTAAGAGAACAACTTTTAAGAAATCCCTCAGATTATATTGATAAAGCTGATCTTTTGCTGTAGAATCACAGTTCTGCTGTAATCAATTATGTAAATCTAACTCAGAGATTGGGCTCTAAATGAGTTCAGTGATTCAGACCAAGTAATTAGCATGTGAAAACATAACCAACACCACCTGATCATCTTTTCTCTTTGCTTGTCTGGCTGTTATAACTCAGTTAAAACAGCCCAAACAGAATTTAAGATTAAAAAGTGAAGGGTCAAGAGCCCAACTAAAACAAACCCTCATCTCCACGATGGTGGCTTAAAAATTGTGATTTTCTCCTTTGGTGATTCTGCTTGTTATCTTCAGGTGTCTTCAATAATGGTCAATCATCACTCAATTAATCACTTATTTATCTCATTAATGCTTCAGGGGGTGGAAAAAAAATATGGCAGGACTTTTACTTTCTGACCCCTGGACTTTCCACCTCTGCCGCGAACGGACCCGTATCGGAGTCCACTTGCGCGCAGTGACGGATCCGCAACGAAGGCGGATACGGACCCGTCTTGGCTCCGCGCTGCATCCGCTCCGCATCCGCGATTAAAACCTTACCTCCGCGGCGGGTCCGTGTGGGACCCGCAAATTGATACAACCGTTGCAGTAAAGGCGCGTGCGCGTCCGCGGATCCGACATGGGTCCACTCAGGATCCGCTCATTGACAGTAGAATTTATGGCGTCGCCCGGATGCGGATATGATCCTCTGGGCGGCGTCAAAACGGATGTGACAGTCACGCGGATTTGGCGACTTGAATGCGGATCCGCCTAGGAGTCCTTTGCTGTGTGGGTTAGCAAACTGGCAGCTCCAATAGTAATGAAAAGATTTATATTGAACTCTGTCATGGAAACTATGTATAAACTTAAATTTTAATTAAAAAAAAAATCAATTAAAAAGGGATTTATATCTGTGTGATATTACACTGTAACCACATTAGGCCAGCAGCTTGTAAAATGGATAGATGGATGATTTAGTTGCGGGTGCCATCTTCTGGTCAGACAAGGGAAATCATTATTCTGGTATTTTCTTTGCATTCAGCATACATCGATTGTACAATTGTTATTGCTCAATAACTCGTTATTGGATTGAATGAGTGCACTCGAAAACGTCCACTATGGTTTCATACACCACTACAAATGGCTGTTCCCTCAAATATTGCCCTATTTAATGGTATAAGAGGCGATTAGCTGGTTCAGGTGTGTTTAATTGGAGTTGGAGCTGAACTCTGCAAGACAGTGACCCTCCAGGAACAGGTTTGAAGACCTCTAGACTAACTGTTCAATATCCTCCACAGAATCTAGTACGGAATCAAAAGGAAAACTGGACAACAGCAGTGATATCAAACTTAAGGGCACAGAACAATCCAGTAAGTAAAACAGGAGGCATTGAGAGCTTTACAAAATCTTCAAGCAATAAGTTTAAAAATTGATTTGTTTGATGTTCTCTCTTTCTACCTTCTGTAGAGTATGGGATTTTGATTTTTGGACTGACTGTGTGTGTGGCTCTGGTGGTTCTGGCTCTGATTACAATTTCTGCCATCAAGAGACAACAGTTTCTGAACAGGAAAGCAGAACATGTTTTGTACCAATGCAGTCACCTGTACCTGTGAGCTCAGCAAACCTAGCGACGCCACTGGTTAATTTGTTTTCAAATCCAGCAGATCCACAGAGGATTCTGTAATTTACAATACATATGATCGTTTGGGCTGGACCTCTACATCAGGATTCTGTTTGTTAACAGTATCTGCATTCAGTTAAAGTGACTTGGGCTACGTTCACACTGTGACCCTTAGTGCTCAATTCTGATTTATTGCTCAGATCTGATTTTTTTATATAGCTGTTCACATTGTTGTTTAAAATGTGGCCTGAACTGATCAACATGTGCAAAAGAACGATAAAGACGACAAACAGCACACTGTCATACCGAAGGAAAACAGAAAAAGACAGATGGTGTAAATAATGGTGTAAATGGTTGTAAATAAGTGTTGTTTAATGTGTATATTTGTGTTTAATATATTTAATATGGCAAGAGGAAGAGTCTTAGCTTCTCCTGATGTGCCTTCATCATGTAGGAAGTTTTTCCTTTGTATTGTTTTTTATGTCATTGTGTGTGTATATAAACTATGTTTTGCAAATAAATATATATGATGAAATATGAAGAGGATGTTTAAGTAGTTTATGTCTGCTGCATTTACAAACTAAGCCAACTCTTTGTGAAGATAACACAATCAGGGATGAAATCTGTTGAGATCAGAGGGCTGTTTCATAAAAGATGCTAAGAAAAGCGAGGATTAAACTCCAAAACCTAACTTGAATTAACCTAACAAATGAGTTTGGGCTAAAACGGTTTCATAAAAGGTAATTGAAGTTCACGCAGTCCCGCTAATTCGATCCAGGTTCACCTAGTCAAGATAATTTCGCGTGCACGCTTTTCTTAAGCAGCCCTAAAGGTCGATCATGGATCAAATCGATCCACCACAGGAAACGGCATACGTTTTGTGCTATTTTATGCGTTTGAGACATGGTGTTTCCTTAGTGCATAACTTACTTTTCACAAGTTTATTCTCCATCTGTAAATGTTAGAAGTCATGCAAATATTTCCATTTTGAGACTAAACTTCACAGTGAACGAGCGCTGCTGCGTGCATGCGCGCTAAACAGACGGGACGCAATAGAAGCGCAATAATTCTAAAATATAGGCTACATTTCGCTAAAATATTTGATGTTGGACATTAAATGTGCCTTATGTACACTTTAAAACCTACAAGTAGCCTAAGTGTATTTTTATGATGGTAACTGTAAATGGACTATTGTAATGCGGTAAATCAATATACTTTGGGACAATTACTGAGTTTAGATTCATCTTACCAATTAAAATTTAGTCTGTGCATATTTATTTTAATTTTTAATTTTGTGATTTTAATTTCTGCTCCTCTAATAACCATAAAGAGTACTACTGCCAAACAAAACCAGAGAGAAATGTATTCATATATTTTAAAACAATCTAATTAAATATTGGGCACAAAACATTTAGCCAGTAAGAAAGGAAAACCTATATATATATAATTCAGGTTGATTAGGACACATTTTCCCAGTCATTTCAATAGCAAAAAGTGTCCTAATCAACCTGAATTCCATATATATATGAGACCAGAGTATAGATTAATATGGGCCTTGGAAAAGGCTAGCTGACTTTATTGTGCTTTGACTACAGTGGGTAGTTTCAGTGTGGACAGGCTGCATCTTACTCTGTCACTCTTTTCATAGCTTTTGCTGGCTCTGAAACACTCACTTGGTATTTCTCCTGCTCTTTCTCTAGCAAAAAATCACTCATCACTTGAAAGCTTACAAATGAAGGCCTGATTGTTTCAGGGGCCTTGTCACAGGTTTATTGATTTTGAATTTCTGTTACTTTTGCTATATTTTCACACTTAAAACAATGATTTGGTAATCCTCTTGTATTCTTCTGTGCTAAGAAATAAGTCTCTGACAGTTCTCTCCCAAGTGCTTCCATTGTTGTCAGTATTAAGTCTGAGAATGATTCAGTGGCTATATAACACTTAATTTTTAAGAAATTACTTCTCTTCAAATGTTTTGTTTCTCATCATGCTTACCTTTAAATAAAAAAATGTCTTAAACTTACACCAATATATATTTTATTAGCACAATTTAGTAAATGTGTGTATTATTTATATATATATATATATATATATATATATATATATATATATATATATATATATATATATATATATACACAGCAAAACTGCAGTGTTAAATTAACTCTCCTGGGAGTACATGTGAGACCATACTCAAGAGTGTTAAAGTGTTAAAATAAGAGTGTTAAAAGAACACTGAAAAGTGTTAAAGTTAATGAGATAATTAAGTGATTAATTGAGTGATGATTGACCATTATTGAAGACACCTGATGATAACAAGCAGAATCACCAAAGGAGAAAATCACAATTTTTAAGCCACCATCGTGGAGATGAGGGTTTGTTTTAGTTGGCTCTTGACCCTTGATTTTTAAAAATAAAATTTTGCTTGGGCTGTTTTAACTGAGTTATAACATCCAGACAAACAAAGAGAAAAAATGATTAGGTGATGTTGGTTATGTTTTTACATAATCATTATTTGATTTGAATCACTGAACTCATTTAGAGCCCAATCTCTGAGTTAGATTCACATTATTGATTACAGCAGCACTGTGATTCTACAGCACAAGATCAGCTTTATCAATATAATCTGAAAGATTTCACAAACAGTTCTGAGCAAAAAAAGAAAAATCTTTCTCTTAGGCACACACAGACATCAAGAATCAGCCTGTGAATCTCAACGACGGTGACAAGCAACATATTCTGATCAACAGATCAACTCTGAACATCAGAAAACAAGCTACTAAAAAGTCACATAAACAGAACAAAATAAAATATGAGAATAAAAGAAATTACTAAGACAATTCAGCTCATAATTTATTCATGCAGCAATGCATGATGGGAGCCATGGATGAATTTTGATTGGTGGCACCCAGAATGCACTGCAACATGCTTTATTATTCTCACCACTGTTGAGATTCACAGACTGATTCTTGATGTCTGTGTGTGCCTAAGAGAAAGATTTTTTTTTTTGCTCAGAACAACTGTTTGTGAAATCCTTCAGATTATATTGATAAAGCTGATCTTGTGCTGTAGAATCACAGTGCTGCTGTAATCAATAATGTAAATCTAACTCAGAGATTGGGCTCTAAATGAGTTCAGTGATTCAGATCAAGCAATGATTATGTGAAAACATAACCAACACCACCTGATCATTTTTTCCATTTGTTTGTCTGGATGTCATAACTCAGTTAAAACAGCCCAAACAAAAAATTATTTTAAAAAGTCAAGGGTCAAGAGCCCAACTAAAGCAAAACCTCATCTCCACGATGGTGGCTTAAAATTGTGATTTTCTCCTTTGGTGATTCTGCTTGTTATCATCAGGTGTCTTCAATAATGCTCAATCATTACTGTTAATCACTTAATTAACTCATTAACTTTAACACCGCTTCAGTGTTCATTTAATACTGTTATTTTAACACTTTAACACTCTTGAGTATGGTCTCACATGTACTCCCAGGAGAGTTAATTTAACACTGCAGTTTTTGCTGTGTATATATATATATATATATATATATATATGTGTGTGTGTGTGTGTGTGTGTGTGTGTGTGTGTGTGTTAATAAAGTCAAATAATTGTATGTGAGAGAGTCAGTTGTAATATCATTGCGTTCCTATTGGTCAGTGTTAGAGAAGCTCAGCTTAGCCTGACAGTTAGCCTGCTCCAGACCAGGCTAGTTTCCCAGCATAAGTTGCCAGAGTAACTGAGTTTGAACTAATTTAAGTTTGTTTTATGAAACAGAATTCACTGACAACAAGTCTGACTAAGTAAAATAAGCCTGGCTTGTTTTCTAATCTTGTTTTATGAAACAGCCCTCAGGCTGTAATCATCAGGGATCTTGTTCAAAATAAACTTCAGCTGCTCTAAACATATATTCAAATGTGGTACCAAACAGAGAGAAGCACAATGTTTGATGGACCAATAAAGTTTATGATCAATAAATATATGTGGTTATAGTCATATGCTAATGTGTTCTTGTTTATGAGGACAGCGATTGTTTTTGCAGCTTATATTCAGAAAGTTTAACCAGAACACTAACTGGTTAACATCAGACTCATATAGAACTGCTGTTTGTGTAAAGTATACACCCTTTTAACTCATGACATTTATACCAGGAAGAGATGTGTTTTATACTTGTACATTTTAGTACTTATTATTATATAATATGGTCAGGTTTTTTTTTTTTTTGTATTATTGATATATAATCAACAGCATAACCCAGATGTTCATACATAGAGCTTACAATACAAAGAACCTGGAATATTTGTCTGGACTCACAAAGTAACACAGTTTTGTTGTCCAAATATATGTGCCATCCAGCTCAATTTGCTTTTAAAGACTAACCAATGAACAATCAGACTCGTCCTTTGTGGGAGGAGCCATATTCCCAGATCCTGCCATAATCACCTGTGTTGGATACTCCCTCTTTAGTTTGCACTTAAACCTCTATAATCATGCTGCAGTTTTGACACACAGATTATAAGATTCATGCAGAACTCTCACCATGTAAGTTTTCATGCTTTTATACATTAATATTGTCTTTGAATTATTATGATAATAATAGTTTTGTTTCTGTTTGTGGAAAAACAAACCTGTTAGTGGATAAGGAAATTAATCGGCATTTTTATGCCTAATGTGTCCAATACTGTGATTATGATGACGCTTATCCATTAATGGGGTTATTAATATAATTATTCAATTGCTTTACATTGATTACTCTGATTAGAGAACTAGTTGGTCACAGGTTACTGAATGTACAAACTTTCTGTTCGTGTCCATTGAGCCGTCATTATGAGTCTTGAGTATTAAACTGAAATCATTTCTAAAACCAAATATTCAGATTCTAGTTTGTCTTATTGTGCATTTTTAACATGTAAGATTCACATGTGTTGATTATTTAGACAAAATGAAAGTGAAAGTTTAGACTGGGCTGTATTATGTATAGTATTTTTCCACTCTGCAAAGTGTTTTACATAACAAATATCATTGTGATCAGACATCTGTTTTCTCATCAGGTCAAAATGGTTGGATCTTCTGCTGCTGCTGTTTTCCCTCATCTGTCATAGTGGTCAGTATAAAATTTGTTTATAAATTGTAACTATTTTTGATTTTCAGTTTTTTTATTTTTATATAACTTTTACTATAACTGCACTGACACATCTGATGCAGCTTTATATTATTGTTAACATGTTAAAGGGGTCTTATCATGCTCCTTTTTACAAGATGTAATGAATATAAGTCTCTGGTGTCTCCAGAATGTGCCTGTGAAGTTTCAACTCAAAATACCCACAGATCATTTTATTCCATGCTGTAAATGCCCCTTTATGGGTTGAAGCAATAGCAAGCTGTTTCCATTTGTGTCTCTTTAAATGCAAATGCAAAATGCAAATATACCCTAAAATATTTAGAAATGAAGACAAAAATAGCGTTACATGTAATATTCATAAAGTTCATAAAGTTTGATCCTTTATGTACATATATTGCACAAACATGTTCCCATGTTAATGTATTGTACACACACACAAATATATATATATATAAATAATTTTTTTTTTTTTGTCTTATCCTGAATCATTATGTTACACTTATAATAAGTGTTTATATTCAGACTATTTCAGACCAGACTGGTAGGACTCGCCGCAGAGTATCACAGTAACTGCGTGACTCGCCACAGACATACACAGAGAAAAGTAGCTCCGGCTAGAATGTTCCTCCGCAAGACGCGTGCAGTTCTGTTTATTAACCGCTAGAGGGCCAAAAATCACGGACAGCAGCTTTAAATAAGTTAAATGAACTCTTAAAGTAACACTGAAGCAGAGTTCAAGTTAATGAGATTAAGTGACTAATTATGTGCTGTTTGAGCATTAGTGATGAACACCTGCTGTTAACAAGCATAATCACATAAACAACTCTACAAACAGCATTACCAGCTTCACTTATTACTAACCAGACTGACTTTATTTCTGTCAGGTGTCTGCATAAGTTCTTATTGAGAATTAACAGAGGTTTGTTGTTGATGTTTTATTGGCCAAAACATTATGCCACCATCATGGCAGTCAGCATTTGCTTTAGTTGGGCTCTTAAACCCTTTTATGTTTTTAGAATAATTTGCTTTTAAGCAATTGCAATATTGTTTCCCAGCAAACACTTACACATTGCTAAATCAATAGTTTGAAAGAGCAGATAAGCTTGAATTTTCTGTTGGAAAGCCATTTGAAATAAACATCACACAGAGGTTTCTTTCTCTGTTTTTCTTTGGTTTCTTGACCAAGATTTGGCTATTATTCCAAAACCAAAACAACATCAACAAAAAAGATCCATTATACAAATGCCACCGCAATGCTTTAATGCTGAAGATGAAAAACTCTCAACGCTCAGGCTTAGACACGAACACTTATCATACAATCCTCAACAGTGGTGACAAAAATTATTTATACTGCAGTGCATGATGGGAGTTTTGTACTGTGGTGATACCCAGCATGCATTGCAGCGTGAAGCATTGATTCTTTGTGATGTCTTTGTGTGTCAAAATAATAGAGTAGTTCAAAAAATGTATGCACTACACGGTTTTAAATAATTCATGACAACTGTTTGCTGAGTTACTTTCTTCTCATGCTTGAGTCTCACATGGTTGGAAATGCAAAACCAAATGTTGATGATCAGTTGCTTTGGGTTCAATCAGGCCATCACACAATGACTATATCATCACATAAAAGCAGACAATATCTGCTCACTGTAAAGCACTGACCTCTCTGCTTTACAACATCATATGCATTATTGTAAAGAAAAATCTATAGAAATTCAAAGGTCAAGAGCCCGACTAAAGCGAACACTGATCTTCATGATGGTGGCATCGTTTCTTTTTTCTTTTCTTTTCTTTTCTTTTCTTTTCTTTTCTTTTCTTTTCTTTTCTTTTCTTTTCTTTTCTTTTTTCTGTTCTTGACAGTGATAACAGCCAATCACATTACTTTCCAGTGTTGCATGAATGCAATTGCCTTAGTGACTGCTCTAGGGTATTTCCATAAGGCAATCTCATAGGCTGACTCCTGCTTTGGAAAAAGATGATAAATTGAAAAGTTGATAAATTATCAACCTCTGCCACAAGCAACTTGAGTGATTGAACCCACAATTCAGTTCGGCAACACGTGACATCACCCATTCAAAGTAAATGAGAAGCGTTAACAGACTCCACATGTGAATGCAGCCTTATTTAACTTAAAAATGTAGGAGCAGCTAAGTTTTTGTTCATTGTATACCGAATGTATTAAAGGTGCCGTAAGCGATTTCTGAGAAACGCTGTTGAAAGTGGCTCATACCGAGCACCAAAACACATGATGGGGGAGGGGCCTGTGTATCATAGCATGTTTGTGAATGTAGGGCGGAGCTACCAAGTGTGGTCCTTTTGGGGAGGGGTGTGTTTGTTTTGGGGATTTCAAATATCAACAGTCTCTCAGAAATCACTTATTGCACCTTTAATTGGGTTTAGGATTAAAAATATATATCTAAGCTCTTCATTAACCTCACTGTGAATGTGAAGTTTTTGATCATAAAATATGTCCAAATGTGAGAAGTCATGTCTTGTGAGTTCACATTTGTGGGTTTTGTACTGTTTGTGACTGCAATAAAGGAATAGCCTATTGCAAATCAAGTTCTGTGACATCTATGAAATGTTGATTATTGAACCCAGGTGAAAAAAGTACAGTTCTATAATGTTCTTAAAGTGCTCTATTTTCGTGCACTAATTTTGTACTAAAAAATCTTCTTTAGTACTTCTTAAGATAGTCTTAAGAACATCTAAGTGTACTCAACTGTGCTATTACCACTTGTATTACAAGTGGTAACTAAATAATTTTTTTAAATACAGAGATAGTATATTAAAAGCACATTTTAGTTCATATTTCATGCTGTCTCAAAATAGCACAGTTGAGTACACTTAGATGTTCTTAAAATGATCTTAAGAAGTACTAAAGAAGAGCTTTTAGTATATTAAGTACAAGATTAATGTGCGAAATAGAGCACTTTTTTTTTTTTTTTTTTTTTTTACCTGGGAAGGGCTGAGTGAATATGGTGAAACTCTATACAGCCGTCCAGTATAACAGTATTGATAGTATATATGACAGTATATAATAGAATTAAACATGAGAAAATGTACTTCATATTTACAGTATGATAATGCCAGTACCTGGTGCAAGGGATTCATGAATTATACGTTTATGGTCTTTTTGTTTTCTTTCAGTTGTTTGTTTAACATTTGTTTTCTCAGGGTATAAGAATGAAAATTATATTAATATTTTCTATATCATTCTGCTGTCTCTATATTAAAAATATATCTTACTAAATAAATAAATAGTGACTGTGGCTTTTTTAAAACTGCAGCGCAAGCTTTCTGTCTTACATTACCTCCAAAGAGATGGAAATCCTCCTTCAGATTAAAGAAAAACCTACAGTAAACCAGGAAGAGGCATGATTTGTACTTGTAAATCTTTTATAGAACTCTTAATATGGTAGAAATTAATCATTTAAAAAACAAGATCATGTCCCAGAAGCTGTTCATAGAGCTATAGCATTTTACTGAAGCTGGAATATTTATATTTGGGTCTACAATTTTGTTGGCCATGTGTATAGACTACATCAAGTATAAACTACGCTGGGCAATCATGAACATTTTCATTATATAGAGGTTTGATTTAATAAATCTAAGTGAGAATGGAAAACTTCAACTGATATGAGACTATTATTCAATGTATAATTTTGCTCTGGGAAGGAAGTGGAAACACTTTGTAGTTTTAGTCTCTGCATTGAGCTGAAACCTTTAGTTTGATTGACTCACAATGACAGACACAATGGAGAAAGTCACGTTCTTCTTCTGTGTATTTTCTTATTGCATTATGCAAATCATGTCCAGTGGTAAATATCTTCTTTCTCATGAAATTAACATGTCGATCTTAAATAGAATAGTTATCATTATGAACAGTTTGATAGCATCTGTGATTTTTTTCAATGTGTCTCTAGATGAGTCAGTACGAGGATCTTCTGATCTGTTCAGAGCTCAGATTGGAGAAGACATCACTCTGAACTGCAGCATGATTGACAGATATGAAGTGTCCTGGTATCATCTCAGATCTGAAGAGCTCGTTCTGCTGATTTCTGGAGAGGAGGACGAAACCGGGAGTGAACTTCTGATCAACTACAATCTAAACAGCAATCGTCTGAAAATCACAGCAGACAGCTGGATCACCAGTGTTTCTCTAACTATTTCAGGAGTATCAGAGTCAGATTCTGGTCTTTATTTCTGTGGAACAAAGTCTGAAGCTCCAGAGATGCAGTTTGACAAACCCATCAGACTGGAGATTGATGGTAACAGATTTTTAGCCCCCCAATCATAATGATGGCTGGTAAAATGCTTTTATATGCTAAACATATTTTATGTGCTTAAGGCCACTGTAACCACTGCCATCACTGTAAAAACAGTTACCTTAAAGATCAATTTTTTATCTGATTTAATCATTTAAAAAAAGATTTGTGGGTATAAATTAATGTTTTTAAGTTGAGTCAGTAATGCTAAATAATATTTTTTTACTTTAATAAAACTAGTTAATTTAGATCTTACCATTTTTAGGTTACCATTTATATTGGATATCAGATTAAAGATCACAAATATATACTGCTAATCAAAAGTTTGGAAACATGATCTGAAAAATTCTAAAGGCCCTGAAATGTCATTATGCACCATATTGCATAAAGCACTACTTAAAAACTACAGAAGCTCATCTTAACCCACTCTCCCATACAACTAACAACTGTGTTTGATAAACTGATCATATATATTTACAGGTCTTTTTGTAACAGAAAAGCCAAAAGAAGTTGTGGACATCACAGGTAACATGTTGATTGTTATCTTGGATGTTAACATTTCATAGTCACAATTGGAGATCCAGCATAATTGTAAGTTAATACTTTCAGGTTGTTTGAATGTGATTAACTCTTCTGTTTCTGTAGATGGAGTGATGGCGAATCGTGTGTTGATGTTCAGTGGTGTTGGACTAGCTGTGTTTTTTCTGCTTTTAGTCATCGCTGGAGGGATTGATTACCATCGCAGACGGCAGAAAGGATGGAAAGCAGCAAAACGTGGAGTTATGATTGATCAAAAATCAACTGAATGATATCTGTTTCTGCTTTTCAAGCAGTATATTTTACACAAATGCAGTTTGTATGTAAGTAATGATCTAAAAAAAGAAAAGAAAAGACATTTCTATGTTTTGCATGTTTGTATCATTAGGCTGTATATTGCATTTTATATTTATCTATAGGAGCATTAAACCTGTTTTCAAGAGAAAATATTTTTTGGCACATAAATCTTGATTAAATACAAAAGTCAACAGATGTCTTCAATGATAAATTGTTGAGAGATCTAATCAAATGAACAACAGTAAAACAAATTATGTTTATATATGGATTCTCTGCCAGAAAACCTCATCAATACCAAAGATAAACCTTTTCATCACACCTGTATAAATCCGGTCTTGTCAGACCTGTTCTCACACTTTCAGAGAAAAGGTTTCACTTCATTGTCATTCAATGCACAATCATGATTTCCTGACTGACTGCATGTTGATGATGCAAGTAAACCACAAAGCATGGGGTGAGGTTGAAAACTATCTGACTTGCTGACATTAAAGGGCAAATAAACAAACTAGCTAAGCAAGTTAACTAAGGCTAATAGAATGAAAACATTGGTAACTTAAAATCATGTCATAAGTAACTGAATATAGGGGTTAGAGAATGAAGATGCTCCCTTAAAGATGTCATGAATAATTAACCAAGGAGAATGGTTAAATATACATTTTATTATTCTTTAAATTATATATATTTTAATAATATTACAATGTTCTATGAGGCCCACTCTGAGAACTGAATGGGATTCAGTCCACCTTATTCACATTTCACCTTCTTTTATTCAGTCTAAAGAACTTTTCCCTCAGTTCAGCAAAAACACTGCCCAGTTACAAAATTATGAAACATTATGAACAACACTGAGCATACATAAATACTAAAAAATGAATGAATGAATTTATTTATTTAACACGTGTTTACGTGTGTATTTGTCATAGGTATTTGTTAATGTATAAAGCCGTAAAGCCATTTTGGCGTTGTTACACCGTATTTCCATTGACCAGCAGGTGTCGCTGCGTGCAGTCGAAGCCTCGACGAAAAGAACCACTTTATCAACATCTGACTGGAAAGCTTCAAAGCTTCATCTCGCCAGCACTAATCACTGCATTGTGTGGTCTAATGAAACAATTCAAACGGTGACATCTTTTAGACTCTGAACAAGCAGAATACAGAAGTGACATTTCTGCTGGGTTATAGCTTCAGATCAGTCATGTGAAACATGCCTTCCCTAAGAGTGTTAAAGTTAATTATTGAATTTCTATGTGAATTATTCAATAAATAATTAAGACAAAAATCATATCAAATCAAAGTAATTTTCTGACAGGTCGATCTGCTTTAAAAAAACAAAAAAACAACAACCAATAGGCCTAGCTAAAGGAGAATAAAGACCAGTCAGACTCCTCCTCCATATTTCCATAATCCAAACGCGCTGTAGTTTCAAAGTTTTGACAGCAGAACAAAAGACCCACTCAGAACTTTTACCATGTAAGTTTTCATTTTTTTTTTATGTAAATCCAGCGTGTGTGTTTTTGTGTTCTTATAGTTTTGTTTGTTTATGGAAAACTAGCCTAAACCTGAAAGTGATGATGAGGAAATGAATCACTGTCTTTATGATGAATGTTTTTATGACGATTTTTACGATTTTTTTTTTTTTTAATTTGTGGGGTTATTATTATTATTATTATTATTATTATTTTGTTCTACATTGATTAGCCTATTCATATGAGAGGACTGTTTGGAAGCAGGAAAAATAATTTAAAAAACCTTCTGTTTGTGTCCAGGGCCTTTTGGTTTGACCGATCATTTTGAGTATTACACTGGAATGATTTATAAAAACCAAAGATTAGTTTGATGTTTCTTACATGGACATATTTATCGCGTTCAAGATTCACATGTCTTAAGTTTAGAGTCAGCTCTATTGTATAGTATTTTCACTCAGCACAGCATTTCCCTTCTGTATAGATGTGTTTGTGATGTGTGCCTGAATCTGTGACATAAAACAGCACTTCTGTTTTCTCATCAGGTTCAGATGCTTGAATCTTCTGCTGCTGCAGCTGTTTTGCTTGGTCTGTTTTAGCGGTCAGTGTGATTTTTCTGAATTTATGGTGTAGGCCTAAATATCTAACCGTTACATCATCATCATCATCATCATCAACACACACACACTCCATGAGATCACTGACATTTTTTCCCAGTTCATTCCTGTTAATTTAAGTTTTTAAATTAACATTCAGGAATTCACTGTAATGGTGCATTCACACCAGACGCGAATGAAGAGTAAAACACGAGTGATTTACATTTCAATGCAATTCGCGCGAATGGCGCGGCGCGGATTTGTTTCAATGGCTTGCGCCGCGCGAGGACTGCGTCGACCAAAGCGCACATGCAGTGGAGCGCAGCTTGCGCGCACGCCGCGGTCAAAGTTCAAAATAGTTCAACTTTACCAATAGCAACGGGCATCCAAACAATGAACAGCTAAATAGATGAACAGCTATTTACTGTGTTGGAATTTCCAGAGCTATACAATACAAGTTTGCTGGTCATATAGAGACATCAGGAGAAAGCTGTGTCATGGAGACATGACAGACACTGTTCAATCTAGAAACAAGAATAAAAAGGATCTTGCTTAAGAAGAAAGTGAGTGAGGAGGTCGGACAATCTGGCAAATTGTAAAAAAACAGTCTTTACTCAATTTGAACTCTCTCTATATATATATACATACATATTGAGAGACTACAAGCTAGCTAAAGCTGGCAAATTGAGCTTATTCGCCATATTTTACAACTATTTCCCGGTGACAAGTTGTGTTTATTCAGAGGAAGTGTGCAGAAAGAAGTGGAAGAGTCTGGGACACATAAAGGAGAGGGAGAGCCCCTCTCATGACGCGTATTTGCGTCTGTTGTGAAGTGAATTTCACACGCAAATGAAGCGAGTAAACTCAAAATGTTCAAGCGTCCAACTATGCGCAAATAGCTTGATTTATTTGCGCATGTCGCGTCTGGTGTGAACACTCCATTAAGCGCGAGTGATTTACATGTTAAGTCAATGCAAAGACATGAATAGACATCCTGCAGCGCGATTTGTGCGAATGAGGCGGTGCGAATGACGCAATACGAATCGAGCGTCTCGGGCGTTTGACGCGCGTAACGTGATTTGCGCGAAACTCGCAAGTTGAAAAATCTAAACTTTGATGAAAATTTCCACCGTGTTAACCCTCTGGAGTCTGAGGCCGATTTGGGGCCTGGAGAATTTTGACATGCCCTGACATTTGTGCTTTTTTCAGTTGTTCATAAACATATTAATGGAAAAAGTGTCATTACACTGTATTCAGCTAGCCTGGTAATACCAGACTCTGCTACTTCACTTTGCTTCGTAGACAGAGTCTGGAATGGCATAATAGAGAAGTGTTTTCTCTCTCGCTAGGGGGCCCTTGTCTGAAGTTTAAAATCATTGGTTACCCGTAAGCCAATCAGATACGTTTAGTTATGCGCCTGTACAGCCGCATCGAAGCACAGACATCATGCATCGAACTCAAATCTATGATTGAACTTCCACTGTAAACCTATTGTAAACACATGATAATGCGAGCGAAATACTGGAGTGAATGTTTATCAAACACTCTTCTTGTTCTGGCTTCAGTTTGAAAAAGAGTTGAATGTTCTCCATAACAGAGCGAATTGCATCCCGTGTCTCGTTTCCCATTTCCGCGGTCGTTTCGGTTTTCGATTTCTCTAACCTACAATGTAAAACTCGGCGCTTAGCATCTACGTCACGGCTCTCAGCCCGCCCTCTGTTCTTTGATTGGCCCGGCTGTTTCCAGACCGGTGGCAAACAGAAAGCTCTGACGCTGTATCAGACTGAGTACAGAAGCGAAATGAAATTGAGCGGAAGTAGGAAGTCTGACGTAGTCAGGCTAGTATTCAGCACCAACTAGGCTACAATAATATGTGAGGAACATGTATGTACATGTTTGTATTTTTGAAGGAATGACATTTATGCGTGGTTATTGAAAAACCAAAAAACTTAAGTCACTGAAATAAGGCCAAAAAAAATAATATTATATATGTGTTCACAAGACTTCTGGGTATTGGAGATTGTAGACTACAGTTTTTGCTTCAAAATTATGTAAAAATTATCCTACCTATTCTTTCGTAATACAATAGAGAGATTTAAATTTTATAAAACATCTTTGGTCAAGAAACACAGTATGCGTGGAGGCATGAATCATCATGAATAATGGGTGATTCTCACCTGAGAAGACAAAAGAATCGCATAAAGAGCTCTAATGACTTGCATAATAATGAGCTCTTTCAGACAGGTAGGCTGTGAAAAAACTCCTCTGTGATCATGTCTCAAAGCTCATCATGGTGTAAATCAAACATACAGAAAAAACAGCAATACTGTGAAATATTATTACAATTTAAAATAATGGTATTCTATTATATTCTTTAAAATATAATGTATTTCTGTGATGCAAAGTGTCTGAACAATTATGTTACCTCTATGGTATTTCATATAGGCTTGTAGCTTAAAGGTGCCCTAGAATTAAAAATTGAATTTATCTTGGCATAGTTAAATAACAAGAGTTCAGTACATGGAAATGACATACAGTGAGTCTCAAACACTGTTGTTTCCTCCTTCTTATATAAATCTCATTTGTTTAAAAGACCTCCGAAGAACAAGCAAATCTCAACATAACACCGACTGTTACGTAACAGTCGGGATCATTAATATGTACGCCCACAATATTTGCATATTCCAGCCCATGTTCAAGGCATTACACAAGCCAGTATTAACGTCTGGATCTGTGCACAGCTGAATCATCGGACTAGGTAAGCAAGCAAGGACAATAGCGAAAAATGGCAGATGGAGCAATAATAACTGACATGATCCATGATATCATGATATTTTTAGTGATATTTGTAAATTGTCTTTCTAAATGTTTCTATTCTGTCTTTACTAGTGTGTGTGAACTAGCTTTACAGATAGCTAACAGTCTCCAATAAAGAACCAGGAAGCATCTTGCTCGTTTAGTGTGTTTTACTGGAAAGACTGTAAAACTGCAACATACAGAAACAAAAATAATGCATATTACAATCTCAATAGGGTGAATAGACAATGCAATATAAAATAAGTAGCTTAGAATAAACTAAAACCCTCAAAAAACGATCTCATTAGCAAGCGATTAGCACGATGCTAACATACATGGAAAATGCCATAGGGAAGCTAACAGTACTAGCGCCATATATTTTCTTACAAATTACAAATAGAAAACATGGTAAAATGACTAAATTTGGCATCTAATGGAAGCAAAGATCACTATCAAACAAATACTTACAGACAGATATTTTTTAGGGACCAAAATAGTGCTTTACAGACTTAAACACTCTGGAGTCTGACTTGCTGTAAGAAGGTTAGGAGAATAACTGAACTACGGTAGCTCTGCGTGGACAAAACACAAGAAACTCAAAACACAAATAACTCTCCCCACAAGGGGGAGTACAGTTTCGTTAGCATGTTGCTAATGTACTGTTAAATGTGGTTAAAGTTACCATCGTTTCTTACTCTATTCACGGAGTCAAGACTGTCGTTATTTTCATTTTTTAAACACTTGCAGTCTGTATAATTCATAAACACAACTTCATTCTTTATAAATCTCTCCAACAGTGTGTAATGTTAGCTTTAGCCACGGAGCACTATCAAACTCATTCAGAATCAAATGTAAACATCCAAATAAATACCATACTTACGATACTAAATCGGCTCATATTTAATGATGCCCCAAATAGGCAGTTAATAAAATTAATTTAAAAAAATCTATGGGGTATTTTGAGCTGAAACTTCACAGACACATTCAGGGGACACCTTAGACTTATATTACATCTTTTTAAAAGGACATTCTACGGCACCTTTAAAAGCATGCACATTTGGAGAAATATTGATGGATTCTCATATGTTTATGTCAATTTTCTATACAGAGTAATATTTATTCAATATTTATTGTCATCACTATGAGCGCTGGATACTGTGTTTTCAATTCATACTTGCAGCCGGAGGGCGCTCTGTGCACCTTTAGTCCACAAATTAATCTAAAGAAGAACAACCATGTGACTCTCCAGGAACTGAACTAACAGAGGCTTCCAGAGATCGCTAAGTATGGCTATTCAAAACACTTTTCAAGACAATAAATACACGATTGAGACGATGTATGCATGTATTGACTCAGAATTTGCCTCTGAATAGCGCTGGCTCTGTGGGCGTGGCCACATTAGTGGATAATGAGCTGAATCACAGACTTCTGACATGGCTCTATTTTCATACAGATTACATAAACAGAGAATATTTGTTTTCAATTTGACTTGCACGATTTAAAACCTGACATTTCAAAGTTTTTTTTAGACACAAGTCTAATTTTTTTGTCATTAGTATTCACTAAGTTACAGTTCATTTTCTGAGAACTATCAGATTGGACTTCGTTCAGAGGGGGATGACAGATCACGAATCATGTTAGTTTTCTTTATTTTACAAAAAGCACAACATTTTGTTTTTACTCTGAGTGTACACAAATTAAAGAAGATATTCCACAGATTAAAATGGTGTATAACTCTTAATTGTATGTGCAACATTAACAGAGTATTTTGAGTCTCTTTCACACTGGTAAGAAAAGAAATGCAGTGGTATGGCCGGCGATACCTCAGACCTCAGAGTGTTAACCAATCAGGAGCTTGCTCTAGTAGTGACGTGATGTAGCGAGCTGAGGCAGAAATCTGAAACAACAATGAAGGACAAAATCATCGTCACTGTACATCTTCAGATTTTTATAGAAACAGGAATAAAAAGGATCTTGCTTGAAAGAAAGCGAGTGAGAAGTTGATCTTATTCGCTGTAATTTACAACTACTTTCCCGCTGACGGGTTGTGTTTATTCAGAAGAAGTGTGCAGAAAGAAATGGAAGAGTCTGGGGCACATAAAGGAGCGGGAGAGCCCCTCTCATGACGCAAATTTGTGTCTGTTGTGAAGTGAATTTCACGTGCGAATGACGCAAGTAAACTCAAAATGTTCAAGCGTCCAACTATGCGCGAAGTGTGAAAACCCCATAACTGCCGCCTATCCGCGGACGCTGCAGATAATCCACGGGTTGGGGGGGCAAGTCAAGTAGGCCTAGGCTAATAAAAAACAACATTCTAATTAATTGCACACTCACGGATGGAAGAGATAAATATTTAATTTATATTTATATTTAATGTGTTGATTTTAATGTTTAATATTTTTAATAATAAAAAAATACACATAATATCACCTGGCATGTCTGTGCAATGAAATGATGGGTTGAAGTGGGTGTAGCCTATTGTTTGGGGATGTCAGGGAGTCAGTCACAGACATGCTGGGAGTATGGCAACGTGACGCAGCATCTCGTTCCCTCTCAGGGAACCATGGTTACATACGTAACCTGAGATGTTCCCTTTCAAGGGAACTCATGCTGTGTCAAGTGCACCAAGTGCCTGCCTGTGTGAAATCGGATGCGCACACACAAGCACTCATGACTCCGGGGTTGAGGCCAAGTCTAGGTTATAAAACCTAACAAAGGTGTGAGGCGAGGACCACCCAGCCGCATCACAAGCTTCCTGGAGGGACACTCCAGAAAGTAATGCCAAAGAGGCAGCCATACTCCGAGTAGAGTGGGCTCGGACCATGATAGGTGACAGTTGACCGGCCAACTCATAAGCTAGCGAGATGGCCTCAACTATCCACTTGCTTAATGTATGCTTAGATGCAGGGTGCCCCTTACATGGGGACCCAAAACAGACAAACCGCTGATCAGTCTCACACCACAGGGCAGCTCTGTGGACATAAGCATCCAAAGCCCTGACAGGAAAGGAGGAGGACAGAAGGCCTGCAGCATAATAGGGCCTGCCACATTAGTGAGGAGCTTAGGAACATAGCCCTCACAATGGAAGAGGAAGGCTTTAACCATGCCGAAGGTTATGGCAAGAAGGAAGTCCAGGCAAGAAGGAGAGACCAACAGGGCTTGAAGGTCTCCAATTCTCTTAAGAGAAGAAATAACAAGGAGGAGAGGAACTTCTCATGAACTTCTTCGATGGGCTCAAATGGAGCCATGGACAGACCCTCCAAAACTATGGCCAGATCCCAAGTCAGAACTCTCTGATGTGCCGCAGGTCTCAGCCTCATAGTACCATGAAGGAAGCGAGTAACCCATTGGTATCTTCCCAAAGAACCACCCTCCAAAGGAATGTGGTAAGCCGCAATGGCCGACACTTTAGTGTAGATGGGGACAATCCTTAAGAGAACTTGTCTTGAAGGAACTCCAGAGCTGAACCAACCGGGCAGTTAACAGGGTCTAACAGTTTTCACAACTCCGGGCGGGGGTGAAGGAGTGACCCCCGCCTGTAGGAGTAGGTCCCTCCTGACCGGAATCTCGAAGGGAGAGCCATCGAGGAGAGACATCAGGTCCGAAAACCAAACTTGGCCCGGCCAGAATTAGCAGCAACTGTACCCCGTCCCAGCACTCTCTCTCCAAAACTCCCGAAAGCAGAGCAGTTGGGGGAAAGGCGTACAGACGCAGACTCGGCCACGTCTGCACCATCGCATCCAACCCCAGGGGGGCTGGATACATGAGGGAGAAATACAAAGGACAGTGAGTCGTCTCTCAAGAGGCAAACACATCCACTTCTGCTTTCCCGAAGCGCTCCCAATGGAGCTCCACCACCTTGGGGTGAAGTCTCCACTCCCCGGGCCTCAGCCCCTGCCTCAACAGGATGTCTTCTTCCTGATTCAGACGCCCCGGAATGTATACTGCCCTGACTGACAGTAGCTTCCCCTGGGCCCACAGGAGGATCTGGTGTGCCAAATTTGCACAAGGAGCCTGAACGCAGACCCCCCTGATGATTTATATACGAGACCACTGCTGTATTGTTTGTGCGGACCAACACATGATGGCCCCTGAGATCTGGGAGGAAGTGTTTGAGTGCCAGGAACAGAGCCATCATCTCCAACTGGTTTATGTGGTAAGATAATGACCCCTCTACAGACCCTGAAAGGTATCAAAAGGTAGAGACCCCAAAAGGTATCACGTTGGATGCAGCTGCCATCAGACCTAACAGTCTCTCAGTTTCACATTGAGTGACTGGCCTAGCTTCAGCTTATTTACGGCTGTGAGAATCACCTCTACACGAGCCGGAGACACTTTTCTTCACGCAGAGGAGTTCCCAAAGAGCTTGATGCAGTGTAGAGTAGAGAAAACCACCGATGACTGGTGATGATCTGCCCTGTTAGCATAGAGACCGCCAAACAGAGTCCGCCATTTCTGTTTACTCGCTCTATCAGCTAGAGATATACAATGTCTGTGCCAAAAAACATTACAACTGTTCTGCTGTTGGATGTACCAATGAGCTGAGGACACCGTGGTTGACGTTATTACTCAATGGATCAGGTACAAACCGTACTTGATCCTCTCTGGAGTGATACTGGTCATGGCAGAAAGGGAGAGCGTGCACTTTATTACAGTCCATCGGAGTTGTTTTACAAATATAATGTTTACCAGTTTATTAAGCACCCCCGAAAAGCATAAGGTCTGTCTACATTTGTTTACTGTTAGTTATCACGAATGTTTTTGTGTAATTTGCTGTGTATGTTCATGATAATACAAGGGAGAGAGAGTTTATAGATTAAAGACTTTAATGTGCACTTCTTGTACTGTTTTATTAAGCTCTTGTGGTGATTTTCTGGAGTGAAAATGTACACTTCATGTTTTGTGTGATGTACAATAAACTTCATAAAGCTTATCAGTAAACATTTGTCCATCATTCTGACGGGGTCCGCTACAACAGGCTTGTACTAATAGTGGATAAAAGCAAGATTACAACATGAGTTATAACTGCAATTAAACGGAACTATACGTGTTCTGTCTCCATGCACCATATATTCTCTGGCTCTGTAGGCATCATTGTCTGAATCCGGTTCGAACTGAACACTGCTGCGGAGAGTTTCTGACATTATTAGTGCGTGAGATTGTTCTGTCACCGGAGCATCAGCTCTTGAAGCTCCACCCTCTTAGGCCAGGAGAAACAGCTCATTTGCATTTAAAGGGACATATACTAAAACAGTGCATTTTGCTCAATCCCAAAAAGTGGCAATTTTAACATGTTATAAAAAATTATCTGTGGGGTATTTTGAGCTAAAACTTCACATACACATTCTGGGGACATCAGTGACTTATTTTACATCTCTTAAAAAGAAGCATAATAGGTCCCCTTTAAGAAAACGAGAAACAAAGTCATTTTCTTGTATTTTCTGTGTATTTTCTCATTGGATTATGCAAATCATGTCCAATATATTCTATTTTTTCAAACATTCATGAAATTAACATGTCAACCTCAAATAGAATAGTTATTATGAACAGTTTGATAACATTTGTGATTTTATCAATGTCTCTTCAGATGTGTCAGTACAAAGATCTTTTGATCTGTTCAGAGTTCGAATGGGAGAAGTCATCGAGCTGAACTGCAGAATGAGAAACAGATATGAAGTGGCCTGGTATCATCTCAGATCTGAAGAGCTCGTTCTACTGATTTCTGCAGAGAAGGATGAAACTGAAACAGAACTCCTGATCAACTACAATCAGAACAGCAATCGTCTGAAAATGACAGCAGACAGTTGGATCACCACAGTCTCTCTATTTATTTATGGAGTAACAGAGTCAGATTTAGGCCTTTATTTCTGTGGAACAACATCTGACACTCCAGAGATGCACTTCAACAGAACCATCAGACTCATCAGACAGATCAATGGTAACAGATTTTTTATTTTTTCTCATCATATTTATGGCTGGCTGAAATGTTTTATATGCCATTTGCTTAAAACCACTGTAAACGTTGCCATCACTGTAAAAAGTGATGCAATTCTTACCTTCAAGATCAATATTTATCTGACTGATCCCATTAAAAACTGCTTTATTGGTATAAATTAATATTTAGGTTGATTCAGTGATGCTAAATATTTTTTTTGATATCAGTCATTTTTTTATTTGATCGAAAGGCCATATCAGATGGGAGCAGTAAGTAAACAAAAGGAGGCTTGATTCTTTGGCTAAATGCGCCATCATTTTATATTAATTTAAAAAGGTTTTCTGCCTATTTTTAAAACTAAGGTTATCTCTTTATCATTCAACTGATAATAACTATGTTTACATGCACCCTCATGATGAGATTTAAGCAGTATTGCAATTAAACTTATATCTAATGTAAACACCATACTGGGATCAAACTGAAGCAGTTAGGAAACAATATTTGTAGTAAAACTAATGCTAAATTTGTTTTATAGCAAATAAATATGCTAATATGCTGTGAATTGGGATTTGTGAAAATAACCACAATTCTTAACGAAGAATCAGAATAATGAAAATGACAAGTAAATGGGAGTGAAGAGGTTTGCTCCTGTCATGTAAACAACTTGTACTCATTAAGTCTTTAATCTGATTATTGGAAATGATCCACATTAGTGGTGCACATGTGAACAGTCATTATTAGTGTTAAATGAGAAGGGATTTGGTGCAGGAATTCATGCAAATTCTGTTTGTTTTCCAGATCCAGATGGTGCTGATTGGAATCTCTCTAACAAACTCCTGATCCTGCTGGCTGCTTTGTTTTCGTATCTTTTACTTCATCTTCTTCTTGAGGGACCAAGATAATGGTGCATATAGACATGATCGGCAGCTACTCCAGTGCCAAAGAGATCCTGCTGTTTTTTATTGTAAATCTATGTAAAGTAAATCTATTGTAAATGTTTACTATTAACAACATATATCAAATATCCTATTATGCCTTTCTCTGCATTCTCATTCCCATTTGTCCCTACATAGGGTTTCCACGGGGCATTAAAAAGCATTAAAAGTCATTAAATTGATTTTGTGAAAAATAAGGATTTAAATGGCATTAAAAATGTGAGATCATTTTGAAGAAAAATAATACTACCAGCATATTTTGAATATAGCCTTAATTAATAACTTTAATAACTTTAATTTGCTGTTGCAAAATATGTACATTGGTGTGATACACACCCGGAACCAGTTTGGTAATTGCTGCTGACCGGTGCAAAATTGTAATTGTTTTTTTAGAATTGTTTACTTCATCGGAATGGTACGAAACCATTTTGGCACTTGCACACACACACAAAAACATGGACATGATTTGAAATGATGCTCCTAAAAAAAAATAATCACACTTGTAGGCCTACTCCTCACTGCCTAAAATGAGCGCATTGGAAATGAATGGGAGATGTAAAGAGTAAAACGTGTTTGTGAACATAAATATTTCATATACAAATTGAAAATAGTATTTTTGTGCATTTTGTAAAACAACAAATGTAAAATTCTGTAACATTTTAAACTTTCACTTCAGCAATAATTTGTCAAGTGTCTTTGAAAAGTGACCAAAATTATGTCAGTGCTTTAAAGCATTCAAAATGTACAATAGTTTAAGATGGAAATGTAATTTAACAGAGTCAGATTCAGGTCTTTATTTGGTCTTTATTTTCTTTTTCAACGATAATGAACCTTCTTTGGAATGGAAATATTTCATGGACCATGAAGAACCTTGTTTTTGCTCTAGACATGAATGATTCCTCAAATCTTGTGTTGTTGAGGAGACGTTTTCTGCTATAATAATACATTTTCAGGTAAGCTGACAAACAGAGAGGACAAATGTGATTCTGTTATTTATGGAGTAACAGTCAGATTTAGGCCTTTATTTCTGTGGAACAACCACATAACATCCACATTCTGTGGATGTTATTCTTGTGTGACTCATTTTCTCTCAACTCTGTTCTAATTCTTCAGTCAAGTGTGTAATAAGTTATCAAAGCAAAAGCCAAAATGTTCATTGATCTGTACAATCATAAGCAGTGCAGTGATGCCATAGAAGAGATCAGTTAAAAGAACAATTTTGAACATTTTAATGACCTTTTGTTGAACAGAAAGACTCCATGGATGTTAAAGGTTCTTCATGGAACAAGATCTTTATTTTTAAGAGTATCTGTTCACAGTTGAGGAGTGAAGCAGCTTCTCATTATTAGACTGTGTGTCACTGATGTTTGTTTGTTATTAAATGCAATTGGCAAATCATCTAATACCATAAAATATGAAGTGTCTGTATGTGTTATTTTTATTAAATTGTAGGGCTTGCTTAATGAAGAGATTGGTTAATTGGACCAATACAATATTATTAACTAAAAATCTTCCTTTTCATTACACAAATGTGTCATAAACAACAACAATAAAAAAACTAAAAGAAAACTAAAACTGATGAATTGGTTCATGGGTTGACAGAGATCATCGCCCCCTAGTGTAGAGGACAATAATGATCAGTCACAGCACCCTTTGAAGCACCAGGTGCTGTGAAAAAAAGGCTCCAATTTCAGGAAGTGCTACATTAGTGGGTCATTTCTCACTTTACCAATCGTGAAATGGTGAAATGCAGTAATTTATTAAGTTTTGATGCCAGACTCAAGCAGAAATTTTAACATGTAAGTTTTATGTTTTTAAATATAAATCCAGCCGGTGTGTTTTTGTATTATTATAGCATATAGTTGTGTTTCTGTTTGTGGAAAGCTAAACCTGCTATGAGGAAATAAGTCGACATGTTTATCCTGAATCCATTACTGATTACTATGATGGTTTTTATTAGTAGAGTTATTAATATAATTATTGGATTGTTATTTGTTAATTAATTTCTAAAGCCTGTTGTTTATGTTTTGAGTTTGACTGATCATTTTCAGTATTACACCGGAATCATTAATCATTCAGATTATAGTTCGATGTTTCTATCTTACATTTTTATCATGGAAGATCCACATGTGTGAAATATTCAGACAGAATGA
Source organism: Megalobrama amblycephala (assembly GCF_018812025.1). Classification (NCBI taxonomy): domain Eukaryota; kingdom Metazoa; phylum Chordata; class Actinopteri; order Cypriniformes; family Xenocyprididae; genus Megalobrama; species Megalobrama amblycephala. Next base: position 41,296,581 of record NC_063052.1, on the reverse strand, counting down.
AAGTGAATGTTTAGTAATGTTTTACCATTCAGGAAAGTGTTTATTCTCTGTATAAATGTCTTTGTGATTATTATCCTGTATAAATCCTGCCTGCTCTTCTGTTTTCTCATCAGGTTCAGATGCTTGAATCTTCTGCTGCTCTTTTGCTTTGCATATCATATCGGTTAGTATCACTTTTGTTGATAAATTGTAACAATCTTTGATTTTCAGCTCCAGAGCTGATCTAGGTGATTGTTTCTATTGTGCACCAAGTGACTTTACTTGACGTGTGTGTTAATAATGGAAATCACATCATCACACAGCATGACATCACAGACACATCCAGACTTAGGCCTATCTATGATGTTCATTTCAGTTCATTTATTAATAAACATGGTTCAGGAATTAAACCTCACTGACACATCTGATACAGCTTTATACTAAAGTCATCAACATGTGAAAAATTGCTAATATTGTTGACTCCTTATTACCTTCAATTATATATATTTATAAATTTAATCTATTTGAATAAGAATATTTTATGATGACCTTGACTGCAGAGAATAAACAGAAACACATGTATTTTTTTCAGTATTGGTACTTTGTTTTGAATTAATTTGATACTGTCTGTGTTTGCAGAAATCGTCCCTAAACCTGTGACAGGGAAACGGGGAGGCAGCGTCACACTGCCATGTCAATTTGAGGACAGAGAGATTTCTGATATTGTTTTAAGTAGTCAGTCAAAAAACATTCTTGTTTGTCAGAATGAAGAATGTGAGAGTGAAAATGATCGAGTATTTAAAACAGGATCATGTGACATCATCATCAAGGATCTGAGACTGAGTGATGCTGGGAAATACTTTCTGAGAGTTTATTACAATAATGATCAGAGAGAACTGGAGCGACAAATCAGCATATACCATCTTCATATTCATGGTACCAGCAAAACATGAAATGTCACACATCCCATCCAATATTCAGATTAGATGATTCCAATAGAGGCTTTTCAATGGCTGATCTTTAAATGATCACATTTGGTTCCTTTAATCTTTAATATGTGCTCATGGGCTTGATTGATTGTCATCATTATTATAATGATTAATGATGAATGTCTTTCTGTTTCTCCTCAGATGAGATTTCTGTGAAAACAGGAGAGCAGCTGAAAATGGATGTTCTGTTGATCAATGTTTATCAAATTGAGCATCAGAGCAAAATCAGCACAGAGTGGACAGAGGTGTGTACGAGAGGCGACGGGGTCCAGAATGATCGACTGACCAACAGAGATGGAAATCTGACCATTAGTAATTTTACAGTCTCTGACACTGGAACATACAGAGTTCTGGACTCTGAAGGAGAAATCTGGATCACAGTCACAGTCACAGATGAGAGAAGATCAGTGGATGATCAGAAATATTATTTATAAAGTGTACAGCTGAGGTTTATTCATCATGATTTGAACAGAAAATCAATGCTAAACTGTATGAGTAACCTGTCAATATTATTTATAGAATCTAGTACAGGATCAAAGGGAAAACTGGATACAGATGAAGACAAACCTGATGAAAAATATAGTAAGTAAAACAGGAGTCATTGAGAGATTTACAAAAGCTTTAAGCAGTGAGTTAAAGGGCTAGTTCGGAACACAAATTAAGATATTTTTGATAAAATCCGATGGCTCAGTAAGGCCTGCATTGACAGCAAGATAATTATCACTTTCAATGCCCAGAAAGCTACTAAAAACATATTTAAATCAGTTTATGTGACTACAGTCACACCAAACTTTTTTTTAAACTTTTTTTTCCAACCCTTAATTTTTTTTTAAACCTGTGTTCTCCTCCCACTTTCCTCCTTCCAGCTGCAGTATATGTTGTGGTGTCTGTGAGTGGAGCTCTGCTGGCTCTGATTATATCTGTCATCATCTGGAAATACCGATGTCGGCACAGGAACACAGAACATTATCCTACCAAGGGCTCCCAATCCAAGACATTGTACAGTAGTCCAGAACATCTAGTGACAACACTGGGTACTTGTAATCTGCCGTCAGAACCAACAGATCCTCAGAGGATTCTGTCAACATATGTCCGTGTTTTAACGATAGGAAACTGACATTATTGAATATGTCACTCATTTTGCAAAAACAGGCCTTAATAATGCACACTTTCACTGTCCAAAAATTAGCTCTCTTGATGTAAACTGCTTGTTCATTGAACTGTTGTATGAAATCAATATTACATTTACGGTTGTATTGATATATAGGAAGAACAGCACTCTTGCTCAGCTATAAGACTAAAACTCACAGGGGCATTTCAGTCTCATATCTTGAATTTCATGTAGTGAAAGTGTATAGCATGTATTGAGAAAAACACTGTATTTGTGTTTTTTATGCATTGTATACTACTTTTGATCCAGTAATATTTTGTTGGTTTTTAAATTTCATGGAATTATTGGTAATATTGAAGAATTGTTACTGTTTTTGCGTTGTTTCACTGGGTGTAAATATTTATACTTAAATCAAAATAAACTTCTTTCCTATTATCACTGATGTTCACTTTTTCAAAATTGCAACATAAGCTTCACTTCTTACATTACCTTAGTGATTGACTTCCTCCTTCAGTTCTTAAAAACAAAAGAAAACACATGTGCACTGTTTTGAAAGTTTAAGAACACAAACATTACATGAGACTGATATGATAAAACTGCAGTCTGTATGATAAATATACACTCTTTTAACTCACATTATGACGTAAACCAGGAAGAGACATTATTTTATAATGGAAATTAAATGTTTTATGGTGTGATTTCATATATTTTACCTTTATTCTACACTGCTGTTTCCATTGTCATTTGAATGGCCAGATTGACTTCCTGCGTCTATGATGGTAGCTGGCCCAGTGTATTGTGATTCGCTGAAGCGAATTCATAAGACGTTTATGAATGGTAAATATTTCCATTTGTATTTGTGTCAAAGTGTTTAGATATGCTGTTACTGCTGTTTATGTTAGCTTTCAATATACGGTTTTATCCTGATTAAAGCTTTACTGTCGCCGAATACATGACTGAGTAGTAGCATTTTTGTAAAGGTATCGTTTAATTTATAGCATGAACAACTGTTTGTCTATGAACATAGAAGTTTGTTGGTGTTTGTTGGAGAAGTATGAAATAGAATTTAGCTAACTGGCAAGTGAAGCCAAAACCTGTTGGTTCTTTTTTTACTTCCTTGATGCAACCAAAAAATAGCAACAGAACTATACATTTAAAATACAAACTATAAAACGTACTTACAGTTTGGGGCCCATAATCAGCAGCTTCTGCTTTTTGCTTCATCTTTCAGTAAATAGCCTTTGTGCAAATCCAACACACTGCCAATATCTCCTCTTCAAATTCCTCTCTCAAGACCCATTAATGTACTAAAAACATATTATAAAGCGACAAGAATATTTTTGGTGCACCAAACAAACAAACAAAAAAAACAATAATGACTTATATAGTGATGGCCAATTTCAAAACACTGCTTCATGAAGCTTCGGAGCATTATGAATCAGTGTATCGAATCAGCGGTTCGGAGCACCACGTGATTTCATCAGTTTGTCGGTTTGACACGTGATCCAAATCATGATTCGACACACTGATTCATAACGCTCAGAAGCTTCATGAAGCAGTGTTTTGAAATTGTAAGTGAAGATGCTGAGATCTTGACAGATCTGTTAGTGTTTAACGTTCTGTTGCTGCTGGTCATTTGACTGTGTTTTCAGCTTATTTAAATAAGGAGATTTTACTTTAGCTTTAAGGTTTTTGTTTGGCAGCCATTGCTGCCAGTCATTTGACCATTTTATCATCTGACTGTTTTGTTATTGTATTAATTACTAATTATTTTTGTAATTTTACATACACATTTGTATGTAATTTCAGAAAACAGAAAAATACTGTATAAAAATACAGTAATTTGTCTGTATAAAAATATGAATGACTGTAATGTGTCATTAATTTTTATTCATTCTGTGCAGAGTTATAAATGGAAGGTCTTATTGAATTTCACATTAAATTTTAAAAAGCTGCCCGAACAGGCTGGCCCGCACTGGGCCATCATAAGCTTAATGTGGGCAGTCTGCTAGTGTGGGTGGCTCACAGAGAGCCACAGTGGGCCCAAAGCTCACCTGGGCAAGCCCGGACTGGACCTGTTTAGGTTTGGTGTGGGCTGGCCCTAACCCACTGTGCTGCAAAAAGCCAGCTTGGGCCCTGCAGAGGCATGTTTGCAGTGAAACCTTGCACAAGATGGAAATTCAGAAACTGTCCCAATCACTTTTAATTCACTCCTATTTAATATGACGTGAAAAAGAGTCTCTCCTGATGTGTTCATCATCTACTACTACTATTATATACTGTTCTACTTGTTCTATCCAAGCTGGACTATTGTAATGCTCTCTTGGCAGGTCTTCCAGCATCTATTGTCAAGCCTTTACAACTGGTCCAGAATGCAGCAGCAAGCGTGATCTTTATCAAGCCGAAGAGAGCGCATATCACCCCTCTTCATCAGTTTGCACAATCTATATGGTTTAATGTGAACATTTATCATACAACACTATACATGTTTGGCATCATTCGAAATGTCTCAGTGGGACTGGTACAAAAGTCTCATCCCCACAGAAGTAAACCAAAAAAGGTAATAAATGTTTTAAGAGTTTAGAGAGACTTTGCTTAATGTGGTAGGCGTGCTATCTCCCAGGGTCTTTCATTAAAATTACCATCTGTCCTCAGACCTTGTTTAATGCAAATTCCCATTGTTGGCTTATGTTTCCATTTGGGGGATGTTTTGTCTTGGTCTGAGTATTTAAAGAAATGTTGCAAAAGGCTCAGGGCAATTAGTAGTCAGATCAGCCTGACATTTGTAGTCAGATCCTCCATGTCCCTCCAGTTCGCACCTGTGCGCTCCAAGTGGGACACAAACCTGGGACCATCCGCATAGGACGCTCTAACAAGGAGGCTAAAGGCTGCAACCTAGTGTCAGTCACTAGAGCATCTCTTGAGATCAGAGGAGTGAGGTTTACACCATAGACTGTGGTTTACACGCACAGCGACTACTAGCCTATTTCTGTTACCTCCAGCCAGAACAAGCATATTCCCCTGAAGGCAATCGAAATAATAAGATAAAGATAAAAGTTAAAATAAAAATTATAATAATAATAATAATACTTAAATGAAACAATGAAACCTACATATACTTATGATAATAAAATGCAATTAAAAATAATTGGCTGGCTTATCTTACTGTTTGTCAGCGATGCATCCATCAAGCAGCCTTCATTAACTTCTCAGGTGACAATGTAACAGAGACGACCAATGAAATCAAGCTAGAGACATGAGTCATGGCTGCGGGGTGGGGTTTTAACATAAGGGGCGTGGTTTGCGCTTAACTGGTTTGGGGGAAAAAATCACTCCTGATGGTCAAAACAATGTAAATGCAACAAAAGCTCAGGCCAAACATGCATAAAAACAGCTTTTACAGACCCATTGCAAATGTTTTATTGAAAGTAAAATCTATCAAATGCAATTAACTAATTAAATAATTAACTAGGCTCTTCCGTGCTGATGGCCTGCACCCCAGCAGAATCAGAGCTGATCTTCTGTCGGAGAACATCTCCAAGACGCTTCGCACCGTATGACTAGTAAGTCAAACCTCAAATCACAGTCTGTGTTCTGCCCATTTAATTGATAGAAATGTGAGTGTAGTGCAGTCTGTAGAAACTGTGTCTATTCCCCGAATAGTGAGGTTTAACAATAAAAATAAAGGATCTAGAAAAAATCTGATCGTGATCAAACCAGAAATTCGCACATTTACTGAACAAAAACAATTTCTAAAGCTAGGGCTACTAAACATTAGATCACTGACACCTAAGGCAGTTATCATAAATGAAATGATCACAGATAATAGTCTTGATGTAATTTGCCTTACTGAAACATGGCTTAAACCAAATGATTATTTCGGTCTTAATGAGTCTTGTCCACCTGGCTACTGTTACAATAATAAATGGCGTCCGATTGGCTGAGGCGGTGGTGTAGCCACAATCTATAGAGATAATCTTAATGTTACTCAGAAAACAAACTACAGGTTTAATTCATTTGAAATTCTTATGCTAAATATTACACTCTCAGATATAAGTAAAAAGTCGCTACTATCTCTTGCTTTGGCTACCGTTTATAGACCTCCAGGGCCTTATGCTGATTTCCTAAAAGAGTTTGCAGACTTTCTCTCAGACCTATTGGTCAACGTCGATAAATCGCTGATTGTTGGAGATTTTAACATTCATGTTGACAATACAAATGATACGTTAGGGGCTGCGTTTACTGATTTACTAAACTCCTTTGGGGTCAAACAAAACGTCACTGGACCCACTCACCGTTTTAATCATACACTAGATTTAATTATATCACATGGAATCAATCCAACCGATATAGAAATTATACCGCAAAGTGATGACGTCTCTGATCACTACCTCGTAACATGCGTACTGCATACTGATGATATCTGTCAAATTGCGCCACAATATCGACTAGGCAGAACAATTCTCCCGACAACTATAGATAAATTCACAAATAACCTGCCTGATCTGTCTCAGCTGCTCATCGTACCTAAACACACAAATGATCTCGAGAAAATGACTAGCAGCATGTGCACCATTTTCACTAGTACATTAGATACTTTTGCACCGATGAGATTAAAAAAGGTTAGAGAGAAAAATACTGTACCTTGGTACAACAGTATTACTCGCGCTATCAAAAAAGAAACTCGCAATCTAGAACGCAAATGGAGACAAACTCGTTTAGAGGTCTTCAGAATCGCATGGAAAGAAAGTTCGTCTCGTTATAGAAAGACTCTAAAAGCAGCCAGAGCCGAGCATCTCCGCAAACTTAATATAGAAAATAACCAAAACAAATAAACAGACATCACCAGAACAAAACATTTCATTACAATTTAGTAGTGATGACTTTATGAATTTCTTCACTGAGAAGATCGAAAGCATCAGAAATACATTTGTAAATGTACAACCTTTAACAGAGTTTTATGATTCAGCCTCAGTTATCGCCCCTCAAAAACAGTTGCAGTGCTTTACAACTATAGGGAAGAGCTAAATAAACTTATCACTGCGTCTAAACCAACAACATGTTTATTAGATCCAATACCCACTAAACTACTGAAAGAACTGTTACCTGTAGCAGAAGAGCCTCTTCTCAATATTATCAACTCGTCTTTATCTCTAGGTCACGTCCCAAGACCGTTCAAGCTAGCAGTTATTAAGCCTCTCATTAAGAAACCACAATTAGATCCAAATGTATTGACAAATTACAGACCCATTTCAAATCTTCCATTTATGTCTAAAATACTAGAAAAGTGGTGTCGGCCCAATTGTGCTCCTTCTTGCAAAAAAACGCTATCTATGAAAAATTTCAGTCAGGATTCAGATCTCATCATAGCACAGAAACTGCGCTCGTTAAAATTACAAACGACTTACTTCTAGCTTCTGACCAGGGCTGTGTCTCAATACTAGTGTTACTTGATCTCAGTGCTGCGTTCGACACTATAGATCATAAAATACTCCTAGATCGACTACAAAATTACACTGGTATTCAGGGCCAGGCATTACGGTGGTTTAGATCGTACCTATCAGACCGTCACAATTTTGTTTATATCAAAAAATCTAAGATCACGATAGTAAACTATGGAGTGCCACAAGGATCGGTGTTAGGCCCTCTGCTATTTTCAATATACATGCTGCCACTCGGCAATATTATAAGAAAACATGGAATTAGTTTTCACTGCTATGCCGATGATACTCAGTTATATATTTCAACACAACCAGATGAAATCTCTAAATTATCCAATCTGACAGAATGTATTAAAGAAGTAAAACATTGGATGACTAGTAATTTTCTTCTATTAAATTCAGATAAGACTGAAGTATTACTTATTGGACCAAAAACCTGTACACAGAATCTCTCAGACTACAATCTGCATTTAGAAGGATGTACTGTTACTCCATCCTCCACAGTTAAAGACCTGGGCTGGGTTTCCCGAAACCTTCTTAACTCTACGTCGTTCTTAAATTATACCTTAAGCTGTACCTTAACGTTAATATGTGTTTCCTGAAACGCTCTTAGTTAAGTATACCTTCTGTAAGTCATACTTTCGTAAGGTTGGTCTGGACCACTCTTAGCTATACCTTATCACTGTTGACAGTCAATACGAATATAATTCTGAAGCTGTAATACACCCAGTGTTTGATTAGGATTATGGCAAGAATAAAATGCAAAAAAATCACTGCTAAATTCAAATGTGCTTTAGCGCTGATCCAGAGACAGACGCGCGCTCTGCGCTTGTCATGTATCACAACTATTCAGTGTTTTTAACCTCATCGCTCTTTATTTTAGGTTTCAGACATTTAAATACACATTTGAATTAAGAAGGCTACTGCATAAAAAAGACATTTATAATTTGTTAAATTCAAATTACACTGATGTCTACGGAAGCTGCAACAATAACCCTTTCAATTATAATTTGACGAAGTGTTTTATTCATATCAGATACACATTGTTTATGAAACAATAAAGTTTACTCTATTCTTCTCCCTGTTCACCGGCCACATACTAAGGCTATGTATTTCGGGGAAGATTTCGTATATCCGACAGCTCTATCTGCCGTGCAAACTCATCACGCAACAAAAACATTCACTTCCACATATTTTACAATCGGAATATATCATAAAATTCATGATATAGTTAACAAGTTTGTAAATATAAAAAAAATAAACAAATAAACGATATAAACGCGACACCTACATGTCTGTCAGCTGCATGACGCGTCTCCAAGGAATTAAAACTTTGTTCTAAATTATGGTCGCCTTAAACTCACGCTGATGGAGCTCCGCGCCCCCAGAATATAGATAAATTACAATATAGATTTAGTTTTCATTTTGGATTACTTTTATAACATCCCATGAGTCCTGATAAATGCAATTTCTACTTCCGAAGTACTTCTTTTTATGAAGAACACTGATTTCTCACATAACGCAGTGAAGCAGACCCAGAGAATTATCGATTCTCGAGCCATCGATATCAACCATTTCAGCACCGCCGCCATGGACAGCACCTGGTAACGTCGCACTTAAGAAGATATACCTTAAGCAACCTCATAAGGTATAGTTCGGGGAACACGCCTGGAAACGGTACAGCTTCAGTTAAGGTCTACCTTTAGAGTCTTCGTAGCGCGCTAAGAGACAACGTTATCGGGAAACCCAGCCCTGGGTGTTATATTAGACAGCAACTTGTCCTTTGAAAATCATATTTCATATGTTACAAAAACAGCCTTCTTCCACCTCAGAAACATTGCTAAGATTCGGAATATGTTATCTGTTTCTGATGCAGAAAAGTTAGTTCATGCTTTCATGACGTCTCGACTAGATTACTGTAATGCATTATTAGCTGGTTGTCCTGCTTCCTCAATAAATAAGCTACAATTAGTACATAATGCAGCTGCTAGAGTTCTTACCAGGTCAAGAAAATATGATCATATAACACCAATTTTATCATCTCTACACTGGTTACCTATTAAGTTCTGTATCGATTATAAAGTATTGCTAATGACCTATAAGGCTCTAAATGGTTTAGCTCCTGTGTACTTAACCAATCTTCTATCGCCCTACAATCCTTCACGCTCTTTAAGATCACAAAACTCTGGACTTCTGGTTGTACCTAGGATATCTAAGTCCACTAAAGGAGGAAGAGCGTTTTCACATTTGGCTCCGAAACTCTGGAATAGCCTTCCTGATAATGTTCGGGGCTCAGACTCGCTCACCCAGTTTAAATCTAGATTAAAGATGCATCTCTTTAGCCAAGCATTCACATAATGCATCTCATGTCAGATCAATTGCACGTATCTTTACTTAATGTTATGAACAGCAGCTACGCTAATTATTCTCCATTTGCACCCGTCCACACCCATCCCGAGGTGACTAGAGAGGACTTCAGCTTCAGTTTGGATCCAGCCTCTTAAGAAGACCTCAGATGACCATCACCTATGAAGAGACGGCGCCTACTCCTGCGAGGACTTCAGAAGACGCAATCATCTGGATCAACATGAACATTGCCAAATCTCTATATATCCTAATTATTGTTAATGTAATTCATTTTTCCAGGAGCTCATTGCTTCTACCTTCAGTTAAACTATAAAATAATTGCCTAAATTATTACATTATTTGCTAACTGCATTCTTTAAATTGTAATGTTGACATGCATTCTCTGTAAAGCTGCTTTGAAATGATATGTATCGTGAAAAGCGCTATACAAATAAATGTGAATTGAACTGAATTAACTAATCATCAAATGATTAAATATTAAGTGTCTGTAATAGCTGTTCTTTTATCAATTTTCAGGGCTTGTTTTGTTTGTTCCATCATGAACAGACCAGTATGAGACTATTAAATATTATTCCTTTTGATTATAATAATGTTTCATTAAAACGTCTACAAATGTGACCATTCTGTGGTCGCGTGAAACAGGATGTGGCGGCTGAAAGTGGTCCTCTTCCTGCCTGATTGGTGTAGAACTTCATAAAATTGGGTGAGCATAAATCACATGATTATAAAGAAGCATGGAAACTTTTGTAGACATCAGCCCATAGGTGGGGCTATAACTGTAACAAAGGTGAAAAAGCTTTAAAAACTTTAAAAACTTTTGTTGTAGACCTTCTTTAACCACTCTAATATTCAAGTTGTTGAATATAGATTTGTAATTCTGATGTGTTGTGTAGTTCCTGCATATAGGCCCTAGGGGGCAGTAGGTGAATAGGATGTGATGCAGTGTATGCAAAGAAATGATAGCATAAAAGAAAACCGCATGTTGAAGCTGAATGATTCTAGTTGTCTTTTCACAAATAATACAACCGCTAGACTTTTAAAAACTGTAATAAAAACTTGATCTGTGATGAAATCTCTATTGATGTGATGAATGTTAAAGTACTATACATTATGTTTTGTATGCCTATGCTGAGGAATTCAGAGTTTATAAAAGTTGCCAAATATTAATTCATATTTGACATAGTTCACATATACCACATCTAATAAAATGTGTATTTTCACTATGTAATTACACATATATGTCTGAAGCATAATTGACAATCAGTATAGCTGTAACAAAACAGAACTTTATGATTGGTAAAGGAAGTGGAAACACTTTGTGGTTTTAGTCTGCTTTGAGCTGTAACCTGTAGTTTGATCGACATCATTACGAACCACAGACACAATGGAGAAGGTCTTGTTCTTTTGTGTTTTTTCTTCCTGGATTATGCAAATAATTTCTAGTGGTAAGAATACGCTTTAAACTTGCACTTACCCATCATTTTAACCTCAAACTGTTATATTTATCAAATTATTTCAAAGGTAATTTCATTGGTTTCATTTTTTTCTAGATGTTTCAGAACATGAAGTGACTCTGTTAAGAGTCCAGCTGAACAAAAGCATCAGTCTGAACTGCAACATGACCGACAGATATGAAATTGGCTGGTTTCACCAGCATTCTCAACAAATAACCCAACTAATATCTGCGGAGACTAGCGAGGTGTCAGGAAAAAGACTTCTAGTTATGTACAATCAAAACTGGAGTCATCTGACAGTTGATGTAGATAAGGAGGTCACCAGAGTCTCTCTAGTTATAACTGGACTAACAGAGTCAGATTCTGGTCTTTATTTCTGTGGAACAAAGTCTGTGACTTCAGAGATGCACTTCGAAAAACCCATCAGACTGGAGATCGAGGGTTAGTACTGGAGATTTTTTAATTTCACTTAAATCTTCATAATACTTTCAATGCTGAGATTTTTCTATAGCTTATTTTATTTAGCACCAGTGCTAAGTATTAAAGATAAGTGTGTAAGTGCAGCGATTGAATGATTCTTCAAATCACAGGGAAAGATGTGCTGCCTGTTATAATAAACTATAATATTATATATTGTTTGATGAACTTCTCTTTGTGTTTGATAAAGTGGTCACATATTTAAAACATTTTCAGGTAAGCTGACAGACAGAGAGGACAAACGGGTTTCTGTCACAGAACCGGCAGATGTTGAGATCACAGGTGAGAGCGGATGTTATTCTTCTGTTGGTGTAATTTTCTCACAACTAATAAGTATTGATTTGTCAAGTGTGTAAATCTGAATTCAGTGCCTGAACTTTCTGTGTTTCTTCATTCTGCAAAATGCTCCTCTGTCTCTGTAGATGGAGTGACTACCAAAGAGAGGGCACTGATGTTTGGTGGTGTTGGTCTGGCTGTGTTTGTGTTTTTTCTGACTACAGTCATCGCAGGAGGAATCATTTACCATCGAGGTTGGCAGAAAGGATTGAAAGCAGCGAAACATACATCTCTGATGAGACAAAAATCAGCTAAATGACAAACTTGTGTGCTTTATTTTACAATCTGAGCTTTGCCAGTAAAATTAGCTTTGCTGTAGGATACCACAAATGAAAATAGAAAACTGTGACTCAGATGCTTTTCCTGTTGGCCTGATTTTCACTTCAGAGAAACTGAGATGTTGGGGTAAATGTTGTCAGGTTTGTGTGGTTCATTTGTGCTTGTCAATAATATTCAGTTAAACATCAAACTGCTGCTACTGCCACTGTATTTAATGCAATGTTTATTCGTTTAAAATATATAAACAATGTTCAAGCTTAGAGTTCAAGTAGTATGCTTTATTCAACCATTTTTACATGTAGAGAATAAGCTCAAAAAGAACAGCAAACATGTTTGAATATCATAGAGAAATTAAATGAATATTATCTGAGAAATTAAATGTCTTTGTGCATTTACTGGCAGAAAACCTGATCATTACTAATGCTAAACCTCTTCAAGCACAACTGTATATGCAATGACGACAGATCTGACCTCACAGTTTCAGTAAAACAAAAAAGGTTTCACATTAATGCCACACAAACAAAACGACTATCACTAACACTAGAAGAGCATTACTCATGCTTTTAATCGCTAATAGAATGGAGACATCAGTAAGAATTCAAATCACTAAATATTAGTGATGGTTGCTTTCAATACACGCTTCACAAAGCTTCGAAACCTTTATAAATCTTTTGTTTCAAACCATTGGTTCCGAGTGTGAATCAAACTTCGTTATGTCATAACTGTTTCGAAACGTTTTGAATTTTCAATGGTTCACCGCTGGGGGACGATGATCTCTGTGAACCCATGAATCATAACATTAAACAAGTGTCTATGGGTTTTACCTGATCAGTTTTATACATTTGTGAATTTTGTGATACAAAATAATTGTATCACTTAAAGTGTTAGTTCACTCAAAAATTAAATTTCTGTCATTAATTACTCACCCTCATGTCGTTCCACACCCATAAGACCTTTGTTCATCTTCAGAACACAAATTAAGATATTTTTAATAAAATCTGAGAGGTTCCCTTTCGTGGGAACTATTGACGCTACGTCGAATGACGTGATGGGAACCCTCTGTATTTTGTGTTCGTGAAGCACCTCTGTATCCAACCAATGAGAAGACGTGACGTCAGAGGCGGGTGACGTCACGGACTAGGAAGCTATAAAGCATACCCGGAACAAAGCACGCTAGCTTCTGTTGTCTTCAGCAAGCGCTATCTGTATCTTGTCTGTCTTATTTATTGTTGTATTGTCTACACACACACTGTGGTATCTTCGTCCGAGGACAAGAGTTTCCAAGCACAATAAGACACACACATTTATAAAATGGTGGAAAAGCAGCAGTTCAGAAAGTGTACTCCTCCCTGCCCACATTTCATTGTGACGGGAGATACACACGAGATGTGCGTGAAATGCCTGGGGGTTGAGCATGCACAGGCGGCTCTCGAGGGAGCTGTCTGTGTACACTGCGAGCAGCTCACCCTCAGAGTGCTGCGATCTTGCCGGGCGCTCTTCGAGGAGGGCGCCGAGGCGAGTGTTCCCCGCGGGTCTGGTCCCACTGCTACCGAGGCACAGCGCAGGCTGCACTCTTGGGGTTCACAGATGGATCTAGCGGAGGGGGAAGAGACGGGTGCTGCCCTATCGCTTCCCTTACACACTAGACCCAGTGTCTCTCCTTTGGTGGCGGAAGCACGCGTAGCGGTTTCTTCCCACCCGAAGAGAGGCACCGGCACTCAACATATCTTCCTCCGAGGAGGTTGATGTGGAGAGCGTCGATGAGGAACCGCCATCCTCATCCCCTGCATATGAGGAGCTATTAGAGGTAGTGACCAGGGCAGTAGAAAAGCTGAATATTGACTGGCCCGCAGAGAAAGCTGAAAGTAAAACCAGAAGCAAGCTAGATGAGAGGTTTCTTCCAGTGCGGTCACTACCTCAGCATCGGGGTCTGCCGTTTTTTCCCGACCTCCACACCGAGGTGTCGAGGTCGTGGAAGAGACCAGTCCAGTATAGACTGCATAGCCCACAAACATCGCTATACAGCAATATAGTTGGACTGAAACGTCATGGCTATGGGGCGATGCCTCGGGTCGAGGAGACGCTTGCGAGCCATCTCTCACCCGAATCTGCATCGTCCCACAAGACTCCGACGCTGCCCACCAAGCCCCTAAAGACAACTTCTAGCTTGGTGGGCAAGGCTTATTCGGCGGCAGGTCAGGCGGCTGCATGCCTTCACACGATGTCGATCCTGCAGGCATATCAAGCCGACCTGCTAGGGGAAATTGATGAGAGCGGGGAAGCGTCCTTTGAAGCGTTGCATGAAATAAGAAAGGCGACAGATCTAGCTCTCCGGGCCACCAAGGAGATGGCCAAATCCATCGGCCGCTCTATGGCAGCCCTGGTGGCCACGAAGAGACACCTTTGGCTTAATCTCTCGGACATCAAGGAGAGAGATAAAAGTATGCTCATGGACGCGCCACTGTCTCCTGATGGCCTGTTCGGCGATGCAATGTCATCTGTCGTCGACAGGTTTCAGGAGACACGGAAACAAACAGCGGCATTCTCCAAAATCATTCCCCGCCGCTCTCATCCCCCCGAAGCTGCTGGGCGGGAGCAGCCTCGGCCGACAGCCAGCTCCTCAGCCCACAGGGCGCAACAGAAGGCCAGTGTCGCCTCCCGCACTCCCCCACGTAGATCCTGGGGACCGGGTCGGGCGGCACAGGCGAAGCCTTCCGGGGGTAGGACGGATCTGAGGACCTGAGGACGGATCAGAAGGCTTCAAAGAAGAGGTCCTGACATCCATAGTGCAGGATCTCTCGAGGGCAGCCCCCTCCGGGAGGATTCAGATATCGGGTCCTTCCCGTTGCCCTCAGGGGACCGTCCTGTCAACCCTGCCACCCAGTGTGCGTCAGGACCCAGCGGTCTCCGCCGATCCTCCGAGGAGGGTCGGTCAGCACGTGATTCGTTTGTCTGCCGGTGCGCCGCGTCAGATAGACGAGCCAAGTGCTCAAAAAACACCAGAGACCAGTCTCGAGAGGCTGGTTCCCTTAGTAGAATATTTGGAAGAATGGAAAAGTCTCCCGAACATTTCGAAGTGGGTGCTGCTCATGATAGAACAGGGTTACAGAATTCAGTTCAGTTCTCGTCTGCCCAAGTTCAAAGGGGTGCTTTCCACAGTGGTACCCCCAGAGCAGTCTCTGGTGATGGAACAGGAGGTTACGACGCTTTTGCAAAAAGGGGCTATAGAGAGGGTTCCCCCTCCCAGCAAAATGTCGGGCTTTTACAGCCGCTACTTCATTGTTCCAAAGAAGGATGGAGGGTTGCGTCCGATCATAGATTTACGTGTACTAAATCGATCTGTAAGAAAGTTGAAGTTCAAAATGCTTACACTCAGACAGATTATCCCTCAGATCAGGTCCGAGGACTGGTTTGTAGCGATAGATCTGAAAGACGCATACTTCCATGTATCCATCCATCCTTCTCACAGGAAGTTCCTCAGGTTTGCTTTCGGGGGCGAAGCTTACCAATACAGGGAGTGCAGAATTATTAGGCAAGTTGATTTTCTGATCATATTTTTTTCCCAAGCACATTTTACCAATTCCAATCCACATCAATCTTAATAACTACTATTAATATTGTTTTTAATCATTTATAAGTGATATATAATTGTTCATGAAGGCTGGAAATGAAAAATGCCTTATATTCAGGTGTGCAGAATTATTAGGCAAGTTTTCTTTTACAGGCAAAATGAGCCAAAAAAGAGATTTAACTCAGACTGAAAAGTCAAAAATTATTAAATACTCATGAGAAGGACGCAATACTAATGCAATACTAGAAATTGCAAAGTTAAAGCATGACCAAGGGACAGCAAAATGCTCATTGGGTCAGCGGGGTCAGACAAAAACAGGTGGAAAAGAAAAGACACGTTAACTGCAAAATAATTAAGAATTATGTGTGAAACCATCAGGAACCCTTTAGTCTCCAGCGCCACCATTTTCCAGAACTGCAACCTACCTGGAGTCTCCAGAAGTGCAAGGTCTCAGGATCTCAGAGACTTAGGTTAGCTAAAGAATCCTAAAAAATGACCCTCACTTGATAAGAATCACAAGCTGAAGTGTTATAAAATACATGAAGACTGGGTTTTTATAGGCCTTATAAACCGACAGCTTGAGAGTGACTCCTGAAGGACCAGCACCACATCCTCTTGTACCACTGTTTGAAGAATTTATCTTCCAGAATCTGGCAGTAAGTTTTGGAAGATCATTTTTAGTCCATCTCTGCAAGACAGACATTTCAGGATAAGAGATGGACTAAAAGTGAACTCAAACACCTTACTGCCAGATTCTGGATAAATTCTTCAAACAGTGGTACAAGAGGATGTGGTGCTGGTCCATCAGGAGTCATTCTCAAGCTGTCGGTTTATAAGGCCTATAAAAACCCAGTCTTCATGTATTTTATAACACTTCAGCTTGTGATTCTTATCAAGTGCAGGTCATTTTTTAGGATTCTTTAGCTAACCTAAGTCTCTGAGATCCTGAGACCTTGCACTTCTGAAGACTCCAGGTAGGTTGCAGTTCTGGAAAATGGTGGCGCTGGAGACTAAAGGGTTCCTGATGGTTTCACACTTAATTCTTCACCTTAATTCTTAATTATTTTGCAGTTAACATGTGTCTTTTCTTTTCCACCTGTTTTTGTCTGACCCCGCTGACCCAATGAGCATTTTGCTGTCCCTTGGTCATGCTTTAACTTTGCAATTTCTAGTATTGCATTAGTATTGCGTCCTTCTCATGAGTATTTAATAATTTTTGACTTTTCAGTCTGAGTTAAATCTCTTTTTTGGCTCATTTTGCCTGTAAAAGAAAACTTGCCTAATAATTCTGCACACCTGAATATAAGGCATTTTTCATTTCCAGCCTTCATGAACAATTATATATCACTTATAAATGATTAAAAACAATATTAATAGTAGTTATTAAGATTGATGTGGATTGGAATTGGTAAAATGTGCTTGGGAAAAAAATATGATCAGAAAATCAACTTGCCTAATAATTCTGCACTCCCTGTACAGGGTTCTTCCCTTCGGCCTATCTCTCTCACCCCGCACGTTCACGAAGTGCGTGGATGCAGCACTGGCTCCGCTGAGACTCCAGGGCATCCGCGTGCTGAACTATATCGACGACTGGTTGATATTAGCTCAAACAGAAGAGTTGGCAGTTCAACATCGAGATGTTGTTCTGTTGCACATGAAAAGGCTTGGGCTGAGGCTCAATGCCAAAAAGAGTGTGCTGGTCCCGAGTCAGGTTGCAAACTATCTAGGAGTAATCTGGGATTCCACCACAATGCAGGCGCAGTTGTCCCCTGCTCGTGTGAGTTCCATTCCAGTTTCAGAGACTGTTGGGTCTGATGGCAGCCACGTCCAACGTTGTTACTTTTGGCCTCCTGCACATGAGACCCTTACAGTGGTGGCTCAGGACCAAGGGGTTTTCTCCGAGGGGAAATCCTTTTCGCATGATCAAAGTCACGCAGCGATGCCTTCGTGCTCTGGTCATGTGGAAGAAGCCTTGGTTCCTGTCCCAGGGACCCGTGCTGGGGACTTCTCGTCGTTGCGTAATGCTTATGACAGATGCTTCTCTCACGGGCTGGGGGGCGATCATGAGTGGTCGCTCGGCTCAGGGTCTTTGGGAGGACCATCAGCTCTCCTGGCACATAAATCGGCTGGAGATGATGGCAGTGTTTCTTGCTTTGAAACACTTCCTCCCAGACCTGAGAGATCACCATGTGTTGGTCCGTACGGACAACACTGCAGTGGTCTCGTACATCAACCATCAGGGGGGCTTGCGGTCTCGCCTATTATCCAAGTTGGCCAGTCGCATCCTCCTCTGGTCCCAGGGAAAGCTCCTTTCGCTGAAAGCAGCTTATATCCCCGGGCGGTTGAATGTGGGGGTGGACGCTCTGTCGAGGCAGGGCGCGAGACCGGGGGAATGGAAACTCCACACCAAGATGGTGGAGCTAATATGGAAAACTTTCGGTCGAGCTCAAGTCGATCTATTTGCCACAGAGGAGTCATCTCAGTGCCCTCTGTGGTATTCCCTGCAGCACCCAGCACCTCTAGGGCTGGATGCTATGCTACAGACGTGGCCGAGGCTGCGCCTGTACGCATTTCGCCCAGTCGCACTGCTCCCGGGAGTTCTGGAGAAGGTTCGCCAGGAGAAGGTCGACCTAATATTGGTGGCCCCTTACTGGCCGACCAGAATATGGTTTTCAGACATAATGTCACTACTTCACGGCTCTCCTTTGGAGCTTCCTCTCAGACAGGATCTATTGTCTCAAGCGGGCGGCACGATTCTCCATCCCCGTCCGGAAATGTGGAAACTGTGGGCCTGGCCTCTGAGGGGGCTAGGCTCATAGAGTCTGGTCTCCCAACCGAGGTTGTGGAGACCATTCTTCACTCCAGAGCTCCCTCCACGAGGAAGCTGTATTCTTACAAATGGAAGTTGTTTACTACATGGTGCGGACAACATAATTTGGACCCTGTCCAGTCTCCTATCAGCTACATGCTACAGTTCCTTCAAGAAAAGTTTTCGGAAGGTTTAACTCCTTCAACACTGAAGGTTTATGTTGCGGCCATTTCGGCTTATCATAACCCTGTAGGGGGTTCCTCGGTGTGCCGAGACCCTCTAGTTATACGCTTCCTCCGTGGCGCACTCAGGTTGAGACCTGCGGTGCGCACAAAAACCCCTACCTGGGATCTAACTATTGTGCTCCAAGGGCTAGCCGAGGCTCCCTTTGAACCAGTAGAAGAAGTGTTCCTTACACTAAAATAAGTTCCTTACACTAAAAACCATCCTTTTGTTAGCTGTTTCATCCTTAAAGAGGATCGGTGATTTACAAGCGCTGTCAGTCGCTCCATCATGTTTAGAATTTGTGCCTGGTATGATTAAGGCCTTTCTACACACCAGACCGGGCTATGTCCCAAAAGTACCGACGAGGGTCCCAGGTCCCATTATACTTGAGGCGTTCTGCCTGCCTCCATTCACAAGTTCGGATCAGGAAAGGAAGAATCTGCTTTGCCCTGTGAGGGCACTGGATGCGTATGTCCACAGAGCTGCCCTGTGGAGGAAAACAGACCAACTGTTTGTGTGTTACAGGTCCCCTAAGAGAGGGAGCCCAGCATCGAAGCAGAAGATGAGTAAGTGGGTGGTCGAGGCCATCTCACTCGCATATAAAGCAGTGGGGCGCCCATGTCCTTTAATTGTGCGCGCTCATTCCACGAGAGGTATGGCGGCATCTAAAGCTCTTTCGTCAGGAGTTTCCCTGGATGACATATGTGGTGCGGCTGGATGGTCATCCCAGCACACCTTCATCAGATTTTATAATCTCAATCTAAGTGTTATTCCGGGTGCCAGAGTTCTACAAGATAACAGCCAGGCACTTGGAGACACGGTGTAGTTGGGACAGCGTTCCCATCACGTCATTCGACGTAGCGTCGATAGTTCCCACAAAAGGGAACGTCTCGGGTTACGAGTGTAACCCCTGTTCCCTGAGTTAAGGAACGAGACGCTACGTCACGTTGCCGTACCTCCTACTTACCTGGAGCACTTGCTTCAGACATATTACAGAAGCTAGCGTGCTTTGTTCCGGGTATGCTTTATAGCTTCCTAGTCCGTGACGTCACCCGCCTCTGACGTCATGTCTTCTCATTGGTTGGATACAGAGGTGCTTCACGAACACAAATTACAGAGGGTTCCCATCACGTCATTCGACGTAGCGTCTCGTTCCCTTACTCAGGGAACAGGGGTTACACTCGTAACCCGAGACGTTTTTTATCCTCCACAGAAAGCAACACAATTACCACATTCAAGGTCCAGAGAAGAAGTAAAAACATTGTTAAAATAGTCAGCGTGAAAGTGGTTCAACCTTGTGTGCAAAAACAAAACAAAAATAATGAAAAATATTTTTCCTCTTTCCTGTCATTCTCCTATGCAACTGACGTAGAGAATGCAGTGCAGAGCTTCTGTGTATTGGCCTGTGTCAGCATCACACGCATGTGTTGTGCTGCTCACTTGACCAGCATAGGTAGTTATGTGTCTGATGTTGTATAGAGCAATACCATTGTGCAGCGTTTACGTCAGTAAGTTGACCGAGTGGATCTCTGAGCATGTGTTAGTGAGTGGAGGTGGAGCTAATTAACATATTCATGGAACTGCTTATTCAAAATGAACGAAGGGTGTAGAATTACATTCAGCTATTTTAAGGCATGGGGATTTTTTTCCCACAGGGAAAAAACAAACATTTAAATATATAATTTTGTTGATCAAAGATGGGAGGGATAAAAGGGGATAAAGGGATAAAATTATTGACAGGAGGACTTTAATGACTGTTTAGCTGACTCTTACACAAAGAAAGTATATTTCCTTATATAGCCTATGAATGATCAATATATTAAATTATTTAACTGTATATTTGAAATTATACAGAATAATATATTGTGTTAATATATTACAATATGTTGAATAATACATAAGGAATTGCCGCTGTTCATGTATTGAAAAATTTATGACAATATATTTACTAATATATCATAATTATATTCAGTAACGCTTCGAAATAATAAATCATTTTGCAAAGCATGGTTCAATTGATTCAAAGCTTTGAAAAGTGTAATTTCTCCCATCACTTAGCTAAGAGATTGTCACTGCATCAGCAGCTACACAGTTTCTGCCTTTAAATAAAGCATCATGCAGCATAACGTCAGTGTTTCCCAGCTCATCACTGACTGAAGCACAGGCTCTACTCTCTTAAAATGCTGGGTTGTTTCAACCCAAATTGGGTCAAACAGTGATGGGAATAACGGCGTTATAAATAAACGGCGTTACTAACGCCTTTACTTTTTTCAGTAACGAGTAATCAAACGAATTACTTTTTCTCCCATTACAACGCCGTTACCGTTACTGACAAAAAAAATGCAGCGTTACTATAATTGAGCTCACTGAAGCGGTTTTCATCCGAGTAGGCTCTCTCTCAGCCATATAGGACCTGCAAAGTTTTTTTCTCTGGTGTGTGCTGCGGTAAGTCATACACAAATAATTTTAAACTGATAATAATGTACGATGCGCTGTGTGTGTGTCTGTCAGAGCATGCGCGCGAAGCGCGAGCTCAAACCAGAATACCCTTTTTGATGCTTGATCGAAAATATGTGAAATGAGTTTTTTTCTAGTCGACTAGTAGTTGTTCATTTAAGCTATTAGTTGACTAATCACATTTATATTAATTTAATTTCTTAAATACTGGAGAGAATAAACCATAATAAGGAGCGTTTACATAGGCTATATAGCACTCAAGGGCACGCATAATTGCCATAAAGAACCGGCAAAAGTAGGGTAGAGTGGGGGAAAACGCCCCCCTTAAGGAAAATGTGACATTACAGTGAAACAAAACATAAATGTGACTAGAATTGCCATCCCGGTTTTGAGTGACTATGGCAGGAGTTATTCACCAAATATTAAAATTGCTCGGCCTTCATAATGTAAGGACTTAGCCTATTTATTAGCTCAATTTAATTGTTACAGGGAATAAGAATCGAATCAACTGTAAATGATTCACTGTAAATGATTCAGAATTAATATTTAACACTTCATCAATTATTCGTCCAGCGAAAATTGAGGTTAGAGTATTTTACCAATTCTGGATAAAATATTATTCTGTGGCCAACAGTAACAATATTTTATTATGATTATTGTTATTATTGTAATTATTATATTATAAGCAAGAGGTAACTTGATCTTTGAGTTTAAGACAGTAATTTGATACACAGCACAAGAAACTCGTATATGTGAAAATCAAAACAAGATTTATTGACTACTTCTAATGATTACAGGAAACTAAGGCTAAACACACACACACACACACACACACATACATACATGCACACACATTCGCGGAGTTGATGAGTTATGAAAAGTCCCAAGTTCAGTGCTAACTTAACTCATAACCTGAGGAAAATCACAAAAGCAGAGCTTTGGCTTGATTCTTTAGGTTTAAAGGAGTTTCACCAGTTTCCAGCAAGAGAGAGAGAAGTTTGCTTGTACCTGCGTTTGCTGTGACAGCTGAGGTAATCGGGTTGTTCCGTGACTCGTGTACAGCGGAATCCCGTTCTGGATTGGCTGTCTTTCAGGTGACGTCTTCTCGGGAAAGCCCTGTGGGTTGCGCGGAAGCTTTGAAGGATGCTGCTGGCTGAGCGTCTGGCTTGAGCGGCTCTCTTCTTGGGAGACTTTGGTCAGATATTTCACGAAGTGTTTTGGAGTCTGGATGTGACGGCTGTCGAATGATCAGCGGCGCAGCTCGTGGTTGAAATCGGGTGTTAGATGGAAAATCAGCCCCGGTCAATCAGTTATCAATGACCCATGCGACTTTTCCGCCGTGGTCAAAGTAGCGGTGTTTCGGCTACCGGCTTCTGACCGATTTCGAGCAATTTCTGACCGACTTCTGGCTTCCAGCTTCTGACATTAGCTTGTTCGGACAGCATAGTTTTAAGGGAGCGATCCTCCAATGAGATGTTGCTACGGAGATTAGACACGCCTCGTCTATTGTCTATTGATCACATCGCGTGATATCTGCAGAACATTCTCCTGTTTTATTAACAACAATATAAAGTTTCTTAATATTTTCCTGATACTGAATTTCAATGTTTAATTCACACAGAATTACAGAGAATTATAAATTCTGCATTTAGAACTCAAACATGGCACACTTCTTACACACATATTACTAGACTGACCTAATTAAAACAATGATTACAATAATGCATTTGAAGAAAACCCACATATTGAATACATTGAATAGACATGTTAGTAATTACATCATGGCATGTATTATTCTGTATATAGTTAATACTTTAAGTAATCGACAATTGTCCCTTTTGAGATTCAAGATTGAGTCCTTAAGCATAATTTAAACTTTGACCGGAGTCACGAGTGACCGGGTCACGATGGACGGTCAACACAAGGGAGGTATTGATAGACAGATTCGTCTTTAAATCCGTTGATGGGTCTTTTCCTGTTCCGTCCGATAATACAAGAGGGTTTTGTGAGAGAATCAATAGATTTAATGTGATCAGATCCACGTGATGGGTTCTGATTAGTTTATTGCTGATGAGCTAAGAAGTCCTTTAGACAGAGTCCTTTGTTAAAAGAAGTCACGTCATCACTCCGGCTAAGGCTAGGCGTTTCCTGTCAGGAAATGGATCTTTTGGACCAAAATGAAGCTTTGTTCAATCATGTTGTTCATTGATAAAGTCATTGGTAGGTTCTGTCGAGCAATGCCCTACAATAATTAATTAGTATTTTGACTGAAAATATTTTTGTACAAAGGGGGCGTTTTGCCCCAGCGGTGGGGTAAAACGCCCCCAAGGTGGGGTAAAATGCCCCCTTTTCTTTACCAACCAGTTTGCTTCATAGATCAACAGCAAAATGAACAGACTAGTTTTTAATCTCTAAAAGTAAAAGGCAAGTAATGTATCAACATGTATAGGCCTATATATTTAATATTTTTAATATTTATTTGAGGAATATTCAACATATCCAAATTTTTAACATTTGATAATTGATGTATTTGTTCACCACTATCACCAAGACAAACATAAAACCCTAAATAAATATTAAACTTATAAATTTGTATATTTATGTAGTGAAATATATCCAATAAATGCATTAAAAGCCACCCAATTTCATTGGGTAACCTAACCACCTTCCATCAGTGAGCTAACTGTGCTATCAAGCTAGCCTAATGCTCACTTGAGGTAATTTTTATTTTATTTTATTTAATTTTGTTTAAATATTTTGATTTTACCACCTAGTTATACTGCATTAAGTGTAAAACAAAGGATTTGATAGACAGAAATATGTTATTATAGTAATTATGATCGAGAGAAACTATGCCCTCTGGGGGGCGTTTTACCCCTCAGCGTAGGGGGCGTTTTACCCCACAAGCTACAAGCTAATTTTTTTTTAAAATGTTTCATTTTTAAAATATAATTATATTCCTTATAAATAACATATCCTCTCAAACTACAGACTTCACTATTCATCTATCATACATCACTGTGATATCCTGCAGAACAATATTCTCTTAAACACTTGTTTACTAATATCTGAAAATTATAGCGCTTGCCATGTAATCCTCTTCTCTTCAAATACGTCGCTGGTGTCAGCTTCTCCAAGGAGATTTGTTTATCCCCGTTGTCAAACGTAGTGCATAGCAACAGTGAAAATGTATATTGACTACCTCTAGTGCTTATTTTGAGAAAAACAGGTGGGGGGCGTTTAACCCCAGGGGGGCGTTTTCCCCCACTCTACCCTAATGATTATGAGTGTGACAAAAACAGTAAGGAGACATTTTAATTGTTTATTAATAAAGTAATGTTTTCTGAATCAGTGTCGGCTGCAAAGATGAAGTTGACATTGCTGATTCTCATTGCTGATCATCTGCTCATATGGACGCGCCTAGAGAGATGACGCACATTTCATTCGGATTAGGCTACATAATCAGAGTAGCCTCTTTCTTTTCGTTTTTAATAACTTCATTTTCGTTAAAGTAGATATTTCAAACATTCTATAGATATATTTCTCATGTCTGCGAGGCAAGCAGCCTCTGAGTTTCGGTTCATTTAAGACGCGCTCCAGTTCACGCGCCAGTGATCGCGCCCGCGCCTCCATGTCATGATTTTATTGTCTGCTATATTTGCTTGTTATATATTAAATCAAAGCAATTGGTAGATGAAACATTGATTAAAATTAAGATACAATTTTTACAAAACGAAATTCACTTTAAAGAAAGGCTTTCTACAAAGCAAAACTTAATGAAGTGGTAAAAATCTTATCTGACCCACTCCATGTCTCCCGATATATTTGTGATATCTTATGATGCATCTTACTCATGCTGTTCACTAACTTTTCATAATCGAATAAATGGATTTAAAACATAACATAGGAATATTTAAACATAAATATTAAACTACGTTTTCTTTAATGGCTACCAACACAGTACAGAGAAATTTCATGTCGTGAGCAAGAGCGGATCATGAGTCAGGAGTCGCATGAAGAATAATTTATTCTTAGACTTATATGTAATATTGGGGGCATTCAATTTATTTGGCATATTTTTTTTTTTTTTTTTTTTTTAAGTAACGCAATAGTTACTTTCCCTGGTAATTAGTTACTTTTATAATGATGTAACTCAGTTACTAACTCCGTTACTATTTGTGAGAAGTAACTAGTAACTATAACTAATTACTTTTTTAAAGCAATGTGACCAACACTGGGGTCAAATATGGACAAACCCAACTGTTGGTTAAAATTTTAATTAAAAAATTTACACTGCCAGAAACCCTTTAAATCCCAACAGAACATTAAAGGATTAGTTCACTTTTCAATAAATGCTGATAATTTACTCACCCCCATGTCATCCAAGATGTCCTTGTCTTTTTTTCTTCAGCCAAAAAGAAATTAAGGTTTTTGAGGAAACCATTCCAGGACTTTTCTCCATATACACCAGTGGTGTGCAGTGGTGTTCTGAAATGAGGAGGCACATTTTTTTTTTATGAATCAATGTAAATTCATGTGCATTACTCTTAAAGTTGACACATCTTCCTTGTTAAATAAACATTACTTTATAGTACACCAAAAAAGAAAAAAAGAAACAAAATACAATTCTATTTTGTAATTTTACATTAACAATGTAATGTTCTATTTATCAAAACCAAGTCAATCTCATCAAGTTAGTGTTTTAAGCATTTCTACATTCATTCCAAAATAATAACTGAAGCCAATAATAATATAAACAATATATTTTATTTGTGTATTGCGGTTTTTCTTTTTAATTGTCAACTTAGGATATTTTGGATCATCAGTCATGCTCCTTAAACACCATCTGTCACAGACACGAATTGTATTTTTAATTTCACCAAGCTGATTGCACTAAAAACCCCGCAGTCATCAAGCTTTCATTCCATTTCAAGTTTGATTTTGACGTAACATAAAGCAGTGATATCTAACTGGGTGATCTGTTTACTTACTTTTCAATTAGTCTTCCGATTGATGCCATCATTTGTTCAGTCAAACTGACGCGCGGAACGCGCATGTCAACGAGAGGCGGGATTTATCACACAAACCAATCATATCCAATCACAACCAATTACATCCAATCATAGCACGATGGAGACATTGCCTCCTCTCACGTGACTTTCCCCCATTCATTCTCAATTACCCCCCACAAAACCCACCGCACGCCGGGGGTCTGATGATTTTAAATGGTTTTCTATGAGAAGAAAGGGAGGCATGACTTCATAGACTATAAAGCATGACTCCTCTGTGTAACTTTACCTGCGGGTGTCGCTGTTGGGCAGTGTTCCTTAAGAAATACGCGTGACTTGCGCTCTTTTTAATGTCATAATTTGTAATATTTGTGTTGTTTTATATGTAATATGGATTATTTTCTCATCCTATTTTTTTTGAGGAGGCACTGCCTCCCTTGCCTACTCGGAGGAAACGCCCCTGATATACACTTGACGTAGGCGGAAGTACCGAAGTACCACATTCCTGAAGGCCCACTAACACTACACATTTTGCATGTCTCCTTTGTCTGACACACCCATTTTAGATCTTTGAGTAACTACTAATGAGCTGATAACCTTAATCAGGTGTGCTTGATTGAGGAGACATGCAAAATGGTCCAGGCCCTGGTCATTTCTAGGCTTGATTACTGCAATGCTCTTCTGGCTGGACTGCCATCATGCACAATCAAGCCTCTACAAATGATTCAGAACGCAGCAGCACGACTCGTCTTCAACGAGCCCAAAAGAGCCCACGTCACGCCTCTCTTCATCTCTCTTCACTGGCTACCACTTGCTGCTCGCATCAAATTCAAGGCACTGACGCTTGCTTACAGTTCCACCACAGGCTCAGCACCTTCCTACTTCCACTCACTCTTACGAGTCTACACTCCTACCAGAAACCTGCGCTCATTAAAGGAGCGAAGACTTGTGGTACCATCACAGAGAGGCATGAAATCACTTTCCAGAACATTCTCATTCACTGTCCCTTGCTGGTGGAATGATCTTCCTGCCTTCATCCGGAATGCGGAATCCCTGGCAATATTCAAAAGACAGCTGAAAACCCATCTCTTTCGTGAGCACTTAACCTCATCTTAAAAAAAAAAAAAAAAAACTTCTTATTCCTATCCTTTCACTTCCTCTAATCCCTCTCTATTGTAGCTTAGGATAATCTGAGCACTGCCTATAACTTGTATTATGAGCACTTCTTGTCTATTTGCCTCGTCATGACGACTCGCTTGTTGTATTCCTCACTTGTAAGTCGCTTTGGATAAAAGCGTCTGCCAAATGAATAAATGTAAATGTAAATGTAAATGTAAAATGTAAAATGTGCAGTGTTGGTGGGCCTCCAGGAACGTAGTTGGGAACCACTGATTTAAATAGATATTTAAATTATTATCATAATTAGATATCTTTGAACATGACACAAACAATGATCAAATGCACATTGACGGATCTTCTTCGGTCTGTTCTCCGAAATGTAATCAAATGTATATTTCAGCAGGCGCGTGTAAACTGCTTAACTGCATTAAGAGTGGACTTATTGGTGATGAAAATTTTTTAATTCAAATATCAAGGTAAATTGTACTTAATTTGTCTTCCGGGAAACATGCAAGTATCTTCTGTTGCTTCCGAAGGGCAGTACTAAATAAAAAACAATGATATTTAAACAAAATAAGAAAAATATGGACATCTTCATCCTGTTCAAAAGTTTTCACCCCTCGGCTTTTAATGCATTGTGTTTCCTTCTGGAGCATCAGTGAATGTTTGAACCTTTTTTAATAGTTGAGTTTGAGTCCCTCAGTTGTCTTCAGTGTGAAAAGATGGATCTCAAAATCATTCAGTCACTGCTGGAAAGGGTTCAAATATGCAAAAATGCTGGAAAACTGATGAATCTGCAGGAGCTGGAGGATTTTTCTGAAGAACAGAGCTCAGTTTAACTGCTCAGAACAAACAAGAGACTCATGAACAACCATCACAAAACATAAAAAAAGTTGTGGATCATCAGGTAACCACACACAGTATTGAGAATCAATGGTTCACATACTTATGAATGGGGTTATTTTAATAAATTCAGCTTTTTTTTTGTCTCATGAACTAAATGTAAACATCTTTTATGTAAAATATCTTACTCAGGACAGTACTAAATAAAAAATAACATGCATTTTGTATGATCTCTCTTATTTTATTAAAATTATTCACATTTTCACAGATTCTGCAAGTGGTTCACAAACTTTTTCTTGCCGCTGTATGTCCACTGGGTAAAGGAACATTGGAAAACTCCTGCAAGGGTGAAGATTTTCAGAAACTCCGGTTGCAGTGTTTTTGTGTAGACGGTGAAACCGAAGATTTTGACTTGTGACACGTTGTTATCTCCTTTGTTTGACATCAGATTGTGTGCTGCTACCTCCTTTGTTTATGTGAGTCGAGTCTGTGAAATGACAGACATAGCCAAATATTGCTGATAATTGCTGCGTCTCATTTCAGAGGCTGCGTCCTCACGAGTTCGCATTTGTTGGCCACTGTAACAAAGCGGGACTCATGCAGAGATCCATTTGCAAGCTTTATTAAAGTAAGAGTGGTCGTACAGGCAGGGTCAAAGCAGGGGCAAACAGGAACAGCAAGGGCTAGGCAGAATCGTGGTCAGGATACAGGCAGCAGATCAGGGCAGGCAGATATCGTTCACAGTCCAGGTAACAATAAACAGTCCAAAGGCAGAAGGCAGAGAATCATAAACCGGAAACAGGCAGGATCAATAACAGACAGGCAAAACAGGATACAAACGCTCAGAATTGACACAGGGTGAATCAAGACTTCGCGGTGAGGTGGTGTGTGTGAAAGTCCTTTATAGTTCTGGTAATGATGTGCAGCTGGGTGTGGTGATCAGTGTGGAGTGCTAGGCTGTATGTGGCAACAGGTGATTGGTGGAGTGAGTGCATGTGATAGGCAAGGGAGGATTATGGGAAATGGAGTCCGGAGTGAGCAGGAACGTGACAGGAACGGATAGTGATCGTGACATAACGCCCCCCTCCCGGAAAGCGCGTCCTCGCGGCGTGAAAGGAACAGCTGGGGGGGGGGGTGCATTGGGGACCTGCATGCAGACATGAACAGGGTCCCCAATGCAGGTCCAGGCACTCGGGCAGCCACGGAGGGTCAGGTGCCACGGGCAGCCACGGCGGGTCAGGAGCCACGGGCGGCCACGGAGGGTCAGGAGCCACGGGCGGCCACGGCGTGTCATGTGGCTCGGGCGGCCACGGCAGGTCAGGTGGCTCGGGCAACCACGGCAGGTCAGGTGGCTCGGGCAACCACGGCAGGTCAGGTGGCTCGGGCAACCACGGCAGGTTAGGGTCCATAAACGGCCATAGTGGGTAACAGTCCATAGGTGGCCATAATAGTTCTGAGGTCGTTGACGGCAGTGAACGGGCAGGGTCCCCACACACAAGCTCCCCACCCCTAGGTATACTGGCCCCCCCCCCCAAAAAGTTCTTGGGGAAATCAACGGAGTACGTAGCGGGTTGATGGGCAAGGAGCTTGAATGGCGCCGGCAGAGCAAAGCGTTTGGGCGGCTTTGGGCGAATTTGAGTGCGTCGCAACCGGCGAATTTGAGTGCGTCGCAACCGGCGAATTTGAGTGCGTCGCAACCGGCAAACTTGAGAGCGAAGCGGCCAACGGGCTTGAGAGGGAAGCGGCCGGCGGAGGCTTAGGAATGCCAGCCGCTCGGGCTGAAGTCAGTGGTGGATCAGCCACACTGGAACACAACCCTCTCTGCTCCCTGACTGATCTAGAGATGTGACGTGACTCTGGGCGATCAGCGGAGACGTGACGTGACTCTGGGCGATCAGCGGAGACTTGACGTTGCTCTGGGCGATCAGCGGAGACGTGACGTTGCTCTGGGCGATCAGCGGAGACGTGACGTTGCTCTGGGCGATCAGCGGAGACGTGACGTTGCTCTGGGCGATCAGCGGAGACGTGACGTTGCTCTGGGCGATCAGCGGAGACGTGACGTTGCTCTGGGCGATCAGCGGCGACATGACGTGTTGCTGTTGTGATGGTAGCCGCCATCTGGTGCGTGTTACGTGGCGCGGCGGCCATTACGTGACCTACCATGGTGTCGCATTCCTCCGCGACTCCCACAGTAAACAGAGACCCAACAGACAACAATGCATAGTCCATAAAGCTGCTGAGTGACGAACGCGGTCCCTCTCGTTTTAGTTGATTCTGGAGAGGTTGGTTGACGCCATCACAAAAGAAATCAATCAGAGCACAGTCCGGAAGATCAGAGAGGTAAGCAATGTCTAGATATTCCTGCACATATTCCTCTAAGGATCGCGTGCCCTGCGAACTCCACAATAGTAATTGCGTAATGTCCATACCGTGTAGATGCTCTCCGGGAAAGCTGCTGGATTGTTGTGGCGGCGAAGTCTTCTGTAACGAAGCGGGACTCATGCAGAGATCCATTTGCAAGCTTTATTAAAGTAAGAGTGGTCGTACAGGCAGGGGCAAAGCAGGGGCAAACAGGAACAGCAAGGGCTAGGCAGAATCGTGGTCAGGATACAGGCAGCAGATCAGGGCAGGCAGATATCGTTCACAGTCCAGGTAACAATAAACAGTCCAAAGGCAGAAGGCAGAGAATCATAAACCGGAAACAGGCAGGATCAATAACAGACAGGCAAAACAGGATACAAACGCTCAGAATTGACACAGGGTGAATCAAGACTTCGCGGTGAGGTGGTGTGTGTGAAAGTCCTTTATAGTTCTGGTAATGATGTGCAGCTGGGTGTGGTGATCAGTGTGGAGTGCTAGGCTGTATGTGGCAACAGGTGATTGGTGGAGTGAGTGCATGTGATAGGCAAGGGAGGATTATGGGAAATGGAGTCCGGAGTGAGCAGGAACGTGACAGGAACGGATAGTGATCGTGACAGCCATAAACATCATTGAGGCGGTCTCATTTAAGAAAAGTAACTGTTAGATTGCAAAATAAGAAAGAAATTACAGTATTTTACACCTTACAAGAAATAACCGTTTATTTTATTACGGTTACTTTTCTTAAATAAGACATCCTTGATGACGTATGCAGCCTACAAATGCGACCTCTGGAGGACACAGCCTCGGAAATAAGACACAGCAAATAACTGTGCTTACAGGGATTTGATTGTCCAACATGGCTTTACGCTTAGGGTTATATCGCCACCCGTTGGTTTGGTATGCTCTTGACAGCGCTTCATAGTGTTTTCATAGTTTTTTTTTTTTAAACCATGCTGTTGGGGATGAGATTTTTTTTTTTAAACAAAAGAGGAAGACTCAGTTTATAAAAATACTCCTGCACGTGTGGACTAGGCCAAACAGTGAAGCAGTGTTGAAGTTAATGAGATAATTTAGTGATTAATTAAGTGATGATTGAGCAATTAGTGATGAACACCTACTGTTAAAAAGAACAGAATCACTGAAGGAAAAGAAACAAGAACTACAGATGCCTTCAGCCACAGCCTTTAAACATGTCATTCATAAAAAAAAGTTTGAACTATGATATCATTTATCAGTGGTTCCCAACCTTTTTTAAGCCAAGGCCCACCTCCTCTCTGAATCAACACGGCACAGCGCGGCCCACCGCCCTTCATTACTATCATCATCCATCAGAACCTTTTTAGTGACACAGGTTTTCTTTTCCCAACTGAGAGAGTTTGCGTTTTCAGCCACCGTTCAGTCTGTATTTCACAGCAGCACGATGAGAAACGACCTGGGCTGAACCAAAACAATCACAGAATACGTACGAGAGGTGGTGCCTTGTTTTAAATGTATTTTTTTTATTAATTTAATTTAATGTATTAAATGTAATGTATTAATAATTAAATTAAGGAAGTATAGTAATATATTTAAATTAATTTTAATTTATCTCGCGGCCCACCTGGAGGATCACTGCGGCCCCCTAGTGGGCCGCGGACCACAGGTTGGAAACCACTGATTTAGACATACACAGACATCAAGAATCAACATATGAATTTCAACAATGGTGACAATCAATAAAATGCATTGACTGAACATCACAAACATGCTAAGTCAATACAAAAGCAAAAATAAAAGCAAATAGTAAAATGCAGAGAAAATAACAGGACAGCAGCATAATTTACTCACAAAAGAAATAGGTTTATGGAAGGATTGAAGTACTTCATTTATGCAATATTTTTGGGTGTTTTTTCTTCCCTCCTATTTCCTCATCCTTTCAATGCTTCATACAGTCCAGTCGGTGGCAGTAGTCCATCAGAGGTTGGTTTGATAACCATAAAAGTAAACAGAAACTAAACAGAATTATATCAGAAAGATCATTTCCTTCTTCACACACACCAAACAGTCGACATGTCATCATTTACGAAAGCTTGTAAAAAATGTAAGTATTTATTTATATATAGCCTATCATGGTTTTATTCCTGGTGCAATCTGTTTATTTCTGACTATTTCTGAATGTCAAAAACTGAACTAGCCAACCAAAAGTCTTGCTAAAGTGCTTGTGAGTCAGCATTTTTTTCTTTTGCTGAATTTACTTGTTAGTCTGAATATTATGATTTTTTATTATGATTAAGACTGTTTATATAAATATTAGTTTGGAAAGTCATGAATTATTACTGCAGGGAGAGCATTAGTTAAGAGACAGACCAAATTTCTAAAACCTACTATATATGTCTATTGAGGCTTTCAATTCAATTAATATATTAGGATTCGATGAACCTTCATCTGAGGTTTAACTGCAATTTCATCTATTTAAACAAGTTTTATTTATTCTTTTTATTTAAAAAGTTTATTATCAACCAGCTTTTTAGTAAAATTGAAATTGCAAATTATAAATGGCGCTTAAGCTACAGAATATGTGGAGGACTGAATCGATGCAGGACTTAGGCCTAATGTTTTTAATATTCTGGAATAGCAACAACAAATGTGTTAATAATGTAGGCCTATATGTTTCCGCTTCTAATCATAATTTGAAACTATATAATTGGATCTGAAGACATTGCATTAATTAGTACAGTAAATGCTTAAAAGTTTCATTATAAATAATAATATTTGTTTTTATTTGGAGTTGGGTTTAAAAATTATTATTATTTTCATGAAAAACAAATAGTTCTGTTGTTTTCCATACATGAAAATGCGGGCTGATCACTGACAGTCAAGGTCAGTTGTTTATGCTTGGTTCATTATAAAATAGCCATTTTGTTTTACATCAGGTGAACTAATTATGATGCTAATCATGGTGCTCATGCTGCTGAAGATTTTTACATTTGGAAGTGAGTACTATATTATTGCAATGTATTTAATGTCAGGATTCTTTTTAATAAAATATATATTAACAATCAGTTTTAATATCCTCAGGTTCTGCTCCTCTTCAGAAGAGGTCCAGCAATTGCCAGTGTTCTCTGTCTTGTGAAGGAGCACATGAGATACTGAAGCAACATAAGAGTGTTCATGTTCAAGTAAAACGTCATTCGGTGACATATATTAATGGAATATATATTGACTCCAGTTTGCTGAAAGAAGATGGAAGCTGCTCTGTGGACATGGAATGTTTAGAGTGGGACACAGAATATGTGTTACGAATTTTTAATGAAAATAACAAAGAAATTAAGACACTCTATGAAAAAGTAAATTTAACCCTTAATGGTAAGGTTGATCTAAGCAATACTTTAATGAATTAGTTCACTCAAAAATGAAAATTTTGTCATTTATCCCCATTCTAATAAAGTCCTATGTTCTTTCTTATGTGACACAGAAAAAGAGAGACAGAATGTGTTTATTAGCAGCTTTTCTATACAATTAAACTGGATGCCTATTTTTTTTTTTTTTTAATGTCAATACTGAAAAAAGTCCATGTATCATAAAAAGTAGTCCATGTAAAAGATGAGCAGAATCTTCATGGCCTAAAGTCCTAAGTTAGCTTTGTGTGAGGAACAGAAGGTCAATATTAACTGTCAGTCTTCCTCTCTGCCATTGCTTTCAAATAAAATTCACATCATATGTGAAAACCAGTCATGGTATTTTGAATAGCTTGACTGGGATTGAAGACTGATTAAATCGTCATGAAGCTGAAGCACAGAATGAAGAAATTGAGAATTGATTGAGATTGAGTTGTTTAGATTAATCAAAGGATTTATTTTGTCTATTTGTGTGATACATCTGATAGTTATGTTATTTTACTTCAAGTAATGGGGTCTAGTGTTGATATCGATTTCACAAAAACAGGCTACTAAACAGGCTAAAATGAAAGATGAATGGAAGAAATTTGACCACACCTTTATCCACCTGACAGTTGCGGTAAGTCCTCAACACAGCAAAAGTCGAGGGGATGTTCGGGGTCAGTTTCTTCTAGTGGCCCTCGTTGGACCAGCCTGGTGAAGGCTTCCAGTCAATATTCTATGCAGTTAGCTGGGGTTAGAGAGGTACCTGTAGCTTCCCACTGAGGAAATTACGTCCAGAAGACGTCTTTTTGAGGTCTTGTCTCAGGTTGAAAAGACGTCCACTGAGGGGCCAGAATGAAAGTTTTTATTACGTGTTTTTTTGACGTCTTCTGGACATCCGATATAGACGAACACGCACAATCACCAAAGGAGAAAAATCACAATTTTTAAGCCACCATCGTTGGGCTCTTGACCCTTGCCTTATTAATATTAGAGTTTGTTTGGGCTGTTGACTGAGTCATAACAGCCAGACAAGTAAAGAGAAATGATCAGGTGTTGATTATGGTTTCACATGATCATTATTTGGTCTGAATCACTGAACTCATTTAGAGCCCAATCTCTGAGTTAGATTTACATTATTGACTACAGTAGAACTGTGATTCTACAGCACAAGATCAGCTTTATCAATATAATATAAAGGATTTCACATGATAAAAAACTTTTTCTCTTAGGCACACACAGACATCAAGAATCAGCCTGTGAATCTCAATGACGGTGACAAGCAACATATTCTGATCAACAGATCAACTCTGAACATTAGAAAACAAGCTACTAAAAAGTCACATAAACAGAACAAAATAAAATATGAGAATAAAGGAAATTACTAAGACAATTAAGCTCATAATTTATTCATGCAGCAATGCATGATGGGAGCCATGGATGAATTTTGATTGGTGGCTCCCAGAATGCACTGCAACATGCTTTTTGATGGTCGCCACTGTTGAGATTCACGGGCTGATTCTTGATGTCTGTGTGTGCCTAAAATGAATACTTTTTTTTGTTCAACACACCTTTTCTGAAATCATTTGAATCATATTGTAAAAGCTGATCTTCTGCTGTAGAATCACAGTTCTGCTGTAATCAATAATGTAAATCTAACTCAGAGATTGGGCTCTTCATGAGTTCAGTGATTCAGACCAAATAATGGTTATGTGAAAACATAACCAACACCTGATCATTTCTCTTTACTTGTCTGGCTGTTATGACTCAGTTAACTGCCCAAACAAACTCTAATGTTAATAAGGCAAGGGTCAAGAGCCCAACTAAAGCAAACACTCATCTCCACGATGGTGGCTTAAAAATTGTGATTCTGCGTGTTCGTCTATATCGGATGTCCAGAAGACGTCATAAAAACTTTCATTCTGGCCCCTCAGTGGACGTCTTTTCAACCTGAGACAAGACCTCAAAAAGACGTCTTCTGGACATAATTTGCTCAGTGGGTTCATTTATATTTGATGCTCATTTATTCTGTATCCATTTTGTATCTTTTAAATTTTGTAATGAGTCTATCAAGTCTCAAGTGGGGGATTGGTGCATCCAAAATGGTCTCAATATTCACCAGGCTGGTCCGACGAGGGCCACTAAAAGAACCCGACCCCGAACATCCCCTCGACTTTTGCTGCATTGAGGACTTACCGCAACTGTCAGGTGGATAAAGGTGTGGTCAAATTTCTTCTATTCATCTTTCATTTTAGCCTGTTTTAGTATTAATAGTCAAATTAATCTAGCAAATTGAATTGTGAAATCGATATCAACACTCTGAATTCTGATACAGAATTTTCATTTTTTTGAGTGAACTATTCCTTTAAATTTATTTTAAAAATGTAATTCTATCACATACTGAATAACTAATTCTATTGCTCACACTCTCAAATTTCCCACAGTTTGTGCTCCAGAGAAATCACCAGAAGACTTCAGAATTCAGAGTAAGTGAACTATAGAAGGCTCGATTCTTAAGCTACACACTCCATATATTTATTTAAAAAGAGAACATTTTCTTACAACATTGAGAAATAAGCACACTCTCAGAAATAAAAGTACAAAATTGTACCTTTAGGGGTACAATGGTACAAAGGTACAAATTTGTACCCTTGTGATTTGTACCTTAAGAGACCATTTTTGTACCTTTAGTGACAATTTTGTACCTTTATTTAACAGTACAAAAATTGACCCTACAAAATTGGCTTTGACAGCGTACAATTGTTGACTATAATGAGATATATATATTTTACACACTGAAGAAGTAACATTGAAGTGAAAAAGTAACACTGAAGCAGTGTTAAAGTTAATGAGATAATTGATTGATGATTGAGTGATGATTGACAATTAGTGGAGACACCTGATGATAATAAGCAGAATCACTGAAGAAACAACAAGAGAAAAAGAGAGAGACACAACAACTACAACTGACTTCCAGCCATTAAACATTATTACACTTATTATTAACCAGTTTGATTTGATTTCTGTCACACATCAACAAAAGTTCTTATTGAGAATTAACAGATGTTTAGATGTTAATGTTTGAATGAAAGTTTAGTTTGAAGTCACCATGATGGTGAAAAGCATTTCCTTTAGCTGGGCTCTTGACTCTATTTATTAGTGATGGGATTTATGGCTCTTTGAGGGGATCCGGATCTTCGCGATCCGTTCCTTTCAAAGAGCTGTTCAAAAGAACGGCTCTTTTGGCTCTTTTTAAATATTTAGTCAGTTTTAAGAAGCCAGCTTGGGGGCATCTCAGTTTATCCTGGAAATAATCACTGGGAGGAATGATGAGGTGAGATTTGTAGTCAAATAATTAAAACTCGGATATCACACACCAATATCTGAGTTTGAATTATTCTGAAATATTGATTATTACCTCATTTGTCATGTGTGGACTATATTCCATAGGGTTGCACAAATCCCTCTGCTTAGACAGTGACATCACTATTTTGGATTTACCTTTAGTACAAAGTGTGTGTGTGTGTGTGTGTGTAAAGCTACGTTGACTTATGTTATTCATACAATACCTACTCACAAATAAACATCAAAAACAAAGCCGGCTGCAATGAATTTCTGTGCAAAACAGCTTTTACTACACAAGAACATTGTTATCATACAAGAACATTTTGATAGAAAACAAAAAAAATATTTAAAGTAGATAAAATTAGAATAAATAAAATGGAAATGTCTACATACTACATAGTATGTAGTACAGCTTTTACTACAGTATGTATATAGTACATACTATTACTACTGTAAACTTTGCAAATAGGACATCAGCCCCTTCAAGTCAATGAACAATAACAAAGTGGGCTGCAATGAATGTCTGTGCAAAACAGCTTTTAGTGGAAAATTTCAATACAAGAACAGTATCACAAAAGAACATTTTTAATGTTTTTTTTCCACTGGAGTACTCACGTGAAGGATGCGTGCACAACTAATAACTAATATCATCACGCTATAAAGGCTTGGCCTGCGCTGGGTGCGCCCCTCCCCCTATAACTGTTCTGTCTCGCGGAGAAGCTCATTTGTGTGCATCTGTGTGAAACACGCATAGGAAAAAAGAACGACAGAAAGAACGGCTCCCCTCCAGCCGCGACTCGGCTCCCATCGTTCATGTTTATGAGCCGTTCAAAAGAATCGGTTCGTTCGCGAACGTCACAACTCTACTATTTATTAACATTAATTTATCTCTGGCTGCTCCAACTTAATGTTTGTAAAGCACATTTGTTATGGCCAGAGAAACTGATCTGAGCTGTGTTTCCCAAAAGTGCTGTGAGCCAAAGTTGATCAATTTAGGTTTACAATGCTTTGGGAAGCACAGTCATAATGGTTGTGTTTTCTCATTGTGAAATGGCCAGATTCATTGGTGACATCCAGCATTAACTGGTGATATAGATGTTATATTATTTCTTTATAGTAAATCGGTTACCGCTTGAGATCCAGCAGAACTTTTATGATCTGAAGGGTGTTTTTTTTTTTAAACACACAGAGACATCAAGAATCAGCACATGACCCTCAACAATGGTGACAATCAAACAAAGTGCTTCATGTTGCAGTGCATGATGGGAGCCACCAGTCAAAACTCATCCATGGCTCCCATCATGCATTGCTGCATGAATAAATTATGCAGCTGAATTGTCCTGTAATTTTCGTAGATTGTTCATGTTTGCTTTATTTTTCTGTTGTTTTGTTGTGACAGTAGCTTGTTTTGTGATGTTCAGAGTTGATCTGTTTGTCATTATTTTGTATTTATTTATCGTCACCGTTCTTGAGAATCATATGCTGATTCTTGATGTCTGTGTGTGTTTAAACACTGAAGCTTCAGTTCATAATGTATTATTCTTAAAAGAAAAAAAAAATCATACTATTGTCAGATCTCAAGCTGTAAAATCACAGGATTACAGTCATTAATACTAAAGCTACACAAACACACAGTCAGAGATTTAGACTATAAATGACATCATGCCATCACATGATGATTATATCATCAAATTATATTGTGACCAGATCCTATTTTCTCTGATTATTACAAATGTGTTTTACAAACACAAAGTTGGAGCAATCAGAGAAAAACTAATAACAAAACGTAAAGAGTCAAGAGCCCGACTAAAGCAAACGCTGACCTCTTTCATGGTGACTTGAAATGAAACTCCATAAAACATCAATTAAGACGTTTTTTCTCTCTTTCCTTCAATGATTCTGCTTATTAACATCAGGTGTCACCACTAATTGTCAATCATCAATCAATTATCTCATTAACTTTAACACTGCTTCAGTGTTACTTTTTAACACTCGGTAAGATGGACTCATATGGAATGTTTAAAAATGTGTTTAAAATGAAATGTTGTAAAATGTGAAAATGAAAAGGATTTAATAAATTCTGGTTTTAATTCAGTGTATGTGTGTGTGTGTGTGTAAAATATATATATCTCATTATAGTCAATGATTGTACGCTGTCAAAGCCAATTTTGTACCCTTTTTGAAGGGTCAATTTTTGTACTGTTAAATAAAGGTACAAAATTGTCACCAAAGGTACAAAACTGGTCTCTTAAGGTACAAATCACAAGGGTACAAATTTGTACCTTTGAGGGTACAGCCCCAGCGACAAGCCATTGTACCCCTAAAGGTACAATTTTGTACTTTATTTTCTGAGAGAGTACAAAATTGTCACCAAAGGTACAAAACTGGTCTCTTAAGGTACAAAACTGGTTTCTTAAGGTACAAAACTGGTCTCTTAAGGTACAAAACTGGTTTCTTAAGGTACAAAACTGGTTTCTTAAGGTACAAAACTGGTCTCTTAAGGTACAAAACTGGTTTCTTAAGGTACAAAACTGATCTCTTAAGGTACAAAACTGGTTTCTTAAGGTACAAAACTGGTCTCTTAAGGTACAAATCACAAGGGTACAAATTTGTACCTTTAAGGGTACAGCCCCAGTGACAAGCTATTGTACCCCTGAAGGTACAATTATGTACTTTATTTTCTGAGAGAGTACAAAATTGTCACCAAAGGTACAAAACTGGTCTCTTAAGGTACAATCACAAGGGTACAAATTTGTACCTTAGTACCATTGTACCCCTAAAGGTACAATTTTGTACTTTTATTTCTGAGAGTGCAGGAATTCATGCAAAGATATGTTTTCTGCTTGTGTTTATTTCAATCCCCAGATGGTGCTGCCATGAACTCATCCAACAAACTCCTGATTCTGCTGATTATTTGCTTTTTTGTTTTGTTTTTTTTTAAATTCCAGCCAAAATATGGTGCCATGTTCATCACTCAGCACTGATCTGACACAATCATTTTGAACCTCAGACCAGCACAATACTCACTACAGAACTTACTACTGGACTTTTCAGAGTTTTCAGCGATTAGGGTTGGGTGTTCTTCTTAGTGCAGTCTACTGTAAGCTCTTGCACATTCACACTTTTGGTGCTCACACAGGTTCATTTGACGTCAGAGTTCAGTTTGTTTCGATGAACCACACTCAAAAAAATGACACTTTAAACTAACTCAAGTCAATTATGGACAGTGGTTCCACACAACTAACTTAGTTTCTATTAACATTAAAGGTTTATTTTTACTCTATGCATAATCCTTGAGTTGTGACAAAACAACTGACTAAGGAAGAATCTACGTAAAATAGTTATGTCCAATTTACTCAATTCAATCATGGACAGTGGTTCCACACAACTAACTTAGTTTCTATTAACATTAAAGGTTTATTTTTATTCTATGCATAATCCTTGAGTTGTGACAAAACAACTGACTAAGGAAGAATCAATGTAAAATAGTTATGTCCAACTTACTCAATTCAATCATGGACAGTGGTTCCACATGATTGAGACAAGTAAAACCCAATAGAATCAACCATGTTAAATTAACTTGAATCAATTGTGTTCATTTAAAATAGAATAAATAAAAAGCAATAAATAAATAAATAAAAAATAAATTGTTTTCATATACATTGATTTTTACAATTAATTCTTCTTGTTTAATTTTGTGATGTTCTGTGTTAAAAATCTAGATGTGATACTGGATTCATCCTAAATTGCCTTAACCAAAAACATCGTAAAGCCTAAATTGATTATAAGTCCATTGGTGGCAATGGTTTTACAATCAACATAGGCTTACAATGCTTTTGGGAAATGCAATTCAGAGCACTAACACAGAGATTACTTTCTTATTAAAGTAATATGAAATTTGGTTAGCAGGTCCTCAACCCAAGCACAAGTGCAACAATTCACCACAATGGTAACCCTAAAACTATTAATTAACAGAAACTTTTAAATACCAACATAATAGAACAGTAAACAATAAAAAGTCTTTCCATTTTCTCATCTTCCTAAAAACTGCTTAAAATAACACTTTATTTCAGCATTTACACTCCTAGATCATCCCCTTTGCAAAGCATGATGGGAAGTTAAAATCCTGTTTGATTGAGTCCTGGTTGGGTTTACTTGATTGAAACATGTTATTTTAATATAAAAACATCAAGTTAAGTCAAAAAGTAATTGTTTCAACTTAATTTAACATGAAGCAATTGAATTTGAACCAGAAACCTAATGCAATGGTGTTGAATCAAAATAAGTTGTTTAAATAAAGTGAACAGCATCAAAAAATCATTTTTTTCAGTGCATGAGTCCACTTAAAAATTAAAAACGTGTTCTCGGTATGGATTATATCAATATATAGTAATAAATTGTATTGTACAGTAATCAAATTATTTAAAAAATATATATATTTTAATTTTATTTTGCAATAATCAGCTACTTTAAATGAATAATTTTATATTTCTTCATTGTTTTTAATTGGATATCATTTTAGTCAGCTCATTCACGGCAGCTATGAATGCAAGTGCCATTCTGTGTTGATGCTTAGAAACAAAGAATTAAAACCAGTCGAACTCTGTTTCGAACCAGTGTGAAAGTACCTGAATATTTTTATTCCAAATAATTTTGTATTTTCCTATATGCTCATGTTGCACTACTACTCACTTTTTGCACTACCATAGGTAGATTTTTCTGAAGGAATAGTCTGAATGTGAAATTATGGGCTTTTATTTACTGTATAAAATTAAAAATGAATTAGTTGTGTATCTGCCTTGCTGTTTTATTTATTTTTTTATCTTTTGAACTATACATCTGGGGCCGTATTCACAAAACATTTTATCTTACCACTAAGAGTTCTCCTAAATAGCAGTAAAAGTTCTTAGCTAAGAGTTTTCTCTTAAAACCTATTCACAAAGCTGCTGAGACAAACTTTTACTAAGGAATAGACTGAAGTCTTAAGCTAAGAGTACCCAGCCAGCAGAGCCATGTGGGGCCCAAATGGGTTTGACCTGGGCTATCTAACTGGGACCCAGCCAGTTTTGCACCCAGTTTCCATGGAGGCCCCACATGGATTTGCCCAGATGAAATGAACACTGCTTAGTGTGCACACTACAGGCTGTTTAATGTAACACTTAATCAGTGTTGGAGGTAATGAGATAATTAAGTGATTGAATAATGATTTTGTATTAGTGAAGAACACCTGCTGTTAACAAGCAGAATCACTGAAGGAAAGAGAAACACAAGAACTACTTCCAGCCACAGCCTTGGATGAAATCAACTGAAGATAAAATACATTACATCTCTCAAGATCTGATTAAACAACTCCACAAACAACATTAGCTTCACTTATTACTAACCAGACTGACTTTATTTCTGACATGCATATACAGAAGTTCGTATTAAGAATTAAGAAGAGGCTTAGATGTTGATTACTTATTTGAAAGTAATAGTTTGATTTGATGTTACCATTGTGGCGATCAGTGTGTGCTTTAGTCAGGCTC
Source organism: Megalobrama amblycephala (assembly GCF_018812025.1). NCBI lineage: Eukaryota > Metazoa > Chordata > Actinopteri > Cypriniformes > Xenocyprididae > Megalobrama > Megalobrama amblycephala. Next base: position 41,253,522 of record NC_063052.1, on the reverse strand, counting down.
TTGACTTTTTAATATTAGTTTCTCTCTTGACAGCTGTGTCTGTTTGTTATGGCGAGAACAGCAAGAGAACATATAATCAGATGCTGATTAATGATAAGAATATAATCATCATATATTGGCTTAACTTTTGATATTATGTGGGAGGTTTATACGGGTAGTATGGTATTAATTCTGTTTTATTGTTATGATTCTACAGCAAGAGAATAATAGAATTTAATCAGAACATCAAACGATTTATGACACACCATTTACATATTTTGGGCTCCTGTGAAACTTATCCATGGCTCCCAGAATGCATTGCACCATTGAAACATGTCACCATTGTTGAGATTCATATGCTGATTCTTGATGTCTGTGTGCGAGTAAAACTCACAGGAGCCCAAAATATGTAAATGGTGTGTTATAAGTCGTTTGTTGTTCTGATTAAATTCTATTATTCTCTTGCTGTAGAATCATAACAATAAAACAGAATTAATAACATACTACCCGTATAAACCTTCCACATAATATCAATGAGTTAAGCCAATATATGATGATTATATTCTTATCATCAATCGGCTTACAGCATCTGATTATTTTCTCTCGCTGTTCTCGCCATAACAAACAGACACAGCTGTCAAGAGAAAAACTAATGTTAAAAAGTCAAGAGCCTGACTAAAGCACACACTGATCGCCACAATGGTAACATCAAATCAAACTATTACTTTCAAATAAGTAATCAACATCTAAGCCTCTTCTTAATTCTTAATACGAACTTCTGTAGATGTCTGACAGAAATCAAGTCAGTCTGGTTAGTAATAAGTGAAGCTAATGTTGTTTGTGGAGTTGTTTAATCAGATCTTGAGAGATGTAATGTATTTTATCTTCAGTTGATTTCATCCAAGGCTGTGGCTGGAAGTAGTTCTTGTGTTTCTCTTTTCCTTCAGTGATTATGCTTATTAACAGCAGGTGTTCTTCACTAATACAAAATCATTATTCAATCACTTAATTATCTCATTACCTCCAACACTGATTGAGTGTTACATTTAACAGCCTGTAGTGTGCACACTAAGCAGTGTTCATTTCATCTGGGCAAATCCATGTGGGGCCTACATGGAAACTGGGTGCAAAACTGGCTGGGTCCCAGTTAGATAGCCCAGGTCAAACCCATTTGGGCCCCACATGGCTCTGCTGGCTGGGTGGTAGGAAGGTGGATGCCAAATTTTTGTTTATCTGTTTTCTCTTGTTTACTGGATAGTGAGGTAGTAAGGGAAATATGATGTATTTTGTTTTAATTTACTTTAGCAAGTTATTTCTATCTCCCCTTTAGGTGAGAAAGCGTTTGTTTGTTATTTTGGCCTTGTCCCCTTCTGAAGCTGTTTTGATATCCCATTTTTGATTTTGAAAATAAAAACCTGGGTAAAGTTGTTTCGTTTGACATTCGACTTGACTTTCCTTTATATCTTAATCGGAATGCAGGTTTTCGAGTTGGTGAAAACCACATGTAATGCACAAGCTCAAATCACACACACAGTAAGATTTTAAAAAATTATGTCTTTGTTGATTTTAGATACATTTTTTAAATATTGAAATCAATTTATGTAATCTATCAGGGATGAAGGAAGCAGACGTTAAACATAGGTAATGTAAAATGTCCCAATCTCTCAGCCTCGCCCTGCTTCATACCACAGTACATTTAATAAAACTTTAATTCATTAGCTCACACATGAACATGATTTCTGCCTGAGTCCCTCCAGACTGCTTTCCATCAGCTGTGGATGACAATGCCCATGATTCAACACTCATTCACGACATCATCAAGCCTGTACTGTGCCTTTATAAGCCATGGATAACTTTCAATAAAGGGAAATCTCCACTACACATCCAGTATACAAAATCTATGTTTGCTTAGTTATTCTTTTTGCTAAACATTTGATCATTTGAAATCATGTCAAGTTGATGATTTGGGCATTTTTGCAGATACATGCAATGTGAAGTCATTCAATCATATGACATTTAAATTGATTTGTTTATTTAAATTACTGGGAAGAATATACTTAAAAAATTCCCTCAAATACTGCACGTATAATATCAGGAGGATATGTTTGCAGATGTCAGGTGATATATTTTCAAATTTAAATCAAAAGTTTTTTTTGTTTTTTTTTAATTATAAAACAAAAAAACCCTCCCACCAACAACAAGTGCATGTAAGATGTGTGACAGATGTTTGTGAATATATTATACATTGGGTGTGTCACGCTGGGTTGCAGGAAGGGAAACACAGATGAAGAGAATAAGTCCAAAATACTGGTTTAATACATAATCCAACAGGAAGACAGGCAGTTAGGTGCAACACAACGTAATCGGACAAAGACTGAGTGAACGGGAGGAACTAAATAGCAAACATAACAAGGGTTATTAATGGGACACAGGTGATACAAATGAACTAATTATGATGGTAACAGATGATGGCAAGAAACTGAACAAAGGAACGTGACAAATGAAAACAAACTGAATGTCCTTATAAACAGAAACTGAAACTAAACAGACTGTGACATTACTCCCCTCCCAAGAAGGCGTGACCTCACGCTGTGGAGGGAAAATGGAGGCGGCTTGGGAGGAGGACGAGGATGTGGCCAGGGGCAGGAACCAGAGGCAGGCAGACGGACAGAGGACGACGACCAGGGCGGGACTGAAGGAGGTAGCATCCATAGAGGCGAAGGTAGGAGTGGCCAGGGGGATGCCACCCAGAGCTCAGCAAAGGCGATTCCCCAAGGTGGAGTCGACGGTGGTAGGAGACATGATGGTGATGGACTTGGGGGGATGACCAACGGCAACAGAACCTTGGGAGGTGGAGCCCACCGCACAGATAGAAGTCCAAGGTGGTGATGCAGTGCCGATGACCTGGGCAGCCGCGACGGAGCTGCAGCGACGATTCTCCAAGGCGGAGGTGGAGATCTGGAGAGCAGAGAATGAGTTGGTGTGACCGAGGGTGCAGGTGGAGCCTGAGAGAGGGCGGAGCTTGCCGAAGCCGAAGGGGTGGAGGGCCGGAGAGCAGCAGACGGCCCGCAAATTCGCAGCGGAGGCTTAGCGACGTCCGACCCAGGGGGAGCTGACGGTCCAAGGGAGCCCGGCGAGTCCGAATGCTCAATGGTCGAGGGGAGGAGGAGTGTAGGCGCAGGGGCCAGGTCGACGGGTCGAGGCAGGACCGAGCACAACGAGGCTGGAGGTGGAGCCACAGGCTCATGATGCCCAGGGGGAGTAGGCTCCCAGCAGGACCACGATGTAGCCTCACCAATGAGAGGAGGATGAGGTGACTCGACGGGACTGATGGGAGACAATGATGACTGGGTGACAGGCTTGGCGGAGGTCTGGAAGTGAAGAGGAACCCCCCAAAAATAATGTGTTCTTAATGGCAGTTAGAGGTGGTGGGAGAGGGAGGCTGGGTAGGGATAACAGAACTGGCAAAGAAGATTCAGATTCATAAGAATTCCAGGGACCTAGGGAATTTATCTCACCACCCTCATTGAAACTGTCCATCTGGTGCTCAAACTCCCCTTGAACTCCACGAGGACTCCCACGGTGATGGACGGTGATGTCAGCTCACACCCCTGGTCAGACTCACTGTGGTGCTTCGGCTCTGGGGCGATGTAGAGTTCCACCCTTCCATCCTCGGGCATAGACTTTAACGTCGTGGCAGGCGGAAGCTTCCAGTCTGCGGGGGGCTCAGTCGATATTAATCGCGGTGATGACGAGCTGGGCTCTGGGTCTGGCCAGGTTCTGGATCGAGACTGCACGCATTCCAGACTCCTTAATATGGCATCCCTCCAATCAAGTCCGGTGGTGTGACGTTGTGGAAGTTGGCCCCGATCCAGAACAGGGTGTTAAGGGCATCATCCTCCAGAACGCTGTTGCTGGCCAAAAAACAAAAGTTAGTCACATATGAAAAAAAAATCGTGGCTCTCATAGGCCACGGTGATGAACATTGCCTGTTCATCAAAGTAGGGCGGTCTGTTCATCTGTCACGCTGCGGTTTCAGGACGGGAAACACAGTCAGAGAATAACACAGAGAATAAATACAAAATAATAAATAATCCAACAGGAAGACAGGCAGTCAGGTGCCTGGAATTACTTTCATTGTGCTTGTGTAAATGTATCTGGATCTTAGTCTCTCTCATCTCTGAAACAGCCACTGTTACAATATCCCTGAGCTTTGCTTTGCCAGTTAAATAAGCATTGATGCAGGTTACCACAAATTAAAATAGCAAATAGTGGCTCAGATGTCTTTTCCTGTTGGCCTGATTTCATTTTTAATTCAGAGAAACTGAGATGCTGTGGCAAATGTAGCCATTTTTAAAAACAGTAAAAGAGTCAATAATACTTGTGGTGATCATTCAGGTTTGTGTGGTTCATCTGTGCTTCTCAATAATATTCAGGTAAATAGCAAGTACTGCTGTTGTCACCACCTTTAATGCAATGTTTATCAATTCAGCATATAAAAAATATTCACGCTTAGATTTTGAGTAGTTTTCCGCAACTGCAGTCTTTACTTGAATGAGAATGAGCTCAAAAAGAACAACATGCTTGAATATTATTAGACTATCTTTAGACATTACAAGTTTATGTACACTGATGAGAATTAAAGCTGTTTTTAAGAGAAAACAAATGCTGTTTTACTGCACATAAAGCTTGATTAAATAAAAATATCAACAGATGTCAATGATAAATGTGTTGACATGATAAAATAAACAGCAGTAACATATAAATATACAGTATTAGAATTTATATGTTTATATGTGCATTTTCTGGCAGAAAACCTGATCATTACCAATGCTAAACCTCATCAAACCCAACTTTATAAATTCTGATATACAGATCTGTTCTCACACTTTCAGAAAAAAAAATCACCTCATTGTCGTGCAAAGAACAGTCATGATTTCCTGACTGACTGCATTATGATGATGCAAGTAAACCACAAAGTATGGGGTGAGGGTGATAACAATCTGACTTGCTGTTTTTTTTGTTTGTTTTGTTTTTTTTTGGTGAAAGTTTATAAAAGCTACTTAAATGTCCTAATTGAACTAAGGCTTAATCCTGGCTTAGTCTAAGCCCTGTCTGTGAAACGGGGCATTCATGTGTTAACACGAAGTTATACAGTTATCATTTTCCGCAAATAAATGACTATTTACAAAAAATGAATATTTGTACTTGAAATTTGGAATAAATGTTGTCAGAAGTTTATAGAATAAAGCAATAATGTTCATTTTAAATAGTAAATCCAGAGAAACTGCTAATTTTGCAGTGGTCTCTAAATTTTTCCAGAGCTGTATTTTCCACTGGACGTGGAAAATCACAGAAGAAGGAAATGACTTTATGATCTCCATTTTGTCTGTTGCCTGAAATAGTGTTGATCAAACTACAGGCTTCAACATGATGTAGATACTCTAAAACCATAAAGTGTTTCCACTTCCTTTCTAGAGGTAGGTAAAAATGTAAAATAGTCTTTATATCCATTTAAGTTTTGCATTTTTACTTTTGTTTTTAGAATATAACTTTACACAGATCACTGTATCATATCAGTCTCATGTGGACACATGTAATTTTTAAGTATTCTGGGTAAACTGTCAGAACAGTATGCATGTTTTCTGTTGTTGGTTGAAAAAATGAAGGTGGAAGTAAATTTGTTCTAATGTATTTGTATTTATTTATTTAAGCAATATTTAAACAGTCATGTAAGATAGTAAGCTTATGCTGCACTTTTTGCCTATCAACACCATCTTTGATAAAATTAAAGATTCTCAAAACTTTTAACACAGGAAAAGTTATTTATTAAGTTAGACATTTAAATATACAGACAATAGAATGGAACAACTGTACACTGTATAGAAATGATTAAATGAATTTCCCTTCTTACACAGATGCTATAGTGCTTTATTCCTTCAGTAGAGTCACAAACACTCAAATATTGACAATATCTGAGTTCAGAAGACAGGACTGGTCACATTCACACATATCTGATCAGAAACTTCAGTCACAGTGAGGTAACAAAAAGGACTTTGAATAGATATTTTGTCCTAGATGCATAATAATTCAAGGTATGTAATGAACCATAAGACAATATTACCAAACATTTAATTTCAAATGACATCATTAAAAAACAAAAATATTATCAGAAGTGTAAAAGAACTGTATCAGAAGTGCTTTTGAAGCAGCTAGCTCCCTTAAAAAATGTATAGTGTTTTTCTCAATACTCATTGTTTTAATCAGGGAAGCAAAAATGGAGAATGTAGTATTTGCAGTGACACAATGGCGCCCCCTTCTTTATTTTTGTTTATAGCTTTTTAAAATGAGCTCAATTTGTATTTTATAAAATTATAGGATCATAGGATTACTTTTCAGGGCTTGGCAATAAAGACTGCCCATTGACCCTGGACCATAGTGAAAGATACTCAAGAGAACTCAATTCAGTCGCACTGTTTTCACCGAATTGCACTCTCTTTTGTGTCTTCTTGCACTTGCACAGATAACACATCTCAAAACACCCATCTTGTCGAGTATTCATGTAAACTCTATCAGTGTCAGTTATGTCTTCAGTGAATGTAAACGAGAGAACGTGTAATGTGTAAGTAGGCTATATCAGTGCATTAGTTCTTAAAGTGACAGCAGCCTAATATACCTGCTGCTGTCTGTCATTAATGTTAATCAAAAGACAAAGATAAAGAATAAAATCACTCACTGCTATCGACTGAATAACCTTTGTAGCTTAAATAAGGATGAATTTATATTTATTATATATTTATTCTTAAATGATCTGTACTTTTAGACCTACCTGAAAATCTTAAAGCACTGTTTATTTCATGTTTCATCTGTTCTATTTGTTTTTATTTGTGCGATTGCTTGTAATTTGTTTATTTGTTCTCATTTTATTACTGACTGTTAAATTGTCTTATAATATTAATATTTAATATAATATTTTAGTTTTTGCTGTGGATGTTACATGAGTCAAAACAATGATAAAATACCAGTTACCAGCCACAGAAATCACAGTCCAACTGGGAAAATCCAATAGTCTACAGGTGTGGGAGCTGAGAAGAGAGCACTTTTTTATTTAATTTTTAAAGTCATTGTTTAAAGATTTTGTAAAGCTCTCAATGATTCTTGTTTTACTTACTATGTTGTTGTGTGTCATAAGTCATCGTTTATGTAGCTCAATTTATCCACTGATCCTGAACTAGATTCTGTGGATGATATTGAGAAGTTAGTAATTCAGTTTAGCATCAATCTGATGTTCAAATCATGATGTAACACTTGCACTTGTTTAAATGCTTTAAAATAATATTTCTGAACATCCGCTGATCTTCTTTCACCTGTGACTGTGAACATGATCAAGATTTCTCCTTCAGAGTCCAGAACCTCATATGTTCCAGCGTCAGTGGATGTAAAATTACTAATGGTAAGTTTTCCATCTCTGATGGCCAGTCGATCACTCCTGACCCCGTGACCTCTCGTCCAATCCTCTTTCCGCCCTGTGCTTCTTCTGCTCCAGTGCACTACTTTATCAGCAGTGATCAACAGAACATCCATCTTCAGCTGCTCTCCTTTCTTCACAGAAATCTCATCTGAGGAGAAACAGAAAGACTTTTATCATTATTATAATGGTGTCACTTACATAATGGTGAGGGCCATAAGCACATATGAGTGCCAAAAATTAAGAATTTAAAAATCTGCCACTGTGAAGCCTATATTGGAATGAACTAATCCGAATATTAGTGTCACATTCAGAGTCTCTGAAAGCACATGATGATGGATTGATCAGATTTAACTTTACCATGAACACAAAGTTGGTACATCTTCAGCTCTTTCTGACCATCATCATTATGGACTCTCAGAAAGTATTTCCCAGCATCACTGAAGATCAGATCCTTGATGATGACGTCACATGATCCTTCTTTAAACACTCTGTCATTTTGACTTTCCCTCTCACTCTCACATTCTTCATTCTGACAAGAAAGGATGCTTTTTAACCTGCTCAAATCAATATAAATGTCTTTGTCGTTGGCCTCAAAGTCACATGACAGTGTGACGTTGCCTCCCTTTATTCCTGTCACAGGTATAGTGCTGGTTTCTGCAAATACAGACAGTAAATATTCATTCAATAAAAGGATCAATACTGAAAAATATCTGTCTGCATCATAATATATTTGGTCAATTGGGGATATATATATATATATATATATATATATATATATATATATACATACACACAACAGTTCTTTCTGGTTCTTGAATCTGATTGGCTGAGAGCCATGCAATATCCTAATAATAATAGCACTCCTAACTTTTCATGGTTTGTATCACTCCGCTAGTCCACTTGAAGCGAATGTCATAGCGGCCAAGCAAATCCACCATAAATTTTACAAATACTACACTTGTTGTACCATGAACTGTAGTTTTAAGAGTTTTTTTAGGCGATAATGTAGTTGTTTAGACCTGAAATATGTGACTTATATTTATAATATTTTTAGTTTTATAGTAATAGTGATAGTTTTAAAAACATTCAACTAGAATAACTCTACCTGATGATGAATGATCAATCAAATGACCGCTGTAAGTGAAAAGCCACAACAACAGCAGATTCAAAAGTTTGAACCTGATGAGAAAACAGAAGAGCTCTGATATCACACATATTTCATAAAGACATTCATACAGGGATAAAAGCAATCAAACAAACAAAACAAAACCTTTCACTTTCATTTTGTCTAATTATTTAACACTTACATGACGAAAATGCCTAATAAGAAACATCAGACTATAACTCTTAGAGAAGATTGGGGCGTCACCCTTTCAAAGAGTAATAATGGGTAAATCAGGTATAGGATACCTCTTTACTGACAGCTTCAGTATCTTTTTTCCTGAGAGTGTAAATGATTCTTGTGTAATAGTCAAAATCATCATACTCATTGTCATAATCACAGTAATGGATACATTCTGCATTAATATGCTGATTAATTTTCTTGGCATCACTAGCAAGTTTTCCACAAACAGAAACACAATTATTAGTATAATAACAAAAAAACAAACAAACAAAAAAAAAATCACAGACTGGATTTATATTTTAAAACATAAATACTTACATGGTAAATATTCTGCAGGAGTGTTCTGGTGTCTTCATAAATCACAGCTCGTTTAGAGAGACTTCAGTGAAAACAAAACTAAAAGAAAGGCACACGTAGGTGAGAGTTTCCATTTCAGTGAAAACAAAACTAAAAGAAAGGCACACAGGTGAGTTTGCAGACACTGGTAATTTGATGCCCCTCACTAATGATGAGTATATTTTTCGATGTTATTGTTCTCTAGTTATTCTTTTAAAGCAGAGACAGCTGAAATTTAACATAACTTTAATCTGACTTTTATTTCAAACTTATGCTTGTTTTCATTGCATGTGACATGATGAAGCAGTGATGAAATCTGACATGATGAAATCTGATCTCAGGTCAGCTGTTAGAGCTGGGTCACATGACTGATGTAAAAATCACAGAGCAGAAAAGTCATTCCTTCATTCGGCTTCTGTGTTCAGAGTTTAAAACATGTCAGTATTTAAATTTGATCATTAGACCACAATGCAGAGACAGTGAAACATAAAGTGTTTCCATGTCATTTCCAGAGCAATGAAAACCATTATGTTATGCATTTGTCTTGTTTTAAACTTTTAGTTTGCTTTTTGTTATGTTCTTGTTTCCTGAGTCAGTTTTTGTAGTTTTTTTAATCATAATTACATAATTGCTAAGAACATACAAAACCAACAGGTAAGCACAATTACATGATACAAAATCAGGAACATATTATAAAAATGACACAGTGAGACAGTTCTGGGGCTTCAGAGTTGCTGGAGGTAAGGAGAGTGTCTGGGTAGGCTTTAAGTTCATTAACAAAAATAAAAAAGTTGAGGCTTAGAACCCCGAAATTTTTATTTGTGTAAGAAAAAATTTTGGTAGAAAAATAAATGTTAGGAACATAAAGAGTCAATATCAGGAAACATCTTTTTTTTAATAGAATAAAACAGAAGAAGTAATTTCTAAGAAACATCCTTTACCTTATTGGTTATTACATTTTTAGATGACAAAGTCCATGCTTCCTTCCACGGAATGTTGACAAACTGGCCATTCCAGTCGGACACAATATATGGGAAAGAATCTGTCAATCTGAGTAATGCATTACAATATTGCATTACTCCCTAAAAGAGTAACTAATTGCATTACTTAGTTACTTTTTATAGAAAGTAATGTGTTACATTACTTTTGAGTTACTTTTTCTCACCTGGGCTGGGCTTGTTTGTTTGTTTTTTAATAACAACAAAAAAAGTTTTATTTTTGGCAAATATAAAGGTCCTTTCATACCAAAAGTGAAATGAATAAGCCTGAAGGAAATGCATATTCACGCCTGTACAGTAGAGGGCACAGCTCAAACAAACCTCAGCTGTGCTGCTGTTCTAGACTAAAGAAGAATAGGATACAGGAGAAAGACGTTCAACACACTTATTATTCACAATGCAAGTTATAAATGAACCACACTGTAAATATAAAGAGGTCATGACTTTAAACTAGATGAATCATGTTTGCTTGATGCTAAAACAGTAATGGAAGCTGTTAAAGAGACAGGAATAAAAATAGTTGTTATTACTTGACATTGTGGCTTGAATTATTACTTCATTGACAATAGCAAACTCTGCAACAGGAAGATGAATATATTTTGATTGTGCTGGTTTGATTTACACTGTAAGCATATAAAACATAAAATAATGCATTAGAATAAAACTGAAGAGATGTGTAACTATAGCCTACTTTCAGTTTACTAAGGAGTGATTCTGGACAGACACAAGTATAGATAGTATTAAAACATTTCATAGAAATAGGTTTAGATAGATGGGTTGAAGTAATATTATTGGGTGTTTTTTTCCTCTGATCCTATCAGTGCTTCACACTCCAGTCAAGATGGTGGTGGTAATGCACAAGATAATGTTGTTGACAACCACAAGAAATTACATAAGAAGAAGTAAAGCAGGAAGAGGAAGTGCACTCATTCAGAAGTTGTGCTTATCGAAGCCACATCGACATGACACCATTCAGAAAACGTTTAACATGTAAGTGCTTATTTATATAGCCCACACTCAGGTTATATGTTTGTTTATAAACATGAAATATGTTTAGTTCTGTTTAGTCAAAAAAAGAACTTGCCAACCAACAAAATTCTGGTGAAATTGCTAATGGTTAAGAGCTAGTGAGTAAGTCTATAATTGTACTGATTGGGGACTCAGGCAGGGGATCCAAATGCAGCGTTTTATTAAAAGTGAGCGTGGTCGTACAGGCAGTGGTCAATAGGAACAAACACAGTGTCGGAGAGCAGGCAGAATCGTTGTCGTGAAGCAGGCAGAAAGATGTCAGGGCAACAGGCAGGGTATCACAGTCCATAAACAAAGCAGTAATCCAACAGGTAACAGGCAAAGATTCAACCACTATAAACAGACCAAGATGATAACAGGAAGACAGACAGCGATAAACGCTCAGAAATGCAAACACAGGGTAAGGCAAGACTTCGCGATTGACATGAGGAAACAGACAGCTTAAATACACAAATCTGATGAGCTACACCTGTGAGGTAATCAGAGCCCAATCACGGGGCTTGTGGGAAGTGTAGTGTGAAAGTGCGTGGGTGTGTGTCAGTGATTGAATGATGAGGACCAGCTGGTCTGTGGGTGTACAAACAGAGTCAAGAGACAGGGATTGTGGGAAATGTAGTGAAGCAGGCTGTGTGTGTGTGTGAGTGACTGTAGTGGACCTGAGTGGCAGGTGCAGGGTGTATGGGAAATGGAGTTCTGGTGTGAATGAATAGTCCGGATTGGAGTGCCCTCTGGTGACTGTGACGGGCACTCTCTTCTGTGATCATGACATAGCCCTCCCCCAAGGAGCGGCTTCCAGACGCTTTCACCAGACACAACAGAAGATTCCGGGAGACGGGAGTGAAGACCGGTAGTGAACCAGAGGTGGAGCAGATTTCTCAAGTAACATACCCAGGGCGGAGCACACGGCCATGGCGGAGCAGACGGCCAGGGTGGAGCAGACTCATGGGCAGGTACAGGGACCAGAGGAAATTCTGGAGTGGCTTCTGGGGCTAGAGCGGGCTCAGGTGTTGGAGTGGGCTCAGGTGCTGGTGCTGGTTTGCAGACAGGTTCGGGTGCTGGCTTGCAGACAGGATCGGGTGCTGGCTTGCAGACAAGTTCAGGTGTAGGGCTGCAGACAGGACAGGCGTGCAGACAGGCAGGGCTGACCCTTGGAGATCTGGAGACGACCCTTGGAGATCTGTAGGCGGGCTCTAGGAGATCTACGGCGGGCTCTTGGAGATCAGAGACGGGCTCTTGGAGCTGACCTGTGACTTTAGTAGGGCTGGGCGATATATTGCATGCGATTCTCACGCGCATTTCGTCAGTAAAGCCGGTTCCCTGATTACCGCTAAATCGCCACACCTGCTTTCAAATGAGCGCCTTTTAATATACAAAGCCGTAGTTCACAGAGAAGCCACGCAAAATCGCGTTCAGTATCGAAGATGAATCGACTTGATACTGAACGCGATTGCGTGGCTTCTCCGTGAACTACGGCTTTGTATATTAAAAGGCGCTCCATTTGAAAGCAGGTGATGGCGATTTAGAGGTAATCAGGGAACCGGCTTTACGACGAAATGCGCGTGAGAATGATGCTATATATCGCCCAGCCCTAGACTTGAGTTGATCTTGGGCTGGTGATGAGACTTGAGACTTGACTTGGGACTTGCTTGAGGCTGGCTCTTACTCGAAGCTTGACTAGGACCTTGATTCAAAGCTGACCTGAGTTGACTTGAAGTTTGACCTGAAGCTTGACCTGAAGCTTGACCTGAAGCTTGACCTGAAGCTTGACCTTGACTTGTGACTTGACGTTGACTGGTGGTTTGACTGTGTCTGGGGGTTTGACGGTGATCTGTGGCTTGACTTTGACTTGGGGTTGGACCCTGACAAGAGACTTGACTTGTGGCTGGCTCCACGCCTTCAGGCAAGGCAGCCATCTGACGTGGAGACAGAGGGAGAGAAGCCAATACGTTCAGGAACACGGAGGGAAGAGCCATCTTGACTGCAGATCTGGAGACAACCATCCTATCTGGAGACACAGGCGAGGCGGCCATCTTGTCCGGAGACACAGGCGTGGCGGCGGCCATCGTGTTTGTAGACACAGGCGTGGCAGTGGCCATCTTGTCCGGAGACACAGGCGGCGCTGGCAGAGCAAGGAGCTTGGGCGGCGCTGACAGGGCTAGAAGCTTGGGCGGCGCAGGCAGGGCAAGACGTTTGGGCTCTGGAGCGGACTCAATGGCTGAAACGACCCCTTTTTCTCCAGACACTGAAGGGGCAGCCATCTTGCCCGTGGGCACTGGCGAAACGGCCATCTCGTCCATTGCATCCAGAAGGCTTGAGTGTGTAGCAACCCGCGGACTCGAACTTGAGCGCATAGCAACCGGCAGACTCGAACTTGAGCGCGTAGCAACCGGCAGACTCGAACTTGAGCGCGTAGCAACCGGCAGACTCGAACTTGAGCGCGTAGCAACCGGCAGACTCGAACTGAGCGCGTAGCAACCGGCAGACTCGAACTTGAGCGCGTAGCAACCGGCAGACTCGAACTTGAGCGCGTAGCAACCGGCAGACTCGAACTTGAGTGGCAGGTGCAGGGTGTATGGGAAATGGAGTTCTGGTGTGAATGAATAGTCCGGATTTGGAGTGCCCTCTGGTGACTGTGACGGGCACTCTCTTCTGTGATCATGACAATAATTTCTATAGTTTACTATTTATTGAGGTTTTTAATTCAATGAATCCATGAGGATTTGATGACCCTCACCTGATGGATGTAATTGTAATTTATTGAAAAAAAAAAAAAAAAAAAGAAGAAAAGTTTATAATCAAACAAATTTTTGTTAATGTATTTAAATGGTGAATAAGCAATATGATAAAGGGAAACTGTTGGGTTTGGAATTACCTCAATTCATTTTGCTTTAATAACCTTGCAATACATTTTTTTGTGAAAATTACATTTGCAGATCGACCAAAACCAGCACACATTAGGTAATCTGTCTCAGTTGCAGCATGTTTTCTTTTCTTTTTCTCTTTTTTTCTTTCTTTTTAATTAGCTGCTTGGACAGGATATAATACAGTATTGTAAATACAAAACAAGTCTGAAACAGACAATCTAAACAATAAAACAATATAGTTTAGTTTTGCGTGTGATTATGTGAAGTGTGTGTTGGCGTGAGGTTGTGTTGTGCATGTGTCATAATATATATCATCTTCATGTATCTTAATATATAAGGAAGAAAGTTTGAGAAAGAAGAAAGGAGAAAAAGAAGGGGAAGGGGAAAAAAGGAACAGACTCTGATTTCTCAGATTTTCAAAACTTTGTCTCTTTTTTTCAAAACTTTCACACAGATCCAAGAATTGCACACACAAAATGCCTCACATCTCTTGCAAAATGAAGCACTGCATTCAAAATATCACAATCACATCTCAAAAGCAAACATTTGTCCAATGTTGCAAACACCTTTGCCATAATATTCTATTTTTGGATATATCACATTATTCAAAACCTAAAGCTCTTCTTTCATAAACTCATATGTACATTTCTGGTACAAGATTGAAAGCAATTGGCTGGAGAGATGCTGAAACCAAACTATTTATTTATTTACTGTAAGCATGTGTGGTCGTGAATACAGTATTACACAGTACGAAAGAAAAGAAATACATCAAACATGTAGTTGGACAGAAACAATGGTTGTGTTTGAAAAAGGACATTAAGATTCTTCCTGCTAGATTTTTGTGTGTTACACAGAGAACTGTGTGTTGTGTTTTGAAAAAAGTGTCGAAGGCTGAAAATTAGTGTGTGATTTAGTAGATTTGGTGTGTGGTTCTGCTGTTTGAGAGTCAGGTTCCAGAAATTGTGCAAGTAAAAGGATTTAAATTAATTTGCTTATAAGCTACAGAATATGTGGAAGACTGAATCGATGCTGGACTTACAGGTCTAATATTCTTAACAATCTGGAATAGTGACAGTAAATGTGTTGATGATGTATGTTTCCACTTCAAACTAAATTTAAAACTAATATAATTATTATATAAGTGTTGTGGGTGGAGAGTTGTTATGATTTAAGAGTTTTTGTATGTTGGAATGTGCATATGTTTGCATGTATGTACTGTATAAACTTGGGTGGCATGTGCATAAACAAGAATGTTAAGTGTATCTGTGCATGCATGTGTGTACATATGTATAAATATGTACAGTACAGTCCAAAAGTTTGGAACCACTAAGATTTTTAATGTTTTTAAAAGAAGTTTCGTCTGCTCACCAAGGCTACATTTATTTAATTAAAAATACAGTAAAAACAGTAATATTGTGAAATATTATTACAATTTAAAATAACTGTTTTCTATTTGAATATATTTCACAAAGTAATTTATTCCTGTGATGCAAAGCTGAATTTTCAGCATCATTACTCCAGTCTTCAGTGTCACATGATCCTTCAGAAATCATTCTAATATGATGATCTGCTGCTCAAGAAACATTTAATGTGTACAATTGTACAAAATATTTGTGTACAATATTTTTTTCAGGATTATTTGATGAATAGAAAGTTCAAAAGAACAGTGTTTATCTGAAATCTAATCTTTTGTAACATTATAAATGTCTTTACTGCCACTTTTGATTGATTTAATGCATCGTTGCTGAATAAAAGTATTCATTTCTTTAATTTCTTTTCAAAAAAATAAAAATAAAAATTCTTACTGACCCCAAACTTTTGAACGGTAGTGTATAATGCTACAGAAGCTTTGTATTTCAGATAAATGCTGTTCTTTTGAACTTTCTATTCATCAAGGAATCCTGAAAAAAAAAGTACACAACTGTTTTCAACATTGAAAATAATCATAAATTTTTCTTGAGCAGCAAATCAGCACATTAGAATGATTTCTGAAGGATCATGTGACACTGAAGACTGGAGTAACGATGCTGAAAATTCAGCTTTGATCACAGGAATAAATTACTTTGTCAAATATATTTAAATAGTACACAGTTATTTTAAATTGTAATAATATATCACAATATTACTGTTTTTTACTGTATTTTTAATTAAATAAATGTAGCCTTGGTGAGCAGACGAAACTTCTTTTAAAAACATTAAAAATCTTAGTGGTTCCAAACTTTTGGACTGTACTGTATATATAGTTAATAACTGCAGAAGAAACTATAACTTTTCCACGCATGAAAATGCTGGCTGATCACTGACAGTGGAGTTCAGTTGCAATTATGCTTTGTTCATTAAAAAATGTATATTTATCAGGATTATATCATTTATTATATTAAAATTGGTTGCACATTATTGTACAGTATGTTTACTTGCAGTGCAATTACCAAGTACTGGGTAATATATGTTAAATGTGTTAAGGTTAGGTTTATGGTTATTACATACACTGTAAAAAAAGTCAGTAAAATATACAGCAAAACACCGTCAAATTCCAACGGTAATGGAGCGTAAAACCAAAAACTTCCTTTTACTGTATTAAATAGATTGAATAACCGTTAATTGTGAGACTGGATAAAACTTTGTTTTTTACTGTAATAAAATGTTGAAATTATAAATATTTTCTGTGAAAACAAATAAATATGCATACATTTTACAATTAAATATTGTAATGTTGAAAATGTCTAAAAACCTTAGATTTTATGGTATTATTTGAGTAAAACTACATCTTTTGGGGTTGTGCACATTGGAATTCACAGTATAAATCTGTAGATTTTTAAGCAAACAAAAACATTCATTTTTACAGAAGCAAGATGTTAAAAAATCCCACTAAACACTGGACGTCGGATAGACATGCAGATCATGTCTATATTAGGTCCGTCGGTCCATGACCATTTCTGAACATCTATTCGACGTCCAAACTACACAGTTAAAAAAAAAAAAACTGTCAAATTTACAGTAAAATACCGGCAGCTGTGGTTGCCAGGAATATACCATGAAAAAAATGTGGAATCTGTAAAAGACAATACGGTATACTGGTTTTGTAACCCTAAATTTTACAGTAGACAACGTATTTTTTTTTTTTACCATAATCATGGTAGAAAAAAACAAATATATTTGTCAATTATACAGGTCCACTATTTGGACGTCCAACCACACTGTTAAAAAAAACCTGTCAAATTTACGGTAAAATACCGGCAGCTGTGGTTGCCAGGAATATACCGTGAAAAAAATGTGGAATCTGTAAAAGACAATACGGTATACTGGTTTTGTAACCCTAAATTTTACAGTAGACAACGTATTTTTTTTACCAAAATCATGGTAGAAAAAAACAAATATATTTGTCAATTATACAGGTCCACTATTTGGACGTCCAACCACACTGTTAAAAAAAACCCTGTCAAATTTACGGTAAAATACCGGCGGCTGTGGTTGCCAGGAATATACCGTGAAAAAAATGTGGAATCTGTAAAAGACAATACGGTATACTGGTTTTGTAACCCTAAATTTTACAGTAGACAACGTATTTTTTTTTACCAAAATCATGGTAGAAAAAAACAAATATATTTGTCAATTATACAGTAATTTTATGTAAAAAATGCAACTTTCCATAGCTTTTTACGGATATTTGCAGTAAAAAAAAAGTTATAATATAATAATATATACAGTAATTTGTTGTTAATTTAACAGTAATAGGATAGACCCTATTATGGTAAATAACTGTAAAAATAACAGAAATATGTTAAACCTTATTAAAACCTTTGACAGTAAAAAACACAGTGAAATTGTATAACAAATTACAGCATTTTATTTTGACCAGATACATTTTACGGTAAATTCCTGGCAACCACAGCTGCCGGTATTTTACCGCTAAAAATACAGTACAATATAACTATTTATGTTATTACCCAATTACTACACTAAGTACATGTATGTACATGCAGAACATGACTGTAAAATAAAGTGCTACCTAAAAATTATAAAATAGCATGGACTTTGTGCTTTGTAACTTTGCAGACTGTTTACATGCACTATATCAGCTATAACACAGAAAAGGTATATTAACAAAAGTATAATAGTTCCCCTTTATGTAAGAGTAGTACTGATAAACCACATATTCAGCCATTTTGTATTTCAGGTGGACTAATCGTGGTGTCAATCATGGTGTTCATGTTGCTAAAGATTCTTACATTTGGAAGTGAGTACTATATGCAATATTTTTAATGTCAATATTTTTTTTTTTTTAAAGAAAACATTGCATTATATTCTAACATTGCATTGTTTATATCCTCAGATTCTGCTCCTCTACAGAAGAGGTCCAATTGCCAGTGCTCTCTGTCTTGTGAAGGAGCACCTGAGCACCTGAAGAAACTGAAGAGCGTTCATGTTCGTGTAGATCATCAATCAGATACAGTTCATGAAGAAATATATAACATCTCCAGTGTATTCAGAGAAGATGGACACTGTTCTGTGGTCGTGCCGAAATGCTTACAGCGGGACACACAGTTCGTATTAAGAATATATTCCGATGAAAATAATCCAGTACCCAATCAACTCTACGAAGAAAAAAAGTTAAAGCCTGGTAAGGTCATAATTGATCTGAGCAATATGTTTTAAAGCATTAGTTCACTCAAAAATAAAAATCATGGAGAGACAGAATGTGCTTAAGCAGTTTTAAAAATGCTGGGTTAAAAACAACCCAAGTTGGGTTGGAAATGGACAAACCCAGCGGTTGGGATAAATGTTTGACCCAACCTGATCTCACGGCAATTTGTACTTATTTTACAATGTGGCTAATTCGTACAAATTCATACGATCTCGCTCTTACATCCTCACTCGTATTCATGTTTTTTGCTAAATTGTACGTATTTTATGAGTTACCGAATTCGTATGAATGACCTGCCCCTAACCCTGCCCCTAAACCTACCCATCATTGGGGTTTAGACAAATTGTATGCCTTCGAACGAGTGAGGTCGTACGAATTTGTACAAATCAGCCACCTCGTAAAATATGTACAAATTGGTTGTAGTGTTGGCTGGGTAGTTTTATTTAACTCAATTATTGTTTAAAAATTACTATATGTCTGGCTTAAAATAAACCCCAAATAGGTTGGAAATTAAAAATCAGAAACATAATTACCTGAGGCAACAATAATCAAAAGGTGACATTTATTAATAAGCAATTTAATTAATGTTTATTGTTTAATATTCATTAAACTTATTAATAAATGATCATTTAGTAAAATATTAATAATGTTTTGGGTTCATTTTAAGCGAGCAATACAGTAATTTTTACACAATAGTTGAGTTAAATAAAACTACACAGCAGGTTGGGCAAACATTTAACCCAACCCCTGGGTTTGTCCATTTTCAACCCAACTTTGGTTGTTTTTAACCCAGCATTTTTTAGAGTGTACAATTAAAGTGGATGCCTATTTTTTAAATGCCAATATTGAAAAAAGTTCACGTTTTTAACAGTCACATGATGTTTGAGAACTAGTCATGGTATTTTGACTGGGATTGAATACTTACAGAATTTTTGTTTTTTGGGTGAACTATTCCTTTAAAATTATTTTAAAAATGTAATTCTATTGTTGTACAGAATGAATAATTCTATGGCTCAAATTTTCCACAGAGTGTACAGAGAAAAACCTGAGAAGTAAGTGAACTAAAGAAGCCTTGATTCTTAAGCTACACACACCATAAGTTTCTATTTATATATTTCTTTCTCTCCCAACATTGAAAAATAAGCAAGAATTTTAAGCAGGAATTCATGCAAAGATTTTTTTTTCTGCCTCTGTTTAGGTGGTGCTGACAGGAACTTCTTCAACACTCTCTTGATCCTGCTGATTTTCTGCTGTTTTGTTGTTTTTTAAATTCCTGCCAAAGAAAAGGAGCCATTTTCAGCATTACATTCTGCACTCTATCATTTTGTACCTCATTCCAGCGCAAGACTACAGAACTTTTCTCAGACTTTTCAGAAGTTGGGTTGGGTGTTCTTCTTAGCGCAGTCTATGTAAGCTCTTGCACACTCACACTTTTGGTGCTCACACAGGTTCATTTTTACGTCAGAGTTCAGTTTGTTCCGATGAAATGTGTTCAGGAAACAGATCATATGAACAACAGTATGATTTTCTGAATACAATGGTCCTAAATTGTATGTATGTATATATATATATATATATATATATATATATATATATATATATATATATATATAACAAATAGATCAACCAGTAGAACGCAACAGAGAACTGACAACTGAACAGAATAAACACAGGGCTTAAATACACAGTGAACTGAAGATCTAACTGCTCTCTTGGCGGTCCTTCCAGCATGCACTGTCAAGCCTCTACAACTGATCTAGAATGCTGCAGCAAGACTGGTCTTCAATGAACCGAAGAGAGCGCACGTCACTCCTCTCTTCATCAGTCTGCATTGGCTGCCAGTAGCTGCTCACATCCAGTTCAAGGCTCTGATGTTTGCCTACAGAACGACCGCTGGCTCTGCACCACTATATCTTAACTCACTACTTCAGACTTATGCGCCGTGATGCAAGTGAACGGTGCCTTGTGGTGCCATCACAAAGGGGCACAAAATCACTCTCACGGACCTTCTCCGGGTCTGTTCCTGGCTGGTGGAATGACCTGCCACGCTCTATCCGAGCAACTGAGTCTCTAGCCATTTTCAAAAAACTGCTAAAGACGTATCTTTTTCATCAGCACTTGACCCAGTAATATTAGCACTTACTCTTTATTTATATTTTTACTTTTCTTTTTTCGAATTCTATTCTTTTTCTCCATCTATTTGTATTTAAAAAAGAAAAAAACCTTGCTACAAGCACTTTACTGGTGAAACTGGCACTTGACACAGCACTTGCATACACTAAACAGAACAAAACAACTCAACCGTGACAGTCATATTGTTTCCTAAATATATAATCAACTACTTTAAATGAATAATTTTATATTTCTCTATCATTTTTAATTGGATGTCATTTTTGGCAGCTCATTCATGGCAGCTATGGATGCAAGTGCCATTCTGTGAGCATGCATAGCTCTCGATTTTGCCTTTGATTAAGTGGCTGCCTCTGTGATTATGCAAATCATATAGACATTAAAAAAAAAAAAAAGTGAACACAGTGTGAACACAATCCAGTGGAGGCAGCTTTTGGATCAAGCCACTGTATCAAGTGTGAAATCACCTGTATGTTTTTTCCAATATGTCCTATATACTCACTTTTTGCATGGCTACAGCTTTACTTTTCTAAAGAAACATAGAGGACTTTCATTTACTGCACAAAATTAACTTGACTGACGGTACATGCCTAGTAAGTTCAGTAGCTGAGATGTTTTATATTTTCTTATTTGAACTATGCATCAGGTCACTGTACTGAAATAATAACTTGATCTGTGATGAAACAACTATTGATGTGATGAATATTAAAGTATGTTTGTTTTGTATGTTTACTTTTGGATTTCATTCAGGGTTTATAAAAATTGCCAAATGTGCAGAAAAAGCTTTGAGTAGAGCGTCATTTATCATGAAGATTTGATGAAGCGGGGTTAAATATTTTTTTCATATTTCACTACAACATACACATACCACATCCAATAAATCATGTATTTTCATTATGTGATTGCACATAAAAGTTTGAAGCATAAGTGATGAAACAGTACAGCTGTGATAAAACACAGCACTAGTTTAACACTTTAAGATTTGGAGGAAATGGAAACATTCTGTGGTTTTAGTCTCTGCATTGTTCTGAAACCTGTAAAACAACATATATATATATTTCTAAAACAGGTCACAAGTCCTTTTTTCTTGAATTGTCAATATTAGATTATGATGTCTAATGGTCATACCTGTCATGGTCATGAGACACCAGAGCCAATTGCCATTTCACAAAGCTGACGTATATCAGCTTGGCAAAGCTGGTGATGCTGGTGGAGACCTGGTCAAGCTGGTCCACCTGCTCAGCCCCTGGTCAAGCTGCTCAGTGCACGGTGCACCCATTGCCATATCTGTTTTTGCAGATATTATTTGTGTTAGTTGTTGAGAATGCTGGTGAAACCAGGCGATTTCATATCGGTCAGTCATGTTGCAGTTCAGACTGATGCTTTCATTCAGCTGGACACTTAAAAGAGTCACTTCATGTTCTGAAACATATGGGAAAAAATGATAAACCAATTCTCTGAAATTGTTTTGATAAAAATAACTGTAGGGGAGCGCGGGGCACAAACTAACGCGGGGTTAGTTGTAACACACGTGGTTTAAATACTTCCACACAAGATAGCATGAAGAAACGTATTTACTAGTTGCCATATCGACAATATATAGAAAAAAAATGGCGCCAAAATTCAAAAATCTTTGGAAGATATCAGTGAACATTTATTTAACAACAGCAAAAGTAAATTTCTCACTTAAGCTAATTTTTCATCTATATATATATATATATATATATATATATATATATATATATATATATACAGTACAGTCCAAAAGTTTGGAACCACTAAGATTTTTAATGTTTTTAAAAGAAGTTTCGTCTGCTCACCAAGGCTACATTTATTTAAATTAAAAATACAGTAAAAAACAGTAATATTGTGAAATATTATTACAATTTAAAATAACTGTGTACTATTTAAATATATTTGACAAAGTAATTTATTCCTGTGATCAAAGCTGAATTTTCAGCATCATTACTCCAGTCTTCAGTGTCACATGATCCTTCAGAAATCATTCTGATATGCTGATCTGCTGCTCAATAAACATTTATGATTATTTTCAATGTTGAAAACAGTTGTGTACTTTTTTTTCAGGATTCCTTGATGAATAGAAAGTTCAAAAGAACAGCATTTATCTGAAATACAAAGCTTCTGTAGCATTATACACTACCGTTCAAAAGTTTGGGGCCAGTAAGAATTTTTATTTTTATTTTTTTGAAAAGAAATTAAAGAAATGAATACTTTTATTCAGCAAGGATGCATTAAATCAATCAAAAGTGGCAGTAAAGACATTTATAATGTTACAAAAGATTAGATTTCAGATAAACACTGTTCTTTTGAACTTTCTATTCATCAAATAATCCTGAAAAAAATATTGTACAAAAATATTTTGTACAATTGTACACATTAAATGTTTCTTGAGCAGCAGATCAGCATATTAGAATGATTTCTGAAGGATCATGTGACACTGAAGACTGGAGTAATGATGCTGAAAATTCAGCTTTGATCACAGGAATAAATTACTTTGTGAAATATATTCAAATAGAAAACAGTTATTTTAAATTGTAATAATATTTCACAATATTACTGTTTTTTACTGTATTTTTAATTAAATAAATGTAGCCTTGATGAGCAGACGAAACTTCTTTTAAAAACATTAAAAATCTTGTGGTTCCAAACTTTTGGACTGTACTGTATATTTTTTTAAATTAGACTAATCTGATATTATTTTAAGGGTTATTTTAGTTACTTTATAAAACTATAAACTACTATACAGTTACGATATAACTGGCATAATCAACTTTAATGAATTTCTGTTGAGAAACCATGGAAAAAAGGATGAATAGAGGAAGAATGATGAAGGATGAAGGATGAATAGAGGAAGAACCTGAACATCCAGAAAATATTATTTCAAGAAATGTTCAGCATGTGTACTGTCTCATCTATCTTGTTTTGTGTGAGAGCTGTGAGTGGAGGGAGAGGAGTGTTTTTGTTCAGCTCTTTGTTTTTCTGAATGTCTGAATATGTCTCTTCATCTGTTTGTCCTGTATTGTTTTGACCAGTGCTGTATAGCTGTGTTTTGCAGAGTACAAATACAAAAGTATTTAAATTTAAATTTGTAAAAAAAAAAATGCTATTATTTTATATGAAAAAAATAATTATTGTCTTTTATTGACAAAATATTTTAGTTTGTCATGTATATTTTTTAATAAAGTCAGCTAAAATTTTAGCTGTCATATGGTCATGTTACAATGTGTCCCACCTATGGGGCATGTTGTCATATTTCACTTCCCTTCTTTGGGGTAAATAAAGAAAAAAGTATACACTGTATTAATGAAACAAAGCCACATATTTGTACCAGACATGTGTGGAATTAATGTGGAACAAAAGAAATTCCCTGAACTCTAAGTAGATTTACACAAACTGAAAAAGTCAAAAAGCGTTATCGTGCCCCGCTCTACTCTAGTATTTGAGGTTAAAGTGGTGAGTAAAGTGCAAGTTTAAACAGTATTCTTATCACTGGTAATTATTTGCATAATCAAGGAAGAAAAAACACAGAGGTATATTCATTTTTTCCATTTTGTGTGTCGATCAAACTAGGTGTTTCAGAACAGTGCAGAGAGTGGTTCTGTTTTCTAAGTGTTAAACAAGTGCTGTTTTTTGTAACATCTGTTTTATCACTCATGCTTATGCATTAATATAACATTAGTCAGATATTTTCTTTCAGCTTCCTTCTCAAACTTTCACTGCAGCAACAGTGTTTATTTTTGCCTTGTTAACGCGTTTAATTTTATGATAATTTTCCAAACGATCTCTAATTGACATTCTCTGTGTTCCGTGTGATTGGCTGTTTGCCACATGTGTCACACTATCACGTGCAGGCGCTTTAAACTCGTAGTGTACTTGCGGTATCTAGTCTTGACTACAAAGAGCTTAGAACCCAAGAGGCGACACTCTGATACTTTTTAAAACATTTTTAATATTTTTGATTTGTTGATGATTTTAGTACATTAATGGATCTTGAGAGCTATGCAGGCCTCACTGAGCCATTGGATTTCATCAAAAATATCTTAATTTGTGTTCTGAAGATTAACGAAGGTCTTACGGGCGTGGAACGACATGAGGGTGAGTAATTAATGACAGAATTTTCATTTTGGGTGAACTAACCAATTAATTTCTTTTCAACTTTTTCATCTTGGACAACATGGGGGTGAGTAAATTATCAGGAAGATTTTATTTAAAAGTGAACTAATCCTTTAAAGGTGCTAAAGAGGATTTTTTCGTCGACTGAGAATCCAAAGACAGTTAGTGAGTTTTTGAAATGAGCGCATGCGTAAGAACAGCCCCCCTGCTTCACAGCTCATTTTGAGGGAACGCCTCCCAAAACTTGTCCAGGATTATTGGAACACGAGTGTTGACCACCGGCATTCGCTGTGTCGTGTTAGTGGATTCATTATGTCGGACTCACCGCAGGTAACTCATAATCTGCAGTTGTTACTCCTGTCTCCTGACAAAAACATTGCATGCGGCGCCTGTGGAGTGTGGAAAGTTACTGGAGCGTGCAGCCGCGCACGTCTCTCACAAGGAACGTCATGGTAGTGATTGACAAACCAGAGGGCCAATCGTTTACGCGATGATCGATTGGCTGATGTTTTTAAGGCCCTACCTCGTGCATAGATGATGTATATTAATATTATTCCTTTCAGTGCACCTAATAAATAGTCTTTTATCAGTTAGTAAAGACAGTTTCAAGTAATATTGCAAAAATGTATAAAACAAAACATCCTCTTTAGCACCTTTAAATGCCAAATCCTTAAACACAGCCACAGTTCTTATAGCTTTCAAGTTTTTAGAAGATTGAATAGAGTCAAAATACATTTTCATCTCATGTTTAAATCTTAAAAAAAGACGTATGCACTTTGAAAATGTATATTAATCAACGTGAAACAGAAAAAAATAAGGCTTATAAAATAAATGTAATTTTTCTTTTCACATTCATGAAAGCCAAAAATTACATTTCTGTATGTAAAATTAACATTTGGATGCACATAACATTTAATAAAGTCACAAATGTCACACCAAAATGTCAGTGTATGAGAACAACTCCAAAATAAATGTGAAGCAGTTTCAGGTTTCTCTAAACAAAAAGAACAGAGGGTATTAATATTATTCTTAAGAGAGAACACTTATCTGGGTAAAACCTATGAATTAACTTTAAGATTATTTCTCTCATTTTGTTAGTTAGATACTTGTGAGGTATTGTTCATAACTTTTGTGATTGGCTGTTTGCCGCATGTGTCACACTATCACGTGCATGCGCTTTAACTCGAAGTGTACTAGCGGTATCCAGTCTTGACAGGACAGCACCGGCTGTTCGTCTTCTCTTCACGGTGAATCCCGGTTATGTTAGACACTCTGGCCCTGATACCACTGAGAACTTCCGCGTTCATTCAGACAGCTTAAAATGCTGTCACGGTTTTACGTGTAAGTATGTTTAAATTATTATAGCCCCGCGCCAGTTTGCATGTTTGTCTTTTATTTTGTTGTGGAACTATGACGTCACGGTAGCTAGCATCACGTTGACAATCTTAACCCAATCATAGGCTTTTGGATTATCGCAAAAAAATAACTTATAACCTACTCTATAGAGGCTGTAAAAGCAGACTTGAGGTTTAAAGCGTGAGCCTATAGCCTCTGGTTCTATATCTAGCCACTTGTTAGCAACCGTCATTTTATTTTTTATGTTTTATGAATTTAGAATAAAACGTGAAAGTGTCTTGAGCTTGTGTTAACCACGGACCTTATTTCAGGCATTTAACGTTAATGAAAAAACAAAACAAAAACACACACAAACAAACAACAACAACCCATTGACTTCTGACAATGAAACCGAAAGTGCTAAAATGCTAACTCTAGGTTTTGGCCTACAAACATTCTGGGTAGTGTAGTTTTCTTTGTTTGAACAGTTTAATAAAAAATAATTGGTCTAGTGCAATATTATATTGAAAATTTCTCCTTTCTCAGACAACAGACAAATATTATAAAGAGCAGGAAATAAAAGATTGCACATAAAAAAAGAATTAATATAGAAAAGTGCAAAGGCTTGTCTGTAAGTTTAAGTTCCTATATTAAACTGCACAAATTCTTTTTCATTTCATTGATTATATTTAATCTTTTGAGTACTGTTACACTTGCTCATGTACAACTGAGTAATATTTAAAATTCTTAAGTATAGTCATATTATGAAATACTATTAGTACATTGTTATTATTGTATCATTACAATAAATGAAGGTTTAATAAACACTCAGCTTATGGTCACAAGTATTATGCAGTTACATCTCAAAACGATTCATATCTAACACTAGTTGAGTGCTGAATTTACTTGTTATAAGTATGAAAATTATGATTAGAGTTGTTAAATTTCGAGAAAAAATTCAAGATAAAATGTTGAGAATAAAGTCATTAAATTATGAGTTTATTGTCAACATTTTATCTTGTTTTTTCTCGAAATTTAACAACTTTAATCTCGAGATGGTTTTATTTTTTTATTATTGCTTGGCTCTAATCCTCTTCTGTATTAGGGTATGCAGCAGGATTGTTAATGTAATTATTAATTCACTGCAGTGAGAGCATTGTGGTTGGAGACAACCTCAGTATTATTTATAACCTTTATATTAAATGTTTAAGCAATCATTAAAAAATAATCTATTATCAGCCAGGATTTGTGTCCTTTCTCTCTGTGAAGAAAGAAATGTTCTGAGTTAGCTCTGCTACTGTAACATTGTCACTTTAAATAAAGATAATTAATGATCATGAAATAAATGATCATGTTGTACATAATCATCTCTTTTCTGTTCTCCTCAGGCCCAAACCATTGATTTTACTGCTGTGGACCAACATTTACTGTGCAAGTGAGTATTTTATTCTTGCATTGTGTTTTAATGTCAGTATTTAGTAGACGAGTTTTCATTGCAGATTTGCGCAAAACTTTTGTGACCATATATGGGGTGTTTCTGACTAATATCTGTTTCCTGGTTTTGCATAAATTGTGGTTTTGTTATTTAGAATCCAGTATTTTTTTTGTCTTTTATGAGTTTAATAAAGAATCCGTGTCGTCTTCTGTCCAAACATACCGTGCCCTCTTTAAAGAATGATTTTTACATATGCCTGTAAATGCAAAAAACTGTTTCCATTGCAGTTTTGCAATATATTCCTTTTTCAAATTGCCTGAAGACCCACCTCATGCGAGGATATAAACCTTTTTTGTGATATATTGACATGTTTCCATTGGGTGTGTTTTTAATTTGCAATTTCAATTAGAAGGATAATTGAAAGGAAAACAGAGATCACCATCCCATTGTTTATATCCTCAGGTTGTGCTCCTCTACAGAAGCTGTGTACCAAGTGTGCTTTATCTTGTGATGGAGCAGTGGAGCTGAAGGAACATCAGAGCGTTCTTGTTGTTGTGGAACATCAATCACATGATGTTCTTCATGAAACGCGTACTGTTTCCAGTTTATTGCAAGGAGGACGATGTTCTGTGGTCGTGCCGGATTGTTCAAAGTGGGGAACAGACACACCGTTCACATTAAGAATGTATGCTGTTGATAAAGACTCAGTGTTTGACCCATTCTACGTCAAAACGGCTGTAATGCCTGGTAAGGTCACAAATCATCTCACTTTGCCCTGGTTTCACAGACAAGGTTTAAAGGATTAGTTCACTTCAGAATTCAATTTTCCCGATAATTTGTCATCCAAGATGTTTTTATTTCTTCAGTCAAAAAGAAATGAAGGTTTTCAGAGGATTTTTCTCCATATAGTGGACTTCACTGAAAATACATGTCTGCCTGGCATAAAGCCTGTCTGATTCGGATGTGTAATATCACAGATATGCTTCTTCAGTCTATTTGCAAGGATTTTACCGATTATTTTGGTTTCAGCGGGTAGTAAAGAAATTGGTCTGTATGATGACACTAACAGCCGGTCACAACCTGGCTTAGGTATAAGAACAATATTGGTGTCAAAATCATATACTTTTTAACCACAAATGCTCATCTTGCACTGCTCTGTGATGCTCCACGCATGACGTAATCATGTTGGAAAGGTCACACGAAACGTAGGCGGAAGTACCGATCCAAAGTGAACGTCAAAGACTAAATCAAATGCCCTTTACAAAAAAAGGTAAAACTGAATTTGAAGTCGGAGGAGAAAATAAGGTGTGTTTTTTTTCTCTGTCACGTGTGACCTTTCCAACGTGATTACGTCATGTGTGGAGCATCACAGAGCAGTGCAAGACGAGCATTTGTGGGTAAAAAGTATATGTTTTATATTTTGAAGCTCCACTGAAACATTTGGACCTTCAGTGAAGTCCACTATATGGAGAAAAATCCTGGAATGTTTTCATCAAAAACCTTCATTTCTTTTCCACTGAAGAAAGAACATAAACATAAAACATCTTGGATGACATGGGGTGAGTAAATTATCAAATAATGTTTGAACTGAAAGCAATTTGCACTGATATATCTTAAAATATGTCAGTGCCATTGTTTTGTCTCAAGATTCACTACTTAAACTACTTAAATGTTCTAATTAAACTAAGGCCTAATCCTGGCATAATCTAAGCCCTGTCTGTGAAACCAAGCCTTTGTATTTTAAAGAATTTGTCAGTATTTACTCATCCCTATTCTGTCCCAATGCAGTAATATTTTCTTTCCTCTGTGCAACATAAATATGGATAAATAATTACAGAATTTTCTTTTATGAGTTAACCTTTTTTTGCACATCTATATACATCCTGAACAAGTGATTAATTTGCTCAGCTTCACCTTCCACAGACTGTGCTTCAGTGGACCCACTAAACCCACTGAACATAAAGAGTAAGTAAACCTATGTAGACTTGATTCTCAAACACCCCAGAATTTTGTATTGGCTGAAAAAGTGACTGTGGCAAAAAGTGGCATTGAAACTCATAGATTTTCTTTCTACCCACATATCTTTTAATCCAGATGATGCAGATAGGAACCTCTCTAACAAACTCCTGATCCTGCTACCGGTTTGCCTTTGCATCTACTTCTACATTAAGCGACCAAGATGTGTAGCAAATAGACACAGCAGCTACTCCATATAGTGATATGGCGTAATATATGGTGCTATTTTTGGATTGTAACTCTACTATTAATGTCAGTGAGGGACAAATCTTGATATGCATACAGTATTACAGCACATGAAACAATCCTTTTGGACCATGGAATTTTTTTTTTCTGACCAAGAGACCTTTGTGACCAAAAAAAGTGCATTAAGTAGACATGTATTCTTGCTATGCCAGGCTGCTATAAACTAGAGCTGCACGATTCATCGTTAATAGATCACAATCTCGATTCAAACACTCACGCGATCACATGACACTGATTCACCTGGATCCATTAAAGGTGCAGTAAGCGATTTCTGAGAAACACTGTTGAAAGTTGAATGGGCCGAGTGAGTTAGGGGCGTGTCTACTAATGATGGGGGAGGGGCCTGTGTGGCATAGCATGTTCATGAATTTGGGGTGGAGCTATCAAGATAGGGGTGTGTTCGTTTTGGTGGTTTCAAATATCAAGTGTTTCTTAGAAATCGCTTACTGCACCTTTTTAAACCTTTGACAAGTACAATCACAGCGGAAGATTCACTTAACAGCCACCGGTGTCGCTAATAACAAGGGTTTCTGATTCTACATAGAGCCTCTTTAAATTAATTAGATATTTTATATAGATTACAACAATTTTATTAGAAGCTCTAGTAAATTACATGTTATTTTGTTTAGTTGTCTTTTCAGAATTATGAGAGAATCAGGATCTTTATTTATTTATTTATTTATTTTTTAAATTATTCTCTATTTATCTAGAATCGTGCAGCTCTACTATAAGCTATATTTTTATATCAAATGTCCTGTTTTTATGTCTTTCCCTGCATTCTCTTACCCATTTGTCCCCACAAAAACAACACTGCCACTTTATATGCCACTTTTCTTATCTTTTGATATCTTTATACGTATACAGCATTACAACATTTGAAACAGTTATTCTGGACCTCAGATCAACACAGCATTGAAGAACAATCACCTGTCTCAGACCAAAAGTGCATTAAATAGACAATTACTCTTGCTATATTAAAATCTCCTGCACAAAATTGCCAGTTAATATGATTTTTTTTACCTTTTTAAAATGCTCATTCAGTGCTCAATTGAAAATGTGAAACAATAATGTGAAAATTGCTGTATGTCTGTAACGTTTCTACATTAAATATTAATGCCTTTCAAATGTTTTCTTTGCAATTTTTTTTTTTTAAATAAAATGAATGGATTAAAAATTGGTTTTTCATTTACTAAGACTTCCAAGTGCGCAAATCAGCTGAAACTGCAACATCAGTGTAGAATAAATGCATCACTAATGTTTGCAAAACATAAAAAACATGGATGTACAAACATTTGGTATGAATGCAAGGTTTTGCAAGAGGCCTGAATAGTGCCCACATGAAGTGTTATGCTTTCGTTCAAGCTGATGTAGACCACATCTAAAAATATATATACAAAAAACATCTATAATATATATATATATATATTTTTTACATTTACGGCATTGCAGGTTTGAAGAACAGCATGTAGAAGCTTTTATTTAAAGCTTTTTTTAGAAAGGAAACGGAAACACTTTGTGGTTTTGTATCTTGCTTTGTGCTGTAACCTGTAGTTTGATCGACACATCACGAACCACAGACAATGGAGAAGGTTTTGTTCTTTTGTGTTTTTTCATGCAGGATTATTCAGCTCACTACCAGTGGTAAATATATTGTTTAAGCTTTCACATAATTTAAACCTTAAAATAGATGTTTTTATCTAAATAAATGCTAAGGATCACCTCATGATTTTCCCACCACCAGATGTTTCAGAACATGAAGTGACTACGCTAAGATTTCAGCTGAACGAAGACATCAGTCTGGACTGTAACATGACCAACAGATATGAAATCACCTGGTATCACCAGAACTCTGATTCTGGACGACTAACACTGCTGATGACTGCCAAGATCAGCAGTGCAGTGGGAAGAAAACTGCTAGTTACGTACAATCTAAATAAAAGTCGTCTGAAATTCATTGCAGATACAGAGATCACCAGAGTCTCTCTAGTTATAACTGGACTAACAGAGTCAGATTCTGGCCTTTATTTCTGTGGAACAAAGTCTGTGACTTCAGAGATGCACTTCGACAAACCCATCAGACTGGAGATCGAGGGTACTGTCAGTACTCAAATCTTCATGCTTTCAATGTGGAGATTTTTGAGAATTATTTTACTCAATTTATGTCAGTCATCACTAGTACTGGTGCTGCTGTGATCTGATCAAACCTCTTTCACTAAGCATTAAAGATGACCTTCTCTTTGTGTTTGATAAACATATTTACAATATTTTCAGGTAAGCTGACAGACAGAGAGGACAAATGTAATTCTGTTACAGAAACGGCAGATGTTGTTGAGGTCACAGGTGAGAGCAGATGTTATTCTTGACTGTGTTTCATTTCCTCACAACTCTGAGAATAAGTACTGATTTGTCAAGCATGTAAATCAGAATTCATTCTGCAAAATGTTTTTCTGTCTCTGTAGATGGAGTGACAGTGACGGAGCGTGTGTTGATGTTCGGTGGTGTTGGACTCGCTGCTTTTGTGTTTTTTCTGGCTACATTCATCGCAGGAGGAATCATTCACCATCACGGCTGGCAGAAAGGATGGAAAGAAGCCAAACGTGCATCTCTGATGAGTCAAAAATCAGCTAAATGACAAACTTGTGTGCTTTATTTTACAATCTAACTCAATATATTCCTGTCAGTTAAATCAGCATTGCTGTAGGGAAACATTAAAATAGACAACTGAGGCTCAGACATCTTTTGCTGTTTGGTCTGATATACTTTCATTTAAGAGGAACTGAGATGTTTTTGTGACAAACTATCACAGCTAATACCAGCAAACTTATGCTTTAATATCAAAATGAACATTATGTGTCTGGCTATACCTTTAGACTTCATCTGGAGGAGCATTAATATGTGCATATAAGTTGTTTTCAAGAGAAAATATAAATGTAAATCTCTTCTGTGGCACATAAAGCTTGATTTATTAAAAATGTCAACAGATGTCTTCAATGATAAATGTGTTGATCAAATAAACAGCAGTAAAACAAATTATGTGTATGTTTTCTGGCAGAAAGCCTGATCATTACCAAAGTGAAACCTCTTGAAACTATGTTTAAAGTCAGATGTCAGATCTGTTCTTACACTTTCAGAGGAAACGTGTCACATCATTGTCGTCCAATGATTTCCTGACTGATGCAACTGAACCATAACATTACAACAAACCAACTATACGTTGACACTGAAAGGGCACTATGGGAAGAAGACAAGCTGGTGGAGGCAGTGTGATGCTTTGGGCGATGTTCTGCTGGGAAACCTTGGGTCCTGCCATCCATGTGGATGTTACTTTGACATGTGCCACCTACCTAGGTATTCCCTGGTGTCTGTGGCCTCTTTCAGCAGGATAATGCTCCTGCCACAAAGCAAAAATGCTTCAGGAATGATTTGAGGAGCACAACAACGAGTTTGAGGTGTTGACTTGACCTCCAAATTCAATCCAATTGAGCATCTGTGGGATGTGCTGAACAAACAAGTCCGATCCATGGAGGATCCACCTTCACAACTTACAGGACTTAAAGGATCTGCTGCTCACATCTTGGTGCAGATACCACAGCACACCTTCAGGGGTCTAGAGGAGTCCATGCCTCGACGGGTCAGGGCTGTTTTGGCAGAAAAAAGGGGGACCAACACAATATTAGGAAGGTGCTCATAATGTTATGCCTGATCGGAGTAAAACTTTGACCACATGTATTTATTAATCATAACGGATCATAGGATCATGTGACATCTTCATTAAGGATCTGAAACTGTGTGATGCTGGGAAATACATTCCCAGAGTCCATTACACTGATGCCCGGACAGAAGCGGAATGACAAAACGGAAAGTGCGGACAGAGATGATGACAAACTAATGACACTGAACAACATAGTAAGTAAAACAGGAGACAATGAGAGATTCACAAAAACATGTTTAAACAGTGAGTTTAACTTTACATTAGTTAAAGTGACCTAGATTAAAAGATCAGTGGCCGGTTGTAGTTTATGCAAGTCATACATATCCTATTTTAAGATTGGTTATAAGTTTTCAACTCTGTTACATAAAAATTAGATTGGTTACTAATACTAATTAGATTAACTGGACAACAACAATATGGCATATCCTGCTTTTAATGCAAGTTGACATTTATTTAGTAAGCTCACTTTAAATTTCTATGTAAATGTAAAACCATATTGCAACCATTTAGTGTCTCTGTATCGTGGTCTAATGATAAAATTTAAATGTTTACATGTTTTGAACTATGAGCGGCCAAATGAAGAAATGACATTTCTTCCGGATATGTTTTCATGTCAGTCACGTGACACGGTTCAGTTCTTCACCGGTAGGATGTGTGAGATCGTTTCAGTTTTTTAAAATCATTCTTCTTTCTTTGTCGACGCTCGCTAAACTTGCAATAATTTATGAAGTTTTGATGCCTGATCAAAAGACTCAAGCAGAACCTTTAACATGTAAGTTTTCATGGTTTAAGAATCCAGCATGGGTGCTTTTGTGTTGTTTTAGTATATAGTTGTTTCTGTGTGGAAACTAACGTTACTTCTGCTAGAGATGCGGAAATGATAATCGGCTCGTTTCTATGAATGTCTCCGTTACTGTGATGATGATGGTGGTTTTTGTTAGTCGGGTTATTAATATCTTTATTAAATTATCACTGAATTTTGAAAGCCTGTTATTTGTGTATTGACTGGTTTTCAGTATTACACAGAAGGAATCATTTATAAAACCAAAGATTTAGGTTATAGTTTGATGTTTCTTATTTGAAATGTTTTTTCATATAAGTTCCACATGTGTTAAATATTCAGACTAAAGGAAAGTTGAATGTTTAGTAATATTTTATTACTCAGGAAAGTGTTTTATCTCTGTATAAATGTGTTTTGTGATGTGTGTCTGAAATCAGCTCTTCTGTTTCTTCATCAGGTTCAGATGGTTGAATCTTCTGCTGCTGCTGTTGTGCTTTATCAATCATATCGGTCAGTATAATATTTGTTTTTAAATTGTAACAATGTTTGATCTTCAGTTCCGGGTAGAGTTATCGTCGATTGTGTGTCGTGAGACTGTGGTTGAGTTGGAAATTCCCCAGCATGTCACATTATCATTCCACACTGAACCTCCATTTCATTTGTTTCTTAGCTTTCAAAGGCTAATAAGCAATACTGTCTTTTTAGCTGAACAAGTTAACTCTGAAGAAAGTGAGAAGATTGTTTAATTATTTATTTTAAATGATTATATGAAAAAGGTGATCATGGCTCGAATCAACAACCTTAATATAGGCATTTCTGATGTTAAATATTGGAGAAACTCCATCATCATCACTTCACAATTATTGAATCCTCTTGGAGCAAGTGACTAAAATAAATATTTCATGATGACCTTTATCACTGAGAATATGCAATAATGTATTTTTGTTCAGTTTGCATTGAATGATTTATACTGTCTGTATTTGCAGAATCCTCCACTGTAGGAAACATCTCTATACATGTGACAGGACAAAAAGGAGAAAACGCCACCCTGACATGTGATATTGGGGCCAGAGACATTTTTGATGTTATTTTATCCACTCTGTCAAGAAACATCCCTGTCTGTGAGATGAAAAACTGTAGTGGTCGTTTTTTTAAAAAAGGATCATGTGACATCTTCATCAAGGATCTGCATCCTGAGTGACGCTGGGAAATACATTCTGAGAGTCTATTATAACACTGAAGTGGAGCGACAAATCAGGACGTACCATCTTCAAATTCATGGTAAAGTCAAAACTGATCAAACTGAGCTTTCCGTAATTGTGTTGGTATTATCAGAGACACTGAATGTGACACGTACCACCTGATATGGGATTTTCTAATGGCTTGCATCTTAATATTGGAATGTAATACCATAGTGATTCTAAATATGTGTTCACAGTCTTGATTGATTGACATAATTATAATAATGATTAATATCTGTTTCTCCTCAGATGAGATTTCTGTGAAAAAAGGAGAGCAGCTGAAGATGGATGTTCTGTTGATCAATGCTGATAAAGTGGAGAAAAACTCCAGTGGAGAGTGGACAGAGGTGTGGACGAGAGGTCACGGGGTCAGCAGTGATCGACTGACTGACAGTGATGGAAAATTGACCATTAATAAGTTTTACAGTCTCTGACACTGGAACATACAGAGTTCTGGACTCTGAAGGAGAAATCTTGATCACAGTCACAGTCACAGGTGAGAGAAGATCAAATATTTGAGCTTATTTTACAGCTGAGGTTTATTTATCATGATTTGAACAGCAAATGCTAAATGTTATGACTAATATTTCAATATCATCTACAGAATCTGGTACACAAACAGTGGGAGAAAGCAAGGATGGCACTGAACATAGTAAGTAGGACAGGAGTCATTGAGAGCTTTACAAAATCTTTTAGTGCGTTAAAAAACAACATTTTAAAAAACTGTATTCTCTTCCCATTTTCCTTCTTCCAATTGCAGTGTTTTGGCGTGTTGGACTGCCTGTGATTCTGGTTCTGGTTCTGGTTGGTGTGACTGTCTTTGTTTTCATCAAGAAACGCCAGCATCTGAATGAAGGTTACTCACAGGGCAGTCAAAGTCAAGTATTAGCCTATAATAATGCACCTGCGGAAAGCGATTATACTGTAAACATACCCAGAACATCTAGTGACGACTCTGGTTACTTGTAATTCACCTTCAGAGTGTAATGTGAGTGGTTGTTTGAGAGCTGAGATTGACCAGGCGGCAATGCAATATGCAAGCAATGGGAGATACGCACTATCTGTGCTAACAGAGTGTTTGAAACACACGAGTCCTGTTTATTTGTGTTTACTCTGAGGTCGCTGTGAGAGTTTATACAACATCCCGGTGTCGTTAATCAGTCAGTCAAGTGTATGGATTGTTTTATTATTATCAACTCATACCTCTCATGTTACTCATCTGAACCGATCTATGAGTTAGAGCAACATTTGAACAGAACAGATTGACTAGTGTCAGCATTGTTGTTTCCTGCACGATGAGGGAGACATTGAGGACCAGATAGCGCCTCAAATACCCGCGATATTTGGGGTTCCTCTGGCTACGCGGGAGGTGCGTTTCATCGGCTGGCGAGAGTGAGCGAGACCGAGGAGCTGCGAGACGCCTAATACAGGGGTCCAGGATTGCTGTTTGATTCGCACACGAAACTGAAGTACTAATGTTGATTTGTTTGTGCTCAGGAGAGTGAAGGGTCCAGTTTTCAGTTTTCTGCCATGAACACGAGCCACAATTCAGGCCTGCAACGTTGCTGTGTGTGTATGTGGGCCCACAGTGGGTCCTCTCTTCCTCCAGACTCTGGGACCCTGATTTCCAAAGGAAATGCAAAATTTACTCTCATCAGAGAACATAACTTTGGACCACTCAGCAGCAGTCCAGTCGAGACGCTTCTGACGCTGTCTGTTGTTCAAGAGTGGCTTGACACAAGGAGTGCGACAGCTGAAACCCATGTCTTGCATACATCTGTGCGTAGTGGTTCTTGAAGCTCTGACTCCAGCTGCAGTCCACTCTTTGTGAATCTCCCCCACATTTTTGAATGGGTTTTGTTTCACAATCCTCTCCAGGGTGCGTTTAGCCCTATTGCTCTTACACAATTTTTTTCTACCACATCTTTTCCTTCCCTTCTCCTCTCTATTAATGTGCTTGGACACAGAACTCTGTGAACAGCCAGCCTCTTTTGCAATGACCTTTTGTGTCTTGCCCTCCTTGTGCAAGGTGTCAATGGTCGTCTTCTGGACAACTGTCAAGTCAGCAGTCTTCCCCATGATTGTGTAGCCTACAGAACTAGACTGAGAGACCATTTAAAGGCCTTTGCAGGTGTTTTGAGTTAATTAGCTGATTAGAGTGTGGCACCAGGGCCCGGTTCTTCAAAAGTAATCCACTAGGATTTTGGAAAACGGATTGGATCAAATCTTGAAAATGTGTTTTTCAAAAGAAAAAAACGGATTACATAATCGGATTAGATCACGTAATCCAATCTGGGTTTTGATCCGGATCAAACCTTTAGTTTGGGTTTTTCAGAACTTTTTTGTAGGATTTGGATCACTTTGATCCAAAAAAAACAGGATTATCCTGATCCCAACAGGGGGTAGGATTTCAAGGTGGATTCCAGGAGGAAAATGTAGTAAAACTTTAAAACTAGTCAAAAAATACAACATTTTTATCATGTAATATACATACACATTTTTATCTTGCTCTTGATTAGTTGACTGTTAAAGAAATAAATTAGGGGGTCATGTGACGCATCTAATGGAGTAGCCGTGTTGACGACGAGCTCCGGCAAAGCCTTCAAAAATCTCCCTCTCTAGACTCAATATCATCTCTGAAAGTGCAGAACTCAAATGTATAAGTTATAAGGTATGCCAAAGAAACAACTTGATTCCAGTCACAAACTTCGTAACAGAAAATTATCGAATATCAGCACTCGCTCCTCTCCTAAAATGGCGGATGAGCTAATGAATCCGAGCGATATGGACGCATTGGTGAAGAAAATAACAACAGAAGTCTTGGCGGGCGTCGATAAGGTTTTGGAGAACAAAATTGATCCAGTGTTAGAGAAACTGTTGGCGGTAGCGACACTTGTCGAGCAGGTGGAAAACCGGGTCACTGAAGCTGAAACACGTATATTGGCGGTGGAAGACACGGTCTCAAGAGACAACGCTGATTTGAACCAAATGAAAAAAAACGCTTGACGCGGCCTAGGAAAAGATAGACGACCTTGAAAACAGAAGCAGACGATGCAATATCCGAATAGTCGGCCTACCTGAAGGGGAGGAAGGGACTAACCCGATCTTGTTCCTGAGGACTTGGCTGCCCAATCTACTTAACGCCGAATTCAAGAATCAACAGGTTAAGATAGAGCGTGCGCACCGTGTTCCTTCGCGTCTTCCCATACCAGGAGAACGTCCGAGAGTGATGATGGTAAAATTACATAATTTTCAAGACAAGGCACGCATTCTGCAAGCAGCGAGAGCCGCGGGTCACCTGGTCTACAAACGCCACAATATCTCTATCTTTGAAGACTTCTCTGCGGCAATCGTAAGGAAAAGACAAGCCTTTGGAAATGTGAAGAAACGACTCCGTGAACGAGGAATTCGCTTTGCCATGACATATCCAGCGACCCTTCGAGTACAGCACAACGACGGCGAAAAATTCTTCAAACAGCC
Organism: Megalobrama amblycephala; assembly: GCF_018812025.1. NCBI lineage: Eukaryota > Metazoa > Chordata > Actinopteri > Cypriniformes > Xenocyprididae > Megalobrama > Megalobrama amblycephala. The sequence continues at coordinate 41,214,345 of NC_063052.1, read as the reverse complement.
GACAGAGGCAGAGTCTTTTCTGGACAGCCTGCCCGAACCACCAACCATCACTTCGTCAGGGCCAAATCGCCTCGGAGAGACTGAATGACACGGTAACAGACTGCCCAGGTTTTTGTGACATACTTCTACGGATGTTTTGTTCATATTTTTAGGAGTTTAGTGACTTAATCTTGGGACACAACAACTAAGCAATATTTGTAAGGTCAATATGATGGCATGATTTAAAGGCTAAATTAATATAATGTTAATATATAGAAGGCTGTTGCCGCAGCGGACTGACGAGAATCATATCAAAGTTTGCGGATTTTGCGGTGCTCTTTTTGAATACCGCGCTTTTTTTGTTTGCTCTATCTAAGCTTCGGTCATGTAATGTTTCCAAGGAGACAGAGTGGAGATCACTATTGCTCTCAAATACGAAACTGACCAGCGTCAGACTTCCCTTGCCTACTCTTAAATATGTTTGTAAAATGTTAATTGTAAATAGTTTTGTTTTTGGTTTGACATGCAGGGCAATACCCTTTTTTTTTTTTTCCTCTCCTCAATGCTATACATGGTATCACCGCCCATTCAACTTCCATGGGATTATCTTTTACATCTATCAGAGTTAAACAGCCCACTTGTTGTTTATGCCAGTGAATAAATCAATATTAAACATATGTAGCTGGAATGTAAAGGGGGTTCAAAATCCAGTTAAAAGAAAAAAGATTCTAAACTATTTAAAAAAAGAACAAATACATATTGCATTTCTGCAGGAGACACATCTAACTGACAGTGAGCATATTAAATTAAAGAGGGATTGGGTGGGACAAGTATATGGCTCATCATTCACCAGTAAAAGTAGGGGAGTTGTCATTCTTGTAAACAAATGTATACCACTATCAGATATTAATACATATTCTGATAAATCAGGACGGTTTATCCTGCTTAAAGCTACACTAGCTGGACAACCCATTACCCTTATGAATGTTTATATCCCCCCTATCCAATCTAACAAATTAATTACACAGGTGTTCTCTAAGTTCGCAGAATGGCAGTGTGAACACAGCATAATCGCTGGTGATTTTAACTGTACACTGCTACCAAAGCTGGATAAATCTTTATCATCTAATGATAGGCCTTCCAATAGAACACGAGCTCTGTATGAGACATGTGAAGAAATTGAATTGGTAGATGTTTGGCGAGCTCTCCATCCCAGAGACAGAGAATACACTTTTTTTCTGGAGTCCATAAAACTGGAAGCAGAATAGACTATTTTTTCTCTCCCAAATCTTCACTTCAAAATATAATAGATTGCAACATTGGGAACATCGCAATTTCAGATCATGCTCCCGTTTTTCTTAGACTAGGCTTATCCAACCAAATATTTTATCCAACTTCTTGGAAATTCAAACCGTGGCTCATCCATGACCCAAATTTTGAATCATTCCTTAAAGAACAAGTTAAACTATTTATTATGGTCAATAAAACCCCAGACGTGTCTCCCAATTTACTTTGGGACACTGCAAAAGCTTACATTAGGGGAATAATTATCTCTTACGTAGCCAACCAGAAAAAAAAGCAGCTGGCAGAACAGAGAAAATTAGAAATTATCCTCCACGACTTGCAAATAAAATATAATGCGCGCCCCTCAGATACACTCCTAGCTGAGATAGAAACGGTTAAAACCTCTCTCGAAGCAGTTCTCACTAATAAAGCGGAAAAATCTGTATTCTTTGCTAGACAGCGGATGTATGAGTTTGCTAATAAACCTAACAAATATCTAGCAAACTTATTGCGTAACCGGTCTCAAGCGCAGGTCATATCCAGCATCAAAGATAAAGAAGGTAGGTGTCACCACGACAACAAAACAATTAACCAAATTTTTAGGGCCTTTTATAAGAGGCTCTACACGTCCCAATCGGGCCTTTCTTCTGGTGGTGATAAAAATAAATTCCTTTCAAACCTAAATCTACGGGAATTAACTGAGGAGCAAAGACAGACGTTAAACAAACCAATTGAAATTTTGAATTGTATTAATAGTCTTTCCAAAGGAAAAGCACCAGGGCCCGATGGGTTTACAGTGGAATTCTTTCAGAAATTTAAAATAGAATTAGCAAGTTTAATGCATGAAATGATACAGTATTCATTTGATACCAATAAGCTTCCTGGCTCCATGACAGAAGCCAATATTTGTGTTTTCCTAAAAAAAGGCAAATGCCCTGAGGAGTGCGGATTATATCGTCCTATCTCTCTGCTTAACGTGGATACAAAAATTTTAGCGAAGATATTAGCGATCCGGCTTGAATCAATCCTCCCCACAATAATCAATCCGGACCAGACAGGCTTTGTTAAAGGCAGATCCTCAGCTCATAATGTTAGAAGACTTCTTAATATAATTCAGTATTCAAATAATTGCACAAATTCAGGGCTAGTTATTTCATTAGACGCTGAGAAGGCATTCAATAGGGTCGAATGGCCATATTTATTTTCAGTGCTCTCTAAATTTAATTTGGGTGAGGTATTTATTAAATGGGTAAGGATTCTTTATTCCTCCCCCACAGCAAGAGTTTTCACTAACGGTCTTAAATCCCCAGAATTTACATTAGCACGCTGTACAAGGCAAGGATGTCCAATGTCACCACTGCTGTTTGCGCTGGCTATTGAACCGCTTGCTGCGGTGATTAGAGATGACCCATCCATTGAAGGGTTTAGATTAGATAAGAGAACGCATAAAATCTCACTTTATGCTGATGACATTTTAATTTACCTTAACTCTCCAAAACAATCAATTCCACATCTAATTGATACAATTTCCAATTTTGGCTCCTTCTCAGGATATAAAATAAATCTTTTAAAATCAGAAGCAATGCCATTAAGTAAATTGCACTCCCATGACCCCACAATTTCTCACCCATTTAAATGGTCTCCAGCGGGCTTTGTTTACTTAGGTATAAAGATTACGCCAAATTTGGAAAATCTATATAAAACCAATTTTGCTCCTATTTCTAAGAAAATTAGATCAGACCTAGATAGATGGTGTAATCTTTCCTTATCCCTATTAGGCCGTGTCCACCTTGTTAAAATGAATATTCTACCTCGCCTTCTATACCCATTTCAAATGCTACCAGTTATTATTCCTAACAAAGCACTAAAACAGTTATGTGGCTTCATTATTTCCTTTATCTGGCGAAAAAAAAGACCTAGACTAAGATATAGCCTTCTAACACTGTCGAGCAGATGTGGAGGCCTAGCAGCCCCGGACATTAAACTATACCAGCTTTCTGCCCATCTTCGTTTTATACTGGAATGGCACTTAAATGATCCAAACTCAACTTGGATTAGCGCAGAAGCCATATCTCTCGGGCCAGTTCCTTTACAGAACTTACTATATCTTTCACCCAAAAAACTGCGAATTCTAACTAAAGATAATTTTATTCTTAAGAATATGACTAAAATATGGAGATTAGTCCGCAAAATAGAAGGGCTTGACTCCTACCTTTCACTTCTCACACCCTTACATAATAACCCAGATTTCCTCCCGAGGATGAATGATGGCTTAATACATTTGAGAGACAAAGGAATACATGTTATAGGTGATCTGATAGAGAATAAACAGTTAATGACCTTTGAACAATTCACTGCAAAATTTGAACTCAATAAGAAGTTCTTCTTGGTATACCATCAGATCCGCAGCTTTATAACAAAAAATCTTAGAGTTTGTTCAAGTGGATTCTGCGTTTCCCCAATAGAGGAACAGTTGAATAAAATTACTTCACCTCGATCTGTATCCAAAATCTTCTATAATATTTTGATAAGGGCCAATACAGATAGCTCAGAAAAAACTAGGGTGTTATGGGAAAAGGACTTTGGAGAAGAAATTCAGATGACTGATTGGGAAGCCATATGTGAGATGCCTTCCTATCTTACCAGCAACTCTGCCTGGGAAATGCAGTATAAAATCGTTCATCGTCTGCATGTTACTCCTGTCCAAAGACATAAAGTGAATCAAAAACTCTCCAACCTCTGCAATAAATGTAAAATTCTAGAAGGAACTCTTATCCACTGTTTTTGGAGCTGCTCGAAAATACAACAATTCTGGATGGGCGTCGTAAAAGAACTTGAGAAAATTTGTCACTGCTCATTAGAAATAGGACCAAAGACTTGTTTGCTTGGCATGAACCAGGAACTCCCTTCCAGATTTCAAGGGACCCATCTTCTTCAAATTTTACTCCACTGTGCCCGCAAATGCATACTTGTATGCTGGATAACAGACCAAGTCCCGTCAATAGCACAATGGATTAACACAATCAAAGGTCTTATTCCATATGAAGCTTTTTCAACAGCATTAAAAGACAAACCTTTTAAATTCCATAAAGTATGGGACCCCTTTTTTACTTATCTTGGAGCTGGAGAGAGACATCTATTAGCGCTGGGAATAAGGAACTTGGCATGGAAAGACTGAATAGTAATGTAACGGTGATACAATTTTATTTATTCTTATTCTGTGTTGAATTTCTTTCTTTTTTTCTTTTTTTTCCCCTCTGTAATAATGCATATTTAGTAACATTTTAAATGAGTATTTTCAAGAGAATTAAAATGAATGACAACCTGTTTAAATTGTAATAGCTCAGATGTGTTTGCTATGTTTAAACCCTGTAAATGTCAAAAGTTTCAATAAAAAAAAAAAAAAAAAAAAGTAATAAAGTAAATGCAGACATTAGTCTACATATTTAGCCTTTCGGTAACCTACTCTAAAGTAAAAAGAAATTTTGGTGCCATAAAACAATCCCTAAACAGCTGTAAATATCCAACAAAAATATATATAATTCAAAACCCATATTCTTTCTATCAACATGTCCCTTTAGGGCCTCCGTAGAGCACTGGAAATCCAGATTTGGTGATCCTGAAAAGTTCCTATCCGGATCAGATTGATCCAATCCGATGTTGCTTTAAAAAACTGGCTCCAAAAGTAAGATGGATTACGTGATCACGGATCGCAAAAAAAGGATTACTAAATCCGGATCAATTTTATCCGGATTAAATCTTTTGAAAAACCGGGCCCTGGTGTCTTCAATATTGAACCTTTTCACAATATTCTAATTTTCTGAGATACTGAATTTGGGATTTTCCTTAGTTGTCAGTTATAATCATCAAAATTAAAAGAAATAAACATTTGAAATATATCAGTCTGTGTGTAATGAATGAATATAATATACAAGTTTCACTTTTTGAATGGAATTAGTGAAATAAATCAACTTTTTGATGATATTCTAATTATATGACCAGCACCTGTAAATAGCTTTCTAAAGAAGAAGTACTTCATTTGGACACCAGAGGGGCCTAATAACTTCAACATCTGTAGGCATATAGTAAATGAATCTGGTGCACTGCCCTACTTAACATAAAGGCAGGTAGGGGGCGCTACATGTATTACCACAAATACAAAATTAATTTAAATATAAGGAGACAAGCCACTACTCCAAATTATGAAGGCATGATTTATTATCCAAAAGGATGTAAAAGATGTAATATTTCTTAATTCTGTAATATTCCAGGTCTGTGCAGCTCTGTAAGAATAGACTGACTGCCCAAAAGCACTTCGTCTATGGGGTATTTTACAATCTCCTCTAAGTGGCTCTAGTAGATGAGTTATGATTTTGTCCAAATAAACTCATTACGTGGAGATAGGCCCATATCATGCAAAATTTTAAATCCCAAATAAAATATCTGCAAATTTAATAATATTTCTCCAGTTAAAAAAAAAACAACAACAAAAAAACATGTTTAGTTCATTTTACAATGATGAAATAAATTAGAACTTTTATCCAATATTTCAAAGCCTGCTTATAGAAAAATTCAAGATATGAGTCAAAAATGCCTCTATATGAGTTTTTGTCTTTATAATAGCCATAGTTAAGCAATATCACACAAGCAAAAGGCCCATTTTCCCCGAAATATCAGCACAATTGCAACTCTGATGTTGGTTTTATACAACATGTCAACAAACAAGTTTGTTTTGGATCTATTTTGCAAATTAAAATAGTTCCAAATAAATCCACAGCAGAACCGTCGTAGCTGTAGCCCCCCAATGTTTCATTCCTGAATTAAATTTTTGGATGATTTAACAGCATTAAACTGCCAGTGTAAATATATCTGAATATGATAGATGGATTTTGTTGATACTGATTTAATCTGATTTGTAACGGTCCGATATTCTAGCTGAATTTATTGATTGAATTTGGCATAAATGATGAATATGTCTATAAAACTACTCATATATAAGTAAAAGGGCCCCTGGAATCAATTTAAGGGAGAAAATATATCCTTTAATACACAGAATATGAGGAATATAAAAAAAGCTTTATGAGTCAGACAGTCCTAAACCAGTACAAAAACTCTCAGCAAAATATTGTCTAATTACAAAATCCCAGAAGATATCATATGTGCTTAACTGTGAACAACCTGAAGAGAATATTTGGTATGTTTTGTACAAATGTGTTTATTTATGAGGCAACTCAAGTTTTTTTCCTTGCTGCTGTTGGCTTTAACTGACCACTAGGGCATTTTAAGATTTCAAACAATGTTTTTGTAAGTGTAAATATTCATATATTGTTCTCAGAAACCAGGAGAAGCACAATTGCAATAAGAGTAAAACCAAAGGGATTAATATTTTGCTTTTTCTGTTGTCTTCAATTAGATGCTATCTATACTTTATATTGGCAGAGACTGTCTTCACCTCTGTATTTTTGTACATTAACAGGATGCAGCAATATCACAAATGATTATATTTATTAAAATGTTTGTGTATGCACAATAAATGGATGCTTTCCGTTCCTGACATATGTTTTCAGGAAGATTCCTCCTTCAAAAAGTAATGCAGTTATGGCTACACCTTCCTTTTTATGTAATATGGTCTTTAAAGGGTAAATTCACCCAAAAATGAAATTTCTTAATTACTCACCCTCATGTTGTCCCAAACCCAGAAGACCTTTGTTTGTCCTTGGAACACAAATTAAGATATTTTTGGTGAAATCCGAGGGCATCTGATCCACACATAAGCAGCAGTGATACTGTATCTTTTGAGGTCCAGAAGGTTATTAAAAGACATCGATAAAATGATCAACGTGACTATAATAGTTACATTTTAATATTATAAAGCGACAAAAAATACTTTTTGTGTGTGCAAAAACATAATAACGACTGTTTCAACAATATGTAGTGATGGGTGATCTCAAAACACTGGTTCACGTTTTGGTGCTTTATGAATCTTTTGTTTAAACAGGCCTGTTCGGCGAGCATCCATTATAAAACACTCACATTACATTAATTTTGACAACTACACGGAATATATTGAACTGTGTTCATGCACAAATACAATATTTTAGAATGAGTCGAGAGGGCATATGTGCAATTTGTATGCGCATACACAGCAAAATCCCCAGAGTTAAATCAACTCTACATATGGTCCCTCTCTAAATAGTGTTAAAGTAACACTGAAGCAGAGTTAAAGTCAGTTGTAGTTTTTGTTTCTCTCTTTTCTTCAGTGATTCTGCTTGTTAACAGCAGGTGTTCATCACTAATATCAATCATCACCTAATTAATTGCTTAATTATCTCCTTAACTTTAACTCTGCTTCAGTGTTATTTTAACACTATTTAGAGAGGGACCATATGTACTCTGAGCAGGGTTGATTTAACTCTGAGGATATTGCTGTGTAATAACGGACTCGCGCATGCCTTATGAACATTTCTGCGGAACAAAAGTATTTGTGGGTGTTTTCAAACTGGTGGGTGTTTATATATTATGCAATGAAAATGATCCCCTTCACCCGACCCCACCCCTAAACCCTACCCACACTCTGACGTGGGCAAATCAGGTAACGCTCTCAAAAACGCCCCGCTGTCTATGGCCTCGCCCATCAATCATGTCCTGCAGAGACCTGTACTTGTACGGATGACTCCTGTATGTTACTTAATTGTCTTTACCTTCATTACAGTCGTCATCCATCAAAACCTTTTTAGTGACACTGGTTTTCTTTTTCCAACTGAGAGTGTTTGCGTTTTGAGCCACTGTTCAGTCAGTATTTCACAGCAGCACGATGAGAAACGGCCTGGGCTGATCCGAAACAATCACAGAATATGTAGAGAGGTGGTGCCTTATTTTAAATGTATTTTTAATTAATTTAATTTATTTTTTTAAATGTAACATGTTAATTAAATTAATTAATTATATTAATATATTTAAATTAATTTTAATTTATCTCGCGGCCCACCTGGAGGATTACTGAGGACCCCTAGTGGTTGGGAACCACTGCTTCAAACCTACCCAATAAACACTTTTAATATTATTAAACACTCATTCACAGTTTATTTCCAGTTTTAGAACATTATTTTAATTTTTAACCCGCGCTGAACGCGTTAAAAGCTTGGTCTGTGATAATTGCATTTTTGAGGGCCTAAACCTGCTCAAACTCATGAAACTTTGCACACGCTTTAAAGTGGTGAAAATTAATGTGTGATATGGGTTTCAGAATTAAGTGTTGCAAAATGGCTCAATAGCACCACCTACAAAATTTCAACGAAGTGCACTTCACGCTATGTTTCACATACGGGTGTGAAATTCAGTAGAAATGTAACATCCCTACAAAAAAGTCTCCTGATGCAAAATCTGAAAACCAACAGGAATCAGATATTTTTTTAATTTTCTCTGGCAAACTTGTGCAGTTTTTGCCATCTCCAGATGTTGTACTTTACTCGTTAATTCTCTAGTACGGAAATGGAAACTGTGGTTTTAGAGCCTTTGCATCGTGCTAAAACCTTTAGTTTGATCGACACCTTTATGAGCGACAGACACAATGGACAAAATCTTTTCGTTCTTCTGTATGTTTTCTTATTGGATTATGCAAATCACGTCCAGTGGTAAATATATTATTTTTCAAACATTCATGAAATTAACATTAACCTCAGATAGTATACAGGGTTTCTGCAGGTTTCATCAAATCTAATTTAATGCTTTTTAATGCAATTTTAATGCATTCTCTCTGTATGTATATATATATATTTGTTAAAAGTCGATAGATGATCTCATATGGCAATTAGAATATTCATTATGTCATTACATTGCATTTGCCTCTGTCAAGTTTCAGCCCTTTACATTTGTTTGCTTCTCTGCTACTACTCTTTGTGCTCACAAAATGTATTTTAATGCAGACAAAATCCCAATAAAATTATTTAATCTATTTATTTTTCTTTTTGTTGTCAGACAATATGAAATAGTGACTGAAACACGGTCCATTTAGACTACATGCAGGGCTCGACATTAAGTCTAGTCATGTGCTTGTCCTATGGAGAAGTTATATTACTTGAGTAAAATAAGTTGCTTGTCCAGAAAAAAATAGGATTTTTGTGTGACGTAAATATAAATTTATTCTGAAGCAATGTTCTTTCATTCAAAATATTCTTTCAGAATATTGCAGTTTTGACATATTTAAATCTGCATATTTGTGATATTTACCCCAATTTTTTTTTTTTTTAACATTTATAAGGGGTGAATAATTACAATAATACCACACTACAGGGCTATCAAACCAAATTAAATTAAATGAAAGATAAAAAATTACAACTGCACTAAATAATGTTATATTGGGCCTCTGTCCAAAACAGTGTTACAGCAATTTTGCACCAGACGGAGGCACACCAGTTATAACCAGCTTGTGATTTTTAAACCTTTATTGTGTCTTAAAAACAGCAGTTGCTCACAAATTGCTAAAAGGGACTACTTCTTTTGGCGGTGACTTTAAACGTCATCGTGACAAACAGGACACTTGGACAGCATTTCTCATGAAAAAGTGGATAAGCACATCATAATCAGCGAGCATGTTTTTGAATAAAGTTGTTTTCTAAATAAAGCTTGAGGAAGCTTGGTGGTGTCGACATTCATCCGCGACCATGGTGTGCTGTAGTCCGTTCATAGCCCACTGTTAGCTTTTTATATCTGACCACTTTATTTAGGCTTTAAAATGTATAAATGTTGTGTTAACTTGTAAAGATTATCTTGATACACAGCAAAATCCTCAGAGTTAAATCAACTCTACATATGGTCTCTATCTAAATAGTGTTAAAGTAACACTGAAGCAGAGTTAAAGTCAGTTGTAGTTTTTGTTTCTCTCTTTTCTTCAGTGATTCTGCTTGTTAACAGCAGGTGTTCATCACTAATGCTCAATCATCACCTAATTAATTGCTTAATTATCTCCTTAACTTTAACTCTGCTTCAGTGTTACTTTAACACTATTTAGAGAGGGACCATATGTACTCTAAGCAGAGTTGATTTAACTCTGAGGATTTTGCTGTGTAGACAAAACGTGTTGTTAAACACAGAGCTTATTTTTTGCAATTTTTCAAAAGTCTGGGAAAAATGCTTTCGATCGAGGGAACCCGTGCGCCGCTAACGTTGGCCTACAGAAACACGCCATCCCTGAGGTACTCTATTACCAAACTGGTTCCACGTGTGTATGACACCAATGTTCCTATTTTACGACAGCAAATCAAAGTTATTAATTATGAAGGCTGTATTCATAATAAACTGGTAGTATTATGTTTCTTCAAAACTATCTAAAAAAAAAAGCCTGTAGGAATGAAATGTAATTCCTTTTTAGGCCTTAATTTTCACAAAATCCTTTTAATGCCCCTGAGTATAGCTAGTATCAACGTAGTCTAAAAGGGTCTGTGTTTATCAATGTGTCTCCAGATGCATCAGTACGAGGATCTTCTGATCTGTTCAGAGTTCAGATTGGAGAAGACATCACTCTGAACTGCAGCATGAGAAGCAGATATGAAATGGCCTGGTATCATCTCAGATCTGAAGAGCTCGTTCTGCTGATTTCTGCAGAGAAGCACAAAACTGGAAGAAAACTTCTGATCCACTATAATCTAAACAGCACTCGTCTGAAAATGACAGCAGACAGTTGGGTCACCAGAGTCTCTCTAACTATTTCAGGAGTAACAGAGTCAGATTCTGGTCTTTATTTCTTTGGAATAAAATCTGACACTACAGAGATGCACTTCAACAGAACCATCAGACTGGAGATTGAGGGTAACACATTTCAGTTTTCTCATCATATCTTAAGATGAGCTATTCAAGACAAAATCTGAATTGTTGTTGTAGTGGTTTGAGTGATTGAGAGCAGAACATGAGAAGATATATAAACTTAACACTGGACATTACTCAACTAACCCAGATTTTAAGGGTAATTTGAGGAGTCTTAAAAACAACTTCAAAATGACAGAAGCAGGATTTTATGTGTGTTCATAAACTGATTATATATTCACAGGTCTTTCAGAGACGAAAGAAGAAGATATAATCACAGGTAACATGTTGCTTGTTATCTTGTTTGTTTAAATGTTTTTTTCTAATTGCTCTAACTGCTCTGCTGAGGAGATCCAGCACTAATTGTAATATTGTCTGGTTGTATGAATCTGAGTGACTCTTCTGTCTCTGTAGATGATGGAGTGACGGTGACGGAGCGTGTGTTGATGTTCGGTGGTGTTGGACTGGCTGTGTTTGTGTTTTTTCTGACTACAGTCATCGCAGGAGGAATCATTTACCATCGAGGACAGCAGAAAGGATGGAAAGAAGCGAAACGTGCATCTCGGATGAGTTACAAATCAGCTAAATGACACATTTACGTGCTTTATTTGACTATCTGAGCTTTGCTTTGCAAATCAGCATTGCTGTAGGGAAACACAAATAGACAACTGTCTTTTCCTGTTGGTCTGATCTTTCTTTCACTTCAGAGAAACTGAGATGTTGTGGTAAATGATGTCTTTTTCAGCACCAGTGAATCTTAAACAGTCATAGTGATTATTCAGGTTTGTGCGGTTCAGGTAATATTCAGAAACATTTCAAAGTGCTTCCACTGTCTTTAATGAACATTGTGTCTGACTTATATCTCTCTTATATAGACTTTATGTATTAAACTTGAGGAGTATTAATGTGTACATATAAGCTGTTTTCAAGAGGAAATGTAAATGTAAATCTCTTCTGTGGCACATAAAGTTTGATTTAATAAAAATGTCAACCGATGTATTCAATGATAAATGTGTTGATGAGAAATCAAATAAACATTGTTTATGTGTATTTTATGCCAGAAAACATGAACATTACCAAAGCTAAACCTCTTCAAACACAGCTGTATGAATTCAGAAATTTTAGAGGTGTCCTCACACTTCAGAAAAAAAAAAAAAGTTTTCACATCATTGTTCATGCAATGCAGAATAAAGATTTCCTGCACTGACTGCATTATGTGAAACCACAAAGTAAGAGGTGAGGATCATAACAGTCAGACTTGTTGACACTAACACAAATGAGCAAATTAGCCTTAGTGTGTGTGGGGGGGGGGGGGGGCATGTTTTTGTTACATATCAGGACACAAATGTGTATAATGACATGGGTATGACAGGTATTACAAGGAGAGGGTGACTTATGAGGACATTACCCATGTCCCCACTTTTCAAAAGGCTTATAAATCATACAGAATGAGTTTTTGTGAGAAAGTAAAAGTGTGCACAGTTTCCTGTGATGGGTAGGTTTAGGGGTAGGGGTAGTGTAGGGCGATAGAAAATACGGTTTGTACAGTATAAAAACCATTACACCTATGGAATGTCCCCACAATTCACAAAAACGTGTGTGTGTGTATAAGTTACACTAATAGAATGAAAACATTAGGAAGACTTAAAATCATGTTTAAATAAATTAAACTAATCCATACTGATATGTTTGATTGTAGAATGTTTGCTTAAAAAGCTCAGTATGTTATTTGTTCTGTATACTGAGCCTAAACATGAGTAAATAAAGCTGTCTTGAGCATTAAAATCTAGGCCTGAAAATGTGGCCCAGCTCTGCCTCTGACAAAGACTCGACAGAAAGCTGTTTATCTCATTATATAGTGGAAACATTTGCCAACTGTGAAACATATATGTGCATTACATCTGCTTTATAATTCTTGGTTGTTGCAAATAAAGTTTAAAGTCCTCCTTAAGTAACCCTACACCCTTGCCTCATTAAGTATACATGGATGTGAATATGAATATGCAAATTAGCCCCGCCTCCACTCACTCGCACAAGCTCAGAGATCCACTCGGTCAACTTACTGAGGTAAACGCTGCTCAATTGTATCGCTCTTTACAACATCAGACACATGACTGTAGTTAATATGATGAGAACTGTAACTCGGGAGCGGGTGGCCTTCAAAGGAGGAAAGCGCCTGCAGGTGACGGTGGCACGGGTGTTTTCGTCCATGAGTTTTGGCTGGCAGACAGAGAAGATGCTTGTCTTATGTGACTAGACTTTTTGACACTGAGTGGATCCTGTGTAAATGTTGCTGGAGCTTACCTTCAGATCGGTCATGAAGTCGTTCCCCTACAGAAGAGGCAAAGGACAACTGATGTGCCCTCGGGTCAAGCAAGAAGGGAAGCAGCTGGGCAGAATAAGCGAACACTCGCATGGAAAGTTATCCCCATCGATCTCAGCACTGTACCAGTGCCCTTCCCATCAAAAGAGACTATACAGGGCATACAGGAGCTGTGGCAAAGATGCAGTGAAGGACTTACCCAGCATCGACAGTTGCGGGAAGTGCTTGGCCGCGAGCAGGACGTCTTTGCGGCACAAGATGTGGGCGGTGGATGAATGGGGCTAGTACAGCACAACATCAGTATCGGCACAGCTCCACTCATCTGCCTGCAACCCCAAACAGACCGCAGCAGAGCAAAAGAAAGCAGGAGTAATTGAGCCGTCTAACAGCCCGTGGGCAGCCCCTGCAATGCTTGTCAAAAAGAAGGAATCCTCCTGGCAGTTTTGTGTGGACTATCGCCACTTAAACGCAGTCACGAAAAAAGACTCTTACCAGCTACCGAAAATCGATGTCACCCTGGACTATATTGCAGGGTCGAGCTGGTTCAGCTCCCTTGACCTCCAGAGTGAGTACTGGCAGGTGGAGTCTAAACCAAAGACCTCCTTCACCATCAGCCAGGGGTTATGGCAGTTCTGGGTAATGCCGTTTGGCCTCTGTAATGCTCCAGCCACCTTCTCCTGGTTGATGGAGCAGGACCTGGCACGTGTCTCTTGCCGCTTGTTGCGTGGTGTATCTGGACGACCTGTTGGTGCATGCACCAGACTTTGCAGCAGCACTGCAACACCTCCAAGTGGTCTTCGCTGCTATCTGCCAAGCTGGGTTATGACTCAATCAAAAAAAAAAGTCACCTATTATGAAGAGAGACGACCTTCCTGGGGCATGTGGTGAGTGAGTCGCCACTGACCCACCAAAAATAGCAGCAGTGACAAATGAAAACAAATTAAAAGTCCGTGATAACTAAAAGTCAGTGAAAACTAAACATAACTAAGACAACAAGAAGCTTACGTTGCACTTTTTCGCTTTCAACACCATCTGTGATTAAAGGAAAGATTCTCAAAACTTTTAAGTTACACATTTAAATATACAGACGAATGGAACAACTGTACACTGTATATTAAATTAAATCCCCCTTACACAAATGCTATAGTGCTTAATTTGCATTAGTCCTTCAATGCAGTCATAAACAGTGTAAAAACCACAATATCTGACCTCACTAGACATGACTGCTCACATTCACACATATCTGATAAAAAGGATAAATGCTGTTTTATCCTAAATGCATAAGAAATTAATTTAATGGACAATAAGAGTGTAAAGTCCACCAAACGTTGTGCTGCTTCAAAAAAATTTAAGTTAAATAACACAAAAAAGTAACAAAAATACAATATTAACAAAATTCCATTTCAAAATACATTATATACGAAACTAAACATATGACAGAATCAGAAGTGATTATGACATTCATTAAACAGCTAGTTCCTTTAAAAAAATGTATAATGTTTTTTTCTTAATTATATATTGTTTTTAATCAGGGGCATAAAAAATGGAGAATGTAATGCAGAGGCACCTTTTGTGTCATTATGCCAAAATCATTCTTTAAAAATTTTCTTTAATAAAATGTGATAAATAATCAAAAGCTTATTTGTTAAAAAATGTTGAAAATATATATATTTTTTTTTTAGGTTAAAATTAGCTTTATTATATCAAGTTGCAAGAGGCAACAATGTTGTAAGAGCCAATTCAATATGCTTTCAATTTGTATTATTACTATTATTCTCAACCTATTTATGTTTCATGTAAAGTGCTGTATTACTTTAAAAATTATTTTAAGTTTTTCTGTACAAATTTTACTGTTTACAGTTATAGAGACACAGACGAAAGCACCAGTCTTGGAGGAGTTTTCAAATGTCTTCAGGGGGATCGGACAGTTTCCTGGCGAGTGTACCATACACCTGGACCCGCACGCAACCCCAGCAGTCCATCCACCCTGACGCATTCCTCATGTATTACGCAGTCGTCTTAAGGAGGAGCTTGAGAGCATGGAAAGACAGGATGTCATCGTCAAAGTCACAGGACCAACCGAATGGGTTAATTCCATGGCTGTGGCTGGTCAGTTAAGGGTCTGAATATAACCAAGGGACTTTAAAGGGTTAGTTTACCCAAAAATGAAAATTTTGTCATTAATTACTCACCCTCATGTCGTTCCACACCCGTAAGACCTTTGTTCATCTTCAGAACACAAATTAAGATATTTTTGTTGAAATCCGATGGCTCAGTGAGGCCTGCATAGCCAGCAATGACATTTCTCTCTCAAGATCCATTAATGCACTAAAAACATATTTAAATCAGTTCATGTGAGTACAGTGGTTCAATATTAATATTATAAAGCGACGAGAATATTTTTGGTGCGCCAAAAAAACAAAATAATGACTTATGTAGTGATGGCCGATTTCAAAACACTGCTTCATGAAGATTCGGAGCGTTATGAATCAGTGTATCGAATCATGATTCAGATCTCGTGTCAAACTGCTGAAATCACGTGAGTTTGGCGCTCCGAACTGCGGATTCGATGTTGCAAGGATGTTGCTGGAAAAAGCCAGGGTTGACAAAAGGGATCCATACCTCAGTCTCCTGGAATATCGCAACATGCTCTGTCGATGGTTTCAAGTCCCCGGCTCAGCTGTTGATGAGTCGTCGACTGTGATCAACCCTTTAGATTTCTCGTGTTTTAATAATAATAATGTCTGGTTGAAGTTATGAACGTTATCAAATGGGAAAACAATAGGGAATGACGAAATAATTCCCACTGAAACTTTATTATACCACCACAGATACATTTATACAAATTATCAAATGAAACTATTTTAAAAGACAATCAAAGCAAAAAAGAAGACGCCTGTATAATTAAAACAAACCCTGATCAACCACAAAAAATATTCAGGAACTAGCTAGATTTTGCTAAAGTAAAATGACCAAATTATGAAAAATAGAAATAGTATATTTAAACTTTTTTTTATTTATTTTTTTTTTAATGATTTTGTGCAGGTAAATGTGCAGTTAATTGTTGATGGAGCCACACAACATCAGAAAGAAAGAAAGAAAGAAAGAAAGAAAGAAAGAAAGAAAGAGAAAATTTTGGATCAGTTTACTTTTTTGTATGAATTTGCACCTAAATCTTTTTCTTTTTTTTTTTTCAAACGTTGCACATTTGGTAAGAAAATGTAAATTTAAATACAGAAATACATTGCCATTTTACATATTGCATTATAATTAATATTACTACCCATATGCTTCCATAACTCAAACGGCTTTGCTTCAAATTAAAAGTCAGAGTGTTGAAAGTGAATTATTAAATTCATATGCGAATGATTAAAATAACAATTCACAAATCTGCATGTCAACTGCTTTGAAAGAATAACCAGTAGAGGGCAATAATGATCAATCACAATAGTCCTGTGGAGGCACCTTAACATTCTTTATTTCTTGAAGCTCGAGCTCACCTTGTGCGATACTTTTGCTTTTGCTTTTCACTGAAATCTCCCTAAACATGCCGTTCTGACGTCTGAACATCAGAGTAATGCAGAACTTTTACCATGTGAGTTTTCGTGTTTTTAAATATCAAGCTTGTGTGTTTTGTGTTATTAAACCAATAGTTGTGTTGTGGAAACGCATCCTACTGTTGATGCGGAAATGAGTGAACATGTTTATGAATCCATTACTGTGATTACGATGACTATGATGATGGTTTTTATTCGTTTTTATTAATGTAATTATTAGATTATTAGATTGTACAGTGATTACTCAGATTAGGTGACTGGTTTGCAGGTAAAATAATTTCTAAAACCTGTTGTTTCGATCCCATTTGTGCTTGACCATTTTCAAGGATTAAAGTGTTCCTTATAAGGACATTTTTATCATGTAAAATCGACATGTGTTGAAGTCAGCATGAAGTTGCGAAAGTCTTTTCTTCCCTAAAGTGATGTATATCAGAGATTATTATGGAATGAACAATATAGGAATACAAAGTCATAAAAAATATGCAACAAAATAATCTAATCTTTTTCATCTTATATCAAAATAACCAAACAGCCACATTTATTAAAAATTACATTGGGGATAAAGAGCCAAGCAGAATGTCTTATCTAGAGAAAACATCTGCCATTTTCTAAAAAAAATTATATACTTTTTAACCACAAATGCTCGACTTGCACTGCTCTGTGATGTTCCACGCATGACACAATCATGTTGGAAAGAACTATTTTAATTCTGAAGTGAACTAATCCTTTAAATACAGATTATCATGTACAAAAATACACGCGGTAAAACAAAATAACTTAAAATAATATGAAAATAATGTAATGAATGTTTTAATAGGTTATTATGACATTTGTTTGTGATGTTATGTTTTAATTATTGTACATTGTAGGCCACTACTTATAATGTGCTGGGATGGTTATTTCAGCAACAAGATCACAACACATCCAATTTCTTACAAAGATCCCAGTTTGTTCTTTCAACATATCATAGTAAAACCAATCTCCATAAAAACACAAGTTTGTTCTTTGCATTCATAGATCAAATGTAGGGCGGGGCTTGATTTTGTCTGTGAGGAATTGATTGGATGGTTGTGGTTTGCTATTGGTGGATCTCATGAGAGTGACAGGTTGCCCCGCCCTCATCATCAGAGAAGAGAAGAGATGCTGCAAGAGGGAGAAGAAGATATTCTGATTCAAGATTATGAGGAACATGAATTAAAAATATAATGATGTTATGTGATAATATTACAATATTACGTAAAAAAAAAAAAAAAAATTAGAAGAATTGTCTATTTGATTACATGGTGAGTTTAAATATTCAGGCAAGTGAAAGTTTTTTTTATCTAAGGAAAGCATTTATCCCTGCATAAGTCTCTTTGTGAAGTGTACCTACATAACCAGCCATTCTGTATCACACGAAAATGCGTATCAGTAGTACGAGTTTGTAATCTCGTAGCATAGCCTATACGCCAAAATGAGTTTTGGCGTGCTTGGTACGCAGTTTTTCGCGTGCATATGATACGCACTTTATGGCGTATACGTACGAAACCCCCACTCCCCCACCCCCATCCTACCCAAGAGCGTATCACGCCATAAAGTGCGTATCATATGCACGCGAAAAACTGCGTACCATAAGCACGCCAAAATATTCTACTAGATTACAAACTCGTACTATTGATACGCATTCTCATGTGATCGTGTTGTCCCATCAGGTTGAAACTTCTCCTGCTGCTGTGCCTGCTCAATTACAGTGGTCAGTACACAGTCATTTTTGTTTACAAACTGTAACAATTTTTGATTTTCAGTTCAAGAAACAGTTGTTCTAGTTTATTGTTTTTGTTGCATACTTATCCAAGTGATTTTGGTTGACATTTATGATGGAAATTTTCCAAGCATATTATGTCATCACACACCATGACATCATGGAGTTCTTTTATTTATTTAAAAGAATATTTTACAATGATCTTGATTACAGAGAATAGACAGAAACACGTTTTTTTTTTTCAGTATTAAAACCTTGTGTTGAATAACTGTCTGTATTTGCAGGAACCACCCATATACCTGTGTCAAAGAAAAAAGGAGGCAACGTCATCCTGTCATGTGATATTGAAGGACAAAGAGATTTCTGATATCCGTTTAAGCAAACAATCAAAAACGATCCCAGTTGATCAGAAGAACTGTAGTCAACGAATATGTAAAAAAGGAAAATGCGACGTCGTCATCAAGGATCTGAGACTGAATGACACGGGGAACCTACATTTTTAGAGTCTATTCCAGCGGTGCTCAGAGTGTGGATGAGCTACAAAAGGAGAAGACGTACCGACTCCATGTTTATGGTAAACCTGTCAGATCTAAACATGCTTTCTGAATTTCCATTAGTAATGTGTTGATATTGCAGCCAGGCCTATAACAAGCAGAGACAAGTTAAAATTATAATACTGGATAGAACATGGCTTCCCTAATATTTACATTGGTCATCTCCAATATGGTTTTTTCAATGGCTGATTTTGAAATGATTACATTTGGTCTCCTTCATCCTAAATATGTGCTTTTGGCCTTGATTCATTTCAGTGATTGAGGATAAAGTGTCTTTTTGTTTCTCCTCAGATGTGATATCTGTGAAGAAAGGAGAGCAGCTGAAGTTGGATGATCTGTCGACCAACGCTGAACAAATTAAGCATCAGCCCAGAATCAGCACAGAGTGGACAGAGGTGTGGAAGAGAGGCGACGGGGTCCAGAATGATCACCTGACCGTCAGTGATGGAAACCTTAAAGAGTTTACAGTCTCTGACACTGGAACATACAGAGTTCTGGATTCTGAGGGACAAATCTTGATCGCAGTGGTGGTCAGAGGTGGGAGAACTTCAGTGGATTTTTAGTAAGTGGACTGGTGAGGTTTATTCACCATGTTTTGAACACTAAATTTCTGTATCCTCTGATATCCTCAACAGAATCTGATGGCTTAACAGGAAAACTGAACAGCACAAATGACACCAAAAAGCGTGGTTAGTAAGCCACTGAGAGCTTTATAGAATCTTTAAACAGTGATTTTACAAAATGGAAAAAGGTAAAACTGTCTCCTTTCCTTCTGTAGATCATTTGCTTTTGATTGGGCCAGCGGGACTGTTTGTTTTGGCTCTGATGATTCTGATTCTGATTGCTGCTAAAATCAAAAAGAAGAAATGAGACCTGCAGCGTCTAAACAGAAGTATCCTGGGAATTTATCCTCAGAGCTAAAAGATCTGTAGATGATTCTATCAACATATTTTTGCAAGATATTTTACAATACTGGAGCCAGTTGCATAAACATATTATATGAAGACTGTGTCTTGTGAACTAGTCTGACCAACTAGCAGTTAATTATGAGTAGCCAGTCTTACTTTTCTGTATTAAATTAGAACAGTCTGTGTTTTTATGTAACTGAGTTAAAGTTATGAACAGTCTTTAAAAAAACAATGTATGACTAATTTGTAAGAGTAGTCTTTTTTTGCAATCGGCCACTATATTTACAACCTTACACCAGGATTCTGTTTGTTGACTGTTAAAGTGTCTAAACTGGTACTCTAATTCATGAATTAGTAATTATGGTTTCTATTGAATCCAGTTTATAAAAAAATTAGGAGAGTATTCACTGTGAGAATGCATATGCCAATCTGTGAAATAATGAAAGTATAACATATGCATAATTTGTACATTTTTAAAAAATGTCTAAATAACATTTCTTTTTAGTGTGTTTTTTGACACTGTTGCCTTTGTTGTTAAAGGGTAATTTTAATGTGCTATTGTTTGTACTGTAAGTCACTGAAACAATATTTATTGTGAACAACTCAATAGAAATTAAACTACTTTTCCAATTAATATTTTTGTTGATATGTATTTTGAAGACTGTCCCATCTTATTGTTAGTCCTTCTTTTTACCTCACTGTGAAGTTTCTAAGCCAGGATCAGGCCTCAGTTTCAATTAGGACATTTATAAATGTGCCTTAAGAAAAAAACATTACTGGTGAACATCTTGAGACAAAACAATGGCTCTGATATATTTTAAGATATGCTTTCAGTTAAAACAGCTTAGACATGCATTTTAGGTCTGGTTTGTGAAACCGGGGGTACATGTGTTAACTCATCTATTCTGGCAGGTAATCATGACCACCCAACGTGAAATATATAAATAATTTTAAAAACACGGCCATTCAAAACCTGAGGGTCTACCATGTGCATGCAAAGCTCAATGACAATTATTTTGGGTGGGAATTAATGTAAACACAGATAAAGATCTAAAGATATAGGAAATAAAGATACAGGGAGTCCAGAACATCTAGCGATGACACTTGTATTCTGCCTTCAGAGCCAGCGGATCTGCAGATGGTTTGTGTCAGCATCTGTCTGCAATATCCTATATATGTAATTTATAATAGCCTATATGAACATTTGGGCTGGACCTCTATTCTTTATGTTGACTGTATCTCCATTTAGTAAAAATGACCTTGATAAAGATCTGCTAACTGAAAGGTTACATCATCTAGGAGTTATTGTTTCTATTGAAAACATCAACATTTTTTTTCTAAACAAATTTAGAAAATATTCACATACAGTGAGCAAGTATTTGAAAGACAAAAAGTGTGCATCTACATATGCATATTTTGTATAATTTTGTGTCTGTATAAACTATTTTAAATATGTGAATATGAATGTTTTAATAGTTTACATCTGCTGCATTTGCATAAATTAAACAGTGTCTTTGTGAAACTACATCACCGACACAATCTGAAATCTGCTGCTCAGACAGTAGAGATCAGACTGGAATGATGGGGATCTTATTCTGTGTATGCAAATAGACATAATGTATCCTGGTTTCAAAGGTCAGCAATTGTTTTTTGCAACTTAGTGTCAGCAAATCCCTTTTTGTAGTAGAGTGTTCTTAAATTGCAATCATGCAATTATCACACATCTGAAAGTTTAAAGTTAGAGTTATGATAACAGAAAATAATATCAAAGGTATTAATGCATATTCCGACGAAATAAAGTGTTTCATGACTCTGTCGGATAAAAACATTATCAGGTCCATTTTTTATGACGTGACAAAGGTTTTACAATGTAATTGTATTTGCTGGGATTATATATATAGGTTACACACATAACCCACACACACATAAAAAAAATTGTAGTCTGTCATATTCAATTTAGCATATGACATTTTTTAAAAGGAGTTTAAAGAGAGTTAGTTTGATTACAGTGACAACTTAAGACACACTCCCAAAGGAGTTAATAATTCATATTGCATATAGTAATTAATAACTAACTAAAGGAGAAACCAACATTGCTCACCTGTGTACTTCTTACTTTCATTTTTATATCCCCACACCTTCAGTGATTCACAAAACTTTTCCTCTCGAAAGTCTCATGCAGAACCTTTACCATGTAAGTATTTATGTTTTAATATGTAAATCCAAACTGTGTGTTTTTGTATTCTTAATTATACTAATAGTTATAAGTCTGATTTTGACTGTGGAAAACTGCTAGCAATGCTAAGGAAAAATAGCAAAGTTTTTATGGAGAGTGCCTATCCAGTCAATCCAGGTATTATTACGACTGTGGTTATGATAATGGTTTTCATTTGTGAGTAAATAGGTTAATTAAATGGAAAGCAACGCCTTGAATTAACATTACAGTACAATGTAACACTAGTGAAAAAAAAAAATCAATGATAATGCTATTGAATCAATGTTACACTATGATTGATTCTACATCACTACTGTTGAATCAACACTGAAATTAACAAAAATAATTTTTGGTAATATTGTTTGATCAATATTACAATGCAGTGTTGTTTCTAAATCACTATTGTTGAAACACTGAAAATACAAATTAAATATAACAACATTTAAGTGTTGCCATTGGATGTGAACAACATTAATATTTCAACTTCACTTTGATGGTGTGTCAACAAATTCATAAACATTTTTAAAGGAAAACCTTTTAAAATATAAATAACACCTTTCCAGCAGTTGAGTCAATTTATTTTATTTAACAGTTTAACACAATCAGTGACAAAAAGATTCTTTAAATAAAGGGAGTCAATTCAGTTGTCATTTATACAGTCACATTTAAGAATGTTGATAAACACAATAGGATATATCACTTTAAAAAATCACTCAACACAAAATATTCTAACTATGATTATAAAATCATTAAACTCTTTATGTAATCTATTTTTCTAAAATGTATTGGGATTGTCCAATTTCTCCAGCTCTAATTTAAACACACCTGAAGCATCTAATCAAGGTCATTAGGATCAATGAAAACTTCCAGGCAAGTTAGATCATAGTTAGATTTTTATACGTTGAATACTCAGATTGTCATTGTTATTTGTGTTTATGCTTTGACTGATCAATGAATTACACCAGTGTTAAATAATAATTATAAAACATAGGCTACAGCTGACCTGTGATCTCATTACATCAGTATAAATCCCAAAGTATAGTTAATTTTTTACTCATAAGCGAGGAGTCAGTGTACAGTGCGCGTGGTGCGAATTTCATCATCAGAAGATTATGTGAACTGATGGATTTTTGTAACCGCAAGTACTTTGTACGCACAGGTCTTTCTGCGTTTTTCAGGACACATTTGACGGTTTTGATAGTTCTCTCCACCAACCCATTTGACTGAGGTTATGTCGGACTTGATTGAGTCAGCTTGATACCACACTCAGCAGCAAATTCCTGCATTTCATAGCTTGAGAATGGTACATGGTCACACACTAGCTCTTTCATATTCATCACCTCAGGAAATTTAATAATCAACAATCAGAAGAAACGACTGATCTCTGATCTCGAAGATGTCAGCTACAACTTTTAACCAGGGTAGCTGTGGGATTTCATGAGAGATGAGTGTCTCTTTCTGGTTCCTGGGCTGGAACTGTTGGCACGTTGGACATGTCTCGATCATCTGTTCAATATGTTTGGTCATACCAGGCCAATACATAGACTTTCTGGGATGTGCTTTCATGCTCTGCATCCCCTGGTGTGAGATGTGTAGTTTCTTAAGCATCTCTGATCTCATTGACTCAGGAATCAGGATCCTGTCAGATACCAGATATATACCATTTTGCACAGCCACAGTATGTCTAATGGGCCTCTACTGATGAATCGAGGGATCAAGCAACTGGTGAGTACTGTCTCTTGCAGTAGCTTCTGCAAGTTGCTTTAGCATGTCTTCACTGAGAGCCGCTGTTGCTTCAAGCGCATATACAACTCTTTCATCACTGAGGTCGTCTGTACTTGCATGCTGACCTTCAGCAATGCTGTGTGACTATGCATCAGCGATTAACATGTCCTTCCAAGGCATGTATTGGACGATGAGGTCATATTTCTGTAGTTGTAAGAGCATAGGTTGGAGTCTCGCTGGTGCTTTGCTCAATGGTTTCTTGAAGATAGTCTCCAATGGCTTATGGTACGACTGGACATTCACACTGCATCCATATACATACTGATGGAACTTTTTAGTGGAGAAGACTATCACCAGCAAATCATTTTCAATCTGGGCATAGTTCTTTTCCGTATCTGTTAAAGCCACCATTAACTCATATACTGTAGCTGCTCCTTCTACACTCCCAGTCAGAAGGCTGTACGCAGGGAGGGTGTGTATGATCATGATGTTGTGTTTCACACCTGGTAAGACAAAGACCCTCCCCCAATGGCCCTAAAAAGAGTGTCTTTTTAATTGATTTTACTTTATTTACAACACAACAATAT
This sequence comes from Megalobrama amblycephala, assembly GCF_018812025.1. Lineage (NCBI taxonomy): Eukaryota > Metazoa > Chordata > Actinopteri > Cypriniformes > Xenocyprididae > Megalobrama > Megalobrama amblycephala. The sequence goes on along the minus strand of NC_063052.1, from coordinate 41,189,671 downwards.
ACGCAACATATACACAACAAAAACTGTTTTCTCTGAGAGCGCTGTACCAACATCAGCAAGCTTGTACATGCTGATGTTGGTACAGCGCTCTCAGAGAAAACAGTTTCAGCACAACTTAATAGCATCTGGTTTCTGGAAAAACACAAAAACAAACAAACAATAAAACTTTTATTTTTGGGGAAAAACAACAGGCGTCCTATATCTATAAATCATTATAAATATTATGTATGTATTTAATTCATACTGGAAGCAAGAGGGCACCCTCGCATAGAAAGTCCAAATATGCCTCACAGAAGTAAAATAACTTGCCATTCAAGGAAATCCCTAATACAACTATCATTGTAGCAGAATAAAAAGAAGATAGAAACACTTATTAAATATTAAGACTTATTAAATATGAAGAAAATAAACACAATCTGGAAGAGTACATGGTTTATCTAGCCATAGGGTTATCAAGCCATGTCAGGTATTTTCATAAGAATAATGTATATTTATGATGCAACTCTAATCGACATTGCATTGATTTATTAGAATACTTCAAAATAATATACTGTATGCCTCATTCTGTGATAAGAAGCCACTTCAGATCCCAAATGAAAATTATTTCTTACACTTATGATGTTATTAAGTGAGCTCATAATTCACATTGTAAAATTATCTTAAGAAATACAAAATTAAAAAATAGAAAAAATAAAGCACTTTAAGTACATTATAGAAATGTACTTTTTTCACATGGGATGATGTAGCGAGTACATCAGGTGTTATGGGAAATGTTCCCGGTTCCGGCTCACCTAATTTATGCAGCCTAACAATTTACATGATTTGAATTATAGAAGTAGGTAATGTGTTATGTGTATGCCAGATTAAAAAGATGTGTTTTTAGTCTAGATTTAAACTGACAGAGTGTGACAATGCTAGGAAGATTGTTCCAAAGTTTAGGTGCTAAAAAGAAAAAGGATCTACTGCCTTATCAACTGGTCAGAATTTAGAGATTGCAATAGACGTGAAAGACTATAAGAGGGTTAAGTTTATCAGGTCTGGACCTGACCCTGCTATATTCACAGAAGCTTGGCACTGCATGCTGCCAAACCCACCGGCCATGCCATCAGCTGCAATGACCAGCCTAGTAGTGCTGGAGCGCCACATAGCTCAGTTCCGTTAAAATATAGGAGGAATGATTTAAGCCCCATTAATGCCCGATTACCCTCAAATTGCGCCCGTCTTCCAGCTCCCTCTTCAGCTCAGGGCACTGGAGACCATGTGTTTGTTGCTGGTTCTGGGCTCGCCCCATCTGTCTGCGCAACCAAACCCCTTCTTGCTGTTATAGCAACCCGAACCTAATTTTTTATATTCTCACAAAAAGAGTATTTCTCCTCCTCTCAATGCTGTAACAGGCGCTGTTCTAACATTTCATCATGAGCAGTCCATCCCCAGAGTGGCGAACTGGAATTTGGGGAGTATACTCACTCCAATTCATTTACAGACCACCGTACTTCTTGGGCGAGATTCACACTGTGGTCTCAGATGGCAGTTTTCATGTCCTCAGAGCCAAAGTTCAGTCTCTGCTGGATAAAAAGTGCCATGGAGAGAGTTCCTACGGAACACAGTGAGTCAGGCTTTTACAGCTGCTATTTCAACATCCCCAAGAAAGATGGTGGTCAAAGGCACATTGTCGCAGCCTCATGAGACTGAAATTCACAATGTTAACTTTGAAACAAATCCTTGCGCAAATTCGCCCCAGGAATTAGTTTATATCAGTCTTGGCTCTCTCAAGAGCGCGACTTGAAAATCAGGAGAAGCTACTGGGCCTTATGGCGGCAACCTCCTCAGTAGTTCCACTGGGCCTGCCCCACATGCTCTTCAGCTCTGGTTAAAAGATTGAGTCCCATCTCATGCATGGCACACGGGCCGACACACTCTCAGGGTGACCAATTGTTCTTTAGACAAATCCTCTACCTGAACAGGACATTGCTGGGCTCTGTTTCCATAAGAAAAGTGGTTGTGATAGATACCTCCAAGAAGTGGGCAACTCCTATGATCAAATGGCACATCAACCATCTGGAAATGATGGTGGAAATTTTGGCCTTCAAGGAGTTCCCACTGACAGGCATTCTTCACGCTGGCCTAGAGATGGCATCACTTGCATCACTTTACCTTCCCTCTTGTAGCTGTGCTCCCGTAGCTCATCAGTCGGGTCAGGAAAGAGAAATGTTCAATTCTTTTGGTGGCACCATGCTGACAGAAGCAGCCTTGGTTCCCTGAACTAATCCAGCTGCTACCCCATAGCCATACCGCTGAGAAGAGACCTCCTCTCTCAGGAGCAGGGTACGATTTAGCACCCCTAATCGGAGTTGTGGGACCTGCATGTTTGGCTCTTCAACGTGAGCCGTCAGACTTCCTCTGTGGGGTCATGAGAACCATGAGAACAATCTCAGAGGCAAGGCACCTTTATGCTCAGAAATGGTCCTTTTTCTCTAATTGGTGCCTAGCTCAGAAATTAGACAATACTAAATGCAAGATCATAACAATTCTTACTTTTCTGCAAGAGCTGCTGGGCGGCTGGCGCACTCCCTCCACACTCAAAGTGTATGTGGCAGCCATCACGGCGAACCATGTCCTGATGTCTGGCCAATCTTTTGGAAAACACAACCTAGTCGTTAGCTTTCTCAGAAGGGTCTTGTTTAGTCCCATCTTGAGACCTCTCCACAGTTCCTAGGGCATTCCAAGTAGTGTTGCTTTCGTCAACGAAAATTATGACTAAATACCGTCGTCAACGAACCTTTATCACGTGACGAAAACGAGACGCGACGTAAATGCTGGTCATGTGACGATGACTATAATTAAACGTATAATGCAATATTGTTGACGAATAAAAACGAGACTAAATGTAGTTTACAAAATAAAAACTATGCTAAAATGTCTCTTCATTTTCATTGACCAAAACGAGACGAGACGAAATGTTATAACGTTATTTCGTCTCGTTTAGTCGCGCTATTATTATTATTTTGCAGTATTTCTGTTTCCTGTGTCTCACTTCAGACTCGCATCAGGTCGGACTGCGCAGACGCAGGCGACGTCACTTTCTCAAGCCCCACTCGCGGCATTATTTAGAAGATGCAGCTGCAGTGAGGTTAGCATAAATGACAACAAACAAAGTTAAGTCTGACACAGAGAAAGGTAAATGTGTAGATTTCACGTGCTCATAACTTCATGAAAAACGCACAGATCATAGAACATGCACATCATTATTTAAAGCAGATTCTCACGATTCTTACGAAATGAATCCAAAATCAACATAATATATTGCGTTGTTCACAAGATATTACACAGGAAATTATTTAACATACCTGACTAAAAACGTGTCTCTTTCTGGGATGCATTGTGTATCTAATGCATGTACCCATCCATGTTTGTTTTCCAACGGGGAATAGCACAAAATAGGTATCATCTTAAAGCTTAGAAGATCAGCTTTTTAATGCGTCTAACCATTTTGAAAAACTCCTAACAAGTGCTGAGAAGTGCCTTTTAAACCTGAGTTCACCGCCCGTGGGCGCCATCTAGCTGTGAAAAAAACGAATAACACTTTATTTAACTATACTTTATGCCACAAAATTTGAACCAGATGCAGCTCACATGTAGGAGAGCATCACCAAAAATTTTTTTTTTCTCTTATCTTATTGCCTTCCTGAGTTATTCCATGTCAAACAAAAAGATTAAAAATTATAAAAATATATATAATTTTTTTTTGTCTTTTATCAGCAGTTTTTCAGCATGAAAATGTCCAAATGTAATGTAATTTATATTTTCTAAAAAATTAAAAAGTGTTCTATCAAATGATACCTACCTTTTGTCTCCTTGCTACAGTTTTGGAGTTATGAGTCTTTGTGTGTCGCTCAGAAGAAAAAAAAAACTCTAAAAAAACCTTCAGGTCTTAAAGGGTTAAGAGACATCTCAAGGCATTATAAGATATTATCTGTAAGATAATAATATAATAAGATAACCTTGTTTGATATGGGTTTGCTTAAAAGAACATTTTGGTTTCGTCTATATGTAGCATATGCACACGTATCAGGACAATCAATAAACTTTGGAATGTTCAGAACGCTTTTAGTATGCTGGACTGGGTTGTACATCTCATCTCGGCTCTGACCAGTCGGCATAAGATGAGCCCACTTGACACTTTTGTGGACCCATGAGGGTAAACAGAAAACTCCAACTTCCTCACTTTGGTGACTTCAAAAGGAGCACATGATAGAATGATAGAATGATAGAATGATTTAATGATAGAATTTTGTCTGTAAACCATAACTTCTTTTATATGCATTTCTGATGTATAGAGTTTGATCTCTCCGTAAAGCTCCGGACTCGAGCTATTCACTGAGATATGTCACATATCTGACAAATGCTATGTGAAAGCACTCCATCTCGAAATCCGATCTGATAGTCATTAAGTATGCAAATTCAGCTAGGAGACCAAACAAAGGAACTTTGCCCGCCAAATAGCGCTGCGCATCTATTGGTCGCTACAACTCAGGAGGTGTGTTAGCTTGGGTTTCCATAAAAACAATGACACACACCTTCTCTTTTGTTCTCCCGATGGCCCTGAATCATTCACGCACGTCTCTCCCGGACGTTTCCGGTGACCACGCGCTGCCATCGCGCTCAGCTTCAGGACCGCCATCTTCCAGCGAAACTCACTCTCAAGTCCTCAGTTCAAACCTTCCCGCGGAACGGAAGAAGCCAACGAACCGCACCAGCGCTAAACTGAAATTCGACAGTTCCATCTGCCATTTTTCGCTATTGTCCTTGCTTGCTTACCTAGTCTGATGATTCGCTGCTCCAGACGTTAATACTGGCTTGTCTAATGCCTTGAACATGAGCTGGCATATGCAAATATTGGGGGTGTACATATTAATGATCCCGACTGTTACGTAACAGTCGGTGTTATGTTGAGATTCGCCTGTTCTTCTGAGGTCTTTTAAACAAATGAGATTTATATAAGAAGGAGGAAACAATGGAGTTTGAGACTCACTGTATGTCATTTCCATGTACTGAACTCTTGTTATTCAACTACGCCAAGGTAAATTCAATTTTCAATTCTAGGGCACCTTTAATTGCACCAATAAGAGATTATTATTTAAAAATCTTCCTTTTTATTATACAAATGTGCCATTAAATGTCTAATTAAAAAACACCATGTAGACACTGGTTCAGGGGTTGGCAGAGATCAACGCCCCCTTGTTTCAGTAAGTGCTACATTTGTAAATTACTTTCAGTTTTGACATTACTCACTTTACTCTCACTCGCTAAACACAGTCATTTGTTTGGACTCATGCCGAACTTTTACCATGTAAGTTTTCATTTTTATATATACAAATACAGCTTCTGTTTGTGTTAATATTCAAATAGTTGTGTTATTTATGGAAAACTAGTCCTGCTTGTGATGAGGAAATATGTTTATGATGAATCCATTACTGTGATTATGATGAATTTGATGAATTTTTATTTATGACTTTTTAATTTATGGAGTTATTATTATACATATAAGGTTGTTACTGAATTTCTAAAGCCTGTTGTTTGTGTTTTGAGTTTGATTGATAATTTACAGTATTACACTGGAATCATTTATAAAAAAACAAAGATTCAGGTTAAAGTTTGAATGTTTTATATATATTTATCATGACAGATCCACATGTGTTAAATATTCAGAGAGAATGAAAGTGAATGTTTAGTAATATTTTTATAATTCAGGAAAGTGTTTTATCTCTGTATAAATGTGTTTGTGATGTATGATTGTTACTGTCACATGATCCAGCTCTTCTGTTTCTCATCAGGTTTTTGACTCTTCTGCTGCTGTTTTGCTTCATCAATTACAGTGGTCAGTATTATTTTTGTTGATAAATGGTAACAATCTTTAATTTTAGCTAAATCGAAGCCAACCATCAACTGGATATATATATATATATATATATATATATATATATATATATATATATATATATATATATATAAAATCCAGTTGATGGGTGGCTTTTATTACAGAGAATAGAGAGAAACAACACATTTATTTTTCTGTATTGATACTTTGTACTGAATGAATATTATGTCTGTATTTGCAGGAAGCGGCACTGAACATGTGACAGGAACAAAAGGAGGCAATGCCACCCTGTCATGTGAACTTGAGGACCATGAGATTACAGTTATTGTGTTAAACAGACAGGCAAAACAGATCCTTTACTGTCAGAATGAAGAATGTAAGAGTGAAGATGGCAGAGTGTTGAAAAAAGGAAAGTGTGACATCATGTTAATGCATCTGAAATTCAGTGATGCTGGAAAATACATTCTGAAAGTCTATCACAATAATGATCAACCAGAAATCCTGGAGTACCAAGTTCTTATTCAGGGTAAAGTCAAAACTGATCAAACCATGTGTTTTCTGGATTTTCTGATAATGTTAACAGTAACAATGTTGCACGCAGAGCCTGTAATCATGGAAAACATTAAATGTAACAGTTATACAATATTCAGATTAGATGATTCCAATAGGTTTTTCAATAGCTGATTTTTAAATGATCACATTTGGTCCCTCTGATCCTAAATCTGTGTTTCTGGCCTTGACTGATTGACACCATTATAATAATGATTGAGGATGAATGTTTTTCTGTTTCTCCTCAGATGAGATTTCTGTGAAAATAGGTGAGAAGGTAAAGTTGCATGTTCTGTTGACCAACGCTGATAAAGTGGAGCATCAGTACAGCAACAGCACAGAGTGGACAAAGCTGTGGAAGAGAGGCGAAGAGGTCCAGAGTGATCGACTGACCGACAGAGATGAGACTCTGACCATTAGTAATTTTACAGTCAATGACACTGGAATATACAGAGTTCTGGACACTAAAGGAGAAATCTTGATCACATTGACAGTCACGGTTACAGGTGAGAGAAGATCAGTGGATGATCAGAAATATTATTTTTGAAGCATTTGAACACCAGAGGTTTATTCATCATGATCATAAAAGTAAATTGATTCTAAACTGTGTGACTAACCTTTAATATCCTCTAGTACAGAATCAAAGGGAAAACTGCACACAGATGAAGACAAAACTATTGGTACAGTAAAACAGAGTAAAACAGGAGTCATTGAGAGCTTAAAAAAATCTTTAAATAGTGAGTTAAAAAAAGGAAAAAACATTTAATAAAACTGTGTTCTCTTCACTCCTCATGTAGAGTCTTGGATTATTGTGGTGTCTGTGATTGGAGCTCTGCTGGTGCTGGTTATATCTGCTGTCATCTGGAAATACAAATGTCAGCACAAGAACCCAGAAGATGAGCAAATGAACTCAGAAGATGAGCAAATGAACAAAGAAGATGAGCAAATTAACTCAGAAGATGAGCAAATGAACGAAGAAGATGAGTCTGTCCAACAGGAAGAGAGTGAACTGTAGTCCAGAACATCTAGAGACGACACTGGGAACTTGTAATCTTATATTTATTTCATATTATGGTTGAGCAAGAGTGCTGTTCTTGCTGAATATCAGAACAATTACACATTTGTTTTTATATTTTTGTTATAAATTGTTTTTGTTTTTATGACAGTTCAATAAACAAGTCAATATAAAGAGAGCTACATTTTGAACACAGTATTATATTTTATATTTATACTTTATCATAGTATTATATAACACTGAATATATTTATTAAATTAATCTGACATAAAATAATATTAATTTATCTCTATGTAAGAAAAATGACCATAAAGGTAAAATTGTCACTGGAGATCAATTTCTGGGAGAAAATATCATCTTTAATGCAGATTATGAAAAGCTTTGTGAGTCAGACAGTCCTAAACCATTCAAGATACTCCAGCACAAAACCACAATTATTATTATCAAAATCCCAGAAAATTTCAAGATATCATATGTACCTTACTGTGAAGGACTTATATATAATATTTATTTATATATAATATTTTCTTCAAGTTCTTAGGACAACTTTGATTTAAAATGTTGACTACTGTATATATATATATATATATATATATATATATATACACTGCTAAAAAAATTAAAGGAACAGTTTTTAATCAAAGAATAGCTTCAAGTTAGTTAAACTCCTGGGATATTGATCTGGGCTGCGTTTCCCAAAAGCATTGTAAGGCTTACGATGCTTTAGCAGAGGAGGTTGTTAATCAGTTTCAGCAGCTTTGATGTTAATGAAATTAACAAAAGGTGCACTAGATGGGCAACGATGAGATGACCCCCAAAACAGGAATGGTTTTACAGGTGGAGGCCACTGACATTTTTTTCCGTACTTATCTTTTCTGATTGTTTTTCACTAGTTTTGCATTTGGCTAGGGTCAGTGTCACTACTGGTGGCATGAGGCGATACCTGGACCCTACAGAGGTTGCACAGGCAGTCCAACTCCTCCAGGATGAGACATCAATACGTGCCATTGCCATAAGTTTTGCTGTGTCTCCCAGCACAGTCTCAGGAGCATGGAGGAGATTCCAGGACACAGGCAGTTACTCGAGGAGAGCTGGACAGGGCCGTAGAAGGTCCTTAACCCATCAGCAGGACCGGTGTCTGCTCCTTTGTGCAAGGAGGAACAGGATGAGCACTGCCAGAGCACTACAAAATGACCTCCAGCAGGCCTCTGGTGTGAATGGAATGTCTCTGACCAATCAATCAGAAACAGACTTCATGAGGGTGGCCTGAGGGCCCGACGTCCTCTAGCGGGCCCTGTGCTCACTGCCCAGCACGCGGAGCTCGATTGGCATCTGCCATTGAACCAGAATGGGCAGGTCCGCTACTGGCACCCTCTGCTATTCACAGATGAGAGCAGGTTCACCCTGAGCACATGTGAAAGATGTGAAAGGGTCTGGAGAAGCCGTGGAGAACATTATGCTGCCTGTGACATTGTTCAGCATGACCAATTTGGTGGTGAGTCAGTGATAGTCTGGGGAGGCATATCCATGGAGGGACGCTCAGACCTCTACAGGCTAGACAATGGCACCCTGACTGCCATTAGGTATCAGGATGAAATCCTTGGACCCATTGTCAGCTGGTACAGTGGGTCCTGGGTTCCTCCTGGTGCACGACAATGCCCGGCCTCATGTGGCGAGAGTATGCAGGCAGTTCCTGGAGGATGAAGGAATTGATACAGGGGATTGACCTACTGTACAGAGGACAGAATTCAAAGACACCCTGAAAATCAAAGTGAAAAAATGATGCAGCAAGCTAGTCTGTTTTGCTGAAATTTCATTGCAGCAACTCAAAATGGTACTCAATAGTTTGAATGGCCCCCACGCTCGCCTGATCTAAATCCAATAAAGCACCTCTGGGACATTATGTTTCATGACGTACAGCCGACGCCACCAGGTTGCACCTCAGACTCTCCAGGAGCTCAGTGATGCTCTGGTCCAGATCTGGGAGGAAATACCCCAGGACACCATCCGTTGTCTCACTAGGAGACATTGTCAGCATGCATACAAGCATGTGGGGGCCATACAAACTATTGAGTACCATTTTGAGTTGCTGCAATGAAATTTCAGCAAAACAGACTAGCTTGCTGCATAATTTTTTCACTTTCATTTTCAGGGTGTCTTTGAATTCAGTCTTCTGTAGGTCAATCATTTTCATTTCCGTCAAATGCTGTGGCATCCTTTCATTAACATATTACCCAGTCCATATCAATATAGATATCCAGCATGATATTCTTCCCCTTTGAGATCTGATGTGTTTTCAAACTGTTCCTTTAATTTTTTTGAGCAGTGTATATATATTATAGATAGGACATACTGGAAGAGATGCAGTGATTCTTCTGTGATTTATTTGGAACTATTTTAGTTTGTGAAATAATGCAAAAACAGAGGTGCTTATTGAACTGAACTGTTAAATAAAATCAATATCACACTTGCAATCATGCAGATAATCAGGAAGAAAATCACTCTTGCTCAACTATATTATATTATATAAATATAAGACAAAAATTTATACTCATTTTAGCCTTATATCTTGGATTACAGGTTCATTTTAACTTCATTCTATAGTCTACATCACACAGTGAAAGAGTGCACTATCAAGGCCAGTTTCTGCAAAGTGAGTGACTCAATAATGACACATTTACACTGTTATGATTATGATAACAACAACAAAAACAACAATGTTGTTTTTGTTGTTTATCTCATTTTAAACGTCTTTAGAGAGATTTTTTTCCTTGTCGTTGTTGCCTTTAACTGACCTCTTGCTCTTCTCTTTGTGAAGCTGCATTATGTATTGAGAAAGACTCTATACCATGTATGAACTTGGTCTTTTTTACTTGTTTTGTAATCCACTTTTGATGCAGTAATATTTTGCTTATTTGTAATAATGTATTTTGGTATTATAAAAAAATTATTACTGTATTGTTTCAACACAGGTGTAAATATTGATACTCAGGAAAAATAATGAACTTAATCCTGTCTGTGACTAAAATGATCAGGAATCAACATAGACTTTAGCTGCCAAAAACATCAGATCTGTATGTGGTGCTCAAAGGCAGGAGAAGAACATGTTTGATGACATTTATACTTATATTGTATAAACCAAATGGATTTTTATTGTGCTTTTTCTGTTGTCTTCATTACCTCACTGTGAATGTGAAGCTTCTGATCATCAGATATGTGTGAATGTGAGCCGTCATGTCTTCTGAGGTCAGAAGTTGTGGTTTTTACACACTTGTGTTTTGACAGGATATTGCAGATCAAGCTGTATGGCATCTGTGAGATGCTGATTATTGTAAAGAATATCAGTGAGACTACAGTAATCACTTTAAAATGTGAATTAAACATGTCCATCATTTCAGTCTGATAATGCATTATAGTATCTGTCAAAGATTCTTCATGCTTATTGAAGATTGCTGAGATTGTTTATGGTCGTTCTTTCAGTTGTATTTCACTTTTGCTTAAAGAAAGATAATGAACATTTCTACTGTCTGTATATTTAAATGTGTAACTTAATAAATAATATTGTCTGATTTAGAGGTTTTGAGCATTTTTCATCACTGATGTTGTTTACTTTTTCAGTTTTGCAGCGTAGATACTGCTTTTGCTTCCTGTCTTACTGTAGAAAAGACGGACTTCCTCCTTCAGTTTGAAAACATGCACAGAAACTCAGTTATGACATATATAGACCAGGAAGAGACAGAATTTGTATTTGCACTTTTTTGTAAAGAAGTTATGTAATATTTTAAAGATGATTAATTAAAAGTGTCCCAGAATCTGTTCATAGAGCTTAACTTGAAATATTTATGATCATCTACAAACACTTAGTCAAGTTTTGTTAAGTGACTTTGAAAGTTAAAATAGACACATTCAGAGAAATCAGCACATTTGATGAGAGGATGCTACACTTCAACATTCACTATCAAAAGGATAGGACCAGAAAAGATGGAAAGAAGCAAAATGTGCATCTCTGATGAGTCACAAATCAGCAAAATTACACGTGTTTATTTGCCAATCTGTGCTTTTCTGCAAATCAGCATTGCTGCAGGGAAACACAAATGACAACAGACAACTGAGGTTTAGATGCTTTTCCTGTTTGCCAGATCGTACTTTCAATTCAGAGAAGCAGAGATGCAGTTTTTACATGTAGAGAATGAGCCTCAAAAAGAACAGCAAACAGCTTCTCCTTCATAAACATGTGCTTTAATATCATTAGACCAGCAGGACTAGTGCTAAAAATGAACATTGTGTCTGGCTATATCTTTAGACTTTATATAATTATCTAGAGGAGCATTAATGAGTACATTTAAGCTGTTTTCAAGAGGAAATATAAATGTAAATCTCTTCTGTAGCACATAAAACTTGATTTAATAAAAATGTAAGCAGATGTCTTCAATGATCAATGTGTTATTGAGAGATCTGATCAAATAAACAGCAGTAAAACAGAAATTGTTGATTGCATTTTCTGCCAGAAAACATGAACATTATCAAAGCTAAATCTCTTCAAACACAACTGTATAAATTCAGAGGTGTTAGAGCTTTTCCCACACTTCAGAAAAAAAAAAGGTTTCACTTCATTGTCACGCAATTTCCTGACTGATGCAAGTAAACCACAAAAATATGGGTGGGTTTGGTGTAATATCTGATTTCCTCACACTAAAGGGCAAATCATTCTGTGCAGTATTCTTCAGCTGCGCTAATAACGGTGCAGTAGGTGATGTAGGGATTGAGGACGAACCAGACAAATGAATCTTTCAGATGATTCTTTCAAAACATCATTCCAGAGGCCCAAATCAACATTGCAGGACACAAACTCAGAGAATCTAATTTTCGGCTCCAGTCCGTCTACAAAACAACCATAATGCTAGGTACTTTTATGGCCACACATGCTTCCTGAAAGGTGGCAAACTTTAAGCCATTTGTAGAAACCAAATGGTCATAAAGACAACACAGTTTAAGCCACAAAAAGATAAAAGAGTCTTTGATCTCCAGATCAAAAGAGACAGAGAGACAATGCAGGCCTGTTTCTCTGAGTGACCTCTGAATGACACAGAAAAACCCACAGAGACACACTCTAAAAAATGCTGGGTTAAAAAAACCCAAGCTGGGTAAAATATGGACAAACCCAGCAGGTTGGGTTAAAAGGCACCTTTTATGCCGTCTTTCACGTAATATAAGTCTCAGGTCTGGTCAAGTTTCAGCTTAAAATAACCCACAAATTTGCTCCTATTTGGGGGTGAGCAAAAACATGCCTTTTACTATATTACTATAATGCTGGCTAAAAAAATAAATCCAAATTTGGTTGAAAAAAATGGCTGGGTAAAAACAACCCAATCCCTGGTTTTGTCCATATTTAGCCCAGCAGTTTTTAGAGTGCAGAAATAAACTATATCAAATTGTTCCAAAACAATTCTAAATGGACTAACATCATTCAACATCAATCAACAACATAATTCTATATCATGTCTACAACTTATACATGTGACCATGTATGCTTAGAAACACTCACAATTCATGTAACTGTGTAACTTTTGAACAGTTGATTGAACGTATGTCTTGTTTGGTATGAATGCAAATCTCTATTTTCAATTTAGATCATGGCTTGAATGAAATCTGTGTAAAATGTATCATATTGTGTTTAATAGAAATTGTTTCTAAACAGTACTCTCTGTATTCTCTGCCAAGGTGTCCACCGAGGTTATTCCAAAACCGGAGCCAGAGAACATCGAAGCCCCGGAGTTGACGCAGGCTGGTCAATCCACCGCAGAGCCAGGAGCAGACCTGAACCTCATCGATCTGTGGTCCGCGGATTCAATTCCCTACCAAGTCCCGAATCCTCCTCATCTTTGCCAGTCCCGTCCGGCTATTTGGATGCTCCGGTCTTGTCTGGAGAACTTCTTCAGCCTGTATCCCTGCATGACTTCCTAACCCCGTCTCCATCACTGATAACAGCCAATCCCCTGGGTCCGGTTGCACCACTGGTATCGTCAAGCTCCTCGGCTCTGTCCCAGCCGCTCACTCCGTGCGACTCATCTTCCTCGCCTCGGGCTTCACCTCCACCAGCTCGGCTCCACTTCGGGCCTACGTCTCCATCTCGACCCGTCAGTCCGTCACCATCTGCTTGGGTCACCACTCCCTCAACGCCTCTGCAGCCAGTCTGTCCGGATGCTCCACTGGGCTCACTCGCCACTCCAGGTCAGCCTCCGGTGGTCGACGCCCAGCTGCTGCTACGGACTTCCAGGGTTCCATCTGCACCAGAACCCTGCACCCCTACAGCGTCATCGGGCTCCTCCCTTCCTGCTACCTCCCCGTCATACTTGCTCGCCCCATCGTCACCCCGGTCATCCGAGTCCACGTCATCGCCTCGGTCCCACGAGCCAGCAGCTCAGCGCCAGGCTTCCAGGCCTGCAATGTCGCCTAGGTCTGTCAGTCGCTACATTCCGCCGCCACCTCCACTCACCATGGTTCGTTCAGGTCTTATGAAGTGCATTTTTAGCTAGAAATGCTCATCACTCTCTCTTAAAGCTCTTTCTAATTTCCTTTCTGTTTGCTCCGTGTATAAATGTGTGTGTTTGTGTGTGTGGGTTTGTGTTAGATATTAGTTTATGTGTTAGAATAATCAATAAAATCTTCTGTAGATTTTTAAAAGAAGTGTCTTGTGTTAGGTGCTTGTAAATTTACTGTCTTAAACTGCCTATCTAAAGTTACCGTGCTACTAAAAAGTGTTTTCACGATAGTTGGATATTCATATCCTCTACGAGAGCTGAATGCTGGACGATTCAGTTGCTCAGTCGCAAACTAAGTGACTCTTTATAATTCCCTATAAATAAATTAATTATTTCATTTGAGCTGATTTGTCTTACAGTGATATGGGAATTGCTAACTTTAGCCATTGAAAGCATACGATCCCCACCTCCCTGCAAAATGCTGCTATTGAATTACATCATGTGTCATTAAAAAGTGTCATTCTCGCCTGTCATTCTCGCTCTGACTCTGCACCGAGTACAAGAAATGTGTTGATGACGTATGATGTCTGCATGAACAGGATGTATGCAAACTGACAGGGAATGCATGCTATCATTTCATTCAGATTGAATGCAATGATTGAATGAAAAATGTATGGTCCTACGCCTTCCACAGTTGATGTATATTTTTAAAAATACATTTAGACTGCTTAACATAGTGATTGCTATCAGGATATGAGGAGACTTCAACCTGCATGACAAAAACATTTTCCGAAGAGAATCTCCTATTGCACCTTTAATATGTTTGATTGTAGAATGTTTGCTTAAAAGGTTCAGCATGTTATTTGTTCTGCCTATTCCTGTTGAAACATGACTTTAAAAAATTCATCTTGTGGGGGCTGGGCATTAAAATCCAGGGCTGAAAATGTGGCCCAGCTGCACTCCTGATGAGGATGTGACAGGAAGCGGTTTATCTTGTAACATAGTTGAAACTTTTGCCAACTGTGAAACATTTACACTGCGTTCCCAATTATTATGCAAGTGACATATCAGTAAGATTTCAGTAGAATAAACATTCAGATTTTAGTTTTTCTAAGAAAATGTTTGTTTGTTTATTTATCCATGTCTTTTTAGATAACTGGTATCAATCTCAGACAAAATAATTTGCAAGGTCTATGGAAACCCTACTTAGAGGTTGCTCCACATTATTAAGCAAGTCACAGTTCTCATGCAATATGGAGAGGAAGAAAGATCTTTCTGAAGATGAAAAGCATGAAATGGTGCAATGTTGTGCAAAAAGCATGAAAACAACTAATACTGTGTGAAATTGTCTGAGATTGATTTATCTGAGGGAAGTTGTTTGGCAGGGAAGGGAAGTTGTTTGGCGTCACAGAATGGATACAGGGGGCTCGGAGTTCGATTTTATCGAGAAATGTGTGTATAGTAATTTTCTATACTACTGTAATATTTATGTGAGTTAGATTTGGTACATTATTATGATCAAAATGACATTGTACTTCAACAAAAATACTTTACAGCTCCCTTTATCAGTCCATTCAAATGTTTCAAATACATAGACACAATATACAATATGGTGCGATAAACCAAAAATAAATAAATAAATAAAAGGTGCAGCATCAGTGCATACAACCAGTGTACAAAATGTGCATCGTGCAACGAAGGCGCCTCGTTCGTTGGTTGTCTTGTTAAGATGACGCAGAAGTGCATTCCAAAAAAGTATTTTTTTTGACCCCTACACCCTTCATGCCTTTGAAGCTCTTACTCCTGAGGGTAAACCCTTTTTGAGGGGATTAGGGCATAGGGATGGAAATGGAATGCAGGGTAGTCACTCTTCGCTAGGTCTTGCAAGTCTGTAATTGTTGCATTTCTGAGCCTTTGTTTCTTGTTTTCCTGTGTCTTGTTCTGGTTTACTCTTGTGGTGGTGAGATGAAGCGTCATGAAGCATTGAAGCTTTTCAGCCAAGTGGTTCACAAAAGTGTTCATTTCTCATTTGCTCCCACCTGGTGTTCAAAGAGTGTAAAACAAGCAGATACATTACAGATGACCTGATGTGTGATCTGTGATCTGTGATACACTGTATTTTGCACCAGTTAAGGCATAGAAATAACAGTAAAGAAAAAAATTAACATCCACATAGACTAATCTATTTATATGAATATAATGTGGATTTTCTGGTGGTATATAATGATTGTATAACATAACTGTGTAATAAATATACTGGCTTGAAATGAATGGCCATCAAATGTGTGTAAATCAATGCTTTGGTCATAATAGGCAAAACTCACCTCCATCACAACCACACATTTTGAAGTGATCCCATGTGTTTATATATCTGTCAAAATGTCAAGATTCGAGGCGAGGCTTCAGATGTCGTCAATGATGTCATTGGTCTAAAGCGATATAAGCCTCAATACACGCTTAACTGAAAGATTCCGGGATTTCTCGGCACACTCTCTGAAGCCTCGGCACAGAACGTAACGTCACTAGAATTAATGTATGTAATGTAGACATGGCTGTTGTTCCAGGCAGTGGGTTATGGTAAATTGAGTCTGTGATAGTGAAGCAATAGTCCGGGGTGAAGTGCCCTCTGGTGGCTATCAAAGGCACTCCAGCAGGTGATCACAACAGGTGACTAGGAATTCCCATTTCCACCATCAGGACAATAACTAAGAATTTCCAATCAACTAAAGATGTTACAAATCTGCCTGGAAGAGGACGTGTGTCTAAATCGTCCTAATGCGCAGTGAGGAAGAAAATTTTGAGTGGCCAAAGACTCTCCAAGGATCACAGCTGGAGAATGAGTCTTGAGTCTCAGAAAGCCTAAAAAAATGATCAAACAGCACCTACATCCCCACAAGTTGTTTAGGAGGGTTTCAAGAAAAATCCTCCTCGCTCATCCAGAAACAATCTCCAGCATATTCAGCTGTCAGACACGACTGGAACTTTAAACTGGACCGGGTTCTATGGTCAGATGAAACTTTTTTTTTTTTTTTTTTTTAAGCAAACCCACCAGATGGGTTTGGTGCAAACAAGGATAAAAAGTACCCCATGCCCACTGTTAAATATGCTGCTGGATCTTTAATGTTGTGGGCCTATTTTTCTGCTGGAGGACCTGGACATCTTGTTCAGATACATGGTATGATGGATTCTAGCAAATACCAACAGATAAAAACAAAAAACACAACCTGAACACACAAAAACATAACATCGTACAAACATTAGTACATCAAACCTGGGAATATATGAAATGACACAAAACAGACATGAAATACAGCTCATCCAGTCATGTAACTGTCAAAAATAAATATTCATGTGAAAATAAGCAATGAGAAAATACGGAGACAGAAACACAACAAATACCAGGTGGACCTAATGCACTCAACAGTGAGTTCAGTATAAAACATCAATTATCCATCAACTCAAATATGAAATAAAATACTTTTAAAAGAACAATTTTGACCTTAAAGAGAAATAAAATCATCTCTGACAACATTTCTGTTCGACCGGAGAAAGATTTTCCAACTACCATTCTCCTCAACAGCATGAATGAGACTGAGAGAAATTGGCCGACTTCACTCATAGTTTACCCTAGTTGCCTGTAGGTGTCCATATCCCTTTTTTTTTTTTAGATGCATTTAATACATTCTATTTAATGTATATCTTAGAATTATTTTACAATATGAACAAACATTTTGGCAATTGTTTTATTTCAATGAAAGTATATATTATATATATAAAATGCAATTCAACAAGTTAAATGAGTTCTCTTACTGTGGTGCTGGCTGATTATTATTTCTACAACCAAAATTAGATTTTTCTTCCCCTAAAATCATGCTCTCGATATCAGCATGTTCACAGTTGTTTTGTTGATTTTTACAGGGACCAGATTCCACAGATGTGTCTTGCTGACTCAAACTTTCACCAACATCAGCAAGCTTCTACATGAACATGGTAAAATCCTTGGAAATGGCACGTATGTTGAACAGGAACTGTTTCAGGAATGGCACAAAGGTGTGTGACTGTGCAAGTCTTTGTGTTTAGATCAGTGTGCTCATTCCCACTGAGCAAATTACGTCCAGAAGACGTCTTTTTCAGGTCTTGTCTCAGGTTGAAAAGACGTCCACTGAGGGGCCAGAATGAAAGTTTTTATGACGTCTTTTTTGGACGTCTTCTGGACATCCGATATAGACGAACACCAAAATCACCAAAGGAGAAAAATCACAATTTTTAAGCCACCATCGTGGAGATGAGTGTTTGCTTTAGTTGGGCTCTTGACCCTTGCCTTATTAATATTAGAGTTTGTTTGGGCAGTTAACTGAGTCATAACAGCCAGACAAGTAAAGAGAAATGATCAGGTGTTGGTTATGTTTCACATAATCATTATTAGACCTGAATCACTGAACTCATTTAGAGCCCAATCTCTGAGTTTACATTATTGATTATAGCATCACTGTGATTTTACAGCAGAAGATCAGCTTTATCAATATAATCTGAAGGATTTCACAAACAGTTGTTCTGAGCAAAAAAAAATAAAAAATTCTCTTAGGCACACACAGACATCAAGAATCAGCCTGTGAATCTCAACAACGGTGACAAGCAACATATTCTGATCAACAGATCAACTCTGAACATTAGAAAACAAGCTACTAAAAAGTCACATAAACAGAACAAAATAAAATATGAGAATAAAGGAAATTACTAAAACAATTAAGCTCATAATTTATTCATGCAGCAATGCATGATGGGAGCCATGGATGAATTTTGATTGGTGGCTCCCAGAATGCACTGCAACATGCTTTTTGATGGTCACCACTGTTGAGATTCACAGGATGATTCTTGATGTCTGTGTGTGCCTAAATTAGAAGCTTTTTTTTTTGTTCAACACACCTTTTCTGAAATCATGTGAATCGCATTGATAAAGCTGATCGTCTGCTGTAGAATCACAGTGCTGCTGTAATCAGAGATTGGGTTCAGTGATTCAGGTCAAACAATGATTATGTGATAACATAACCAACACCTGATCATTTCTTTTTGCTTATCTGGCTGTTATGACTGAGTTAACAGCCCAAACAAATTCTAATATTAATAAGGCAAGGGTCAAGAGCCCAACTAAAGCAAACACTCATCTCCACGATGGTGGCTTAAAAATTGTGATTTTTCTCCTTTGGTGATTGTGCGTGTTCGTCTATATCGGATGTTCAGAAGACGTCCAAAAAAGACGTCATAAAAACTTTCATTCTGGCCCCTCAGTGGACGTCTTTTCAACCTGAGACAAGACCTCAAAAAGACGTCTTCTGGACGTAATTTGCTCAGTGGGTTAATGTGCCTTTTTGTCTTTCGTTATGTATATTTGGATTGTGTTGTGTTGTAAATAAAATACAAACATTTAAAAAGCCATTCTTTTAATCTCATCACATTCTTTGTTCTAATTCCCTCACAGTCCCATTCAGCTGATAGGCCCATTAGGGGAGGGTCTTTGTTTTACCTTTGTTGAAACTCATAATGATTCATGAATCCACTCATAAGCCTTACTGATACAAAACGACAGGATGAATTTCACATTGTTTTGAAGCAAGAATTCTAGGCTACAAGATATATTTTTTAAAAGTCTTGTGAACAAATATTCGGTATGGGTTTTATGGCCTTATTTCAGTAACTTAAAGGGTACATAACGCACACAGTTTCTGCCAATCTCATGGTAATCTTGAGTACTTAGAGAGTAGTATTGCATCCTTCATATCTCTGAAAAGTCAAATTTCTTGGCTTCCATAATCCAAACGTTGATGGGAGTACTCTTCCTCTCGCTACGGGTGATGTGTGCTCACGCTTATCAGGAAGAAGTGTCCATACAAGGAATTCACAATTTTATGACATGATACAGGGCCATACTCGAAAAAAGTTCCGAAATTTATCTGAATCCAGAAGGAGTGTTTTTGGCAGAAAAGTGAAGTTTTGGCCACGTTTAGCATGAGAATGCAACTGTTAAATAAGTCAGAATGCATGAAATAGCATTAGACCCCCCCCCCCCCCAAGCAGAATTTTATATTCACATATTTTTGTAGCAGAGTTTGTGCTGAATACACTGTAATCCAAATTTAGCCATTAAAATTTTTTTTATCAGTGGTTCTGAAAGATGCATTCTTTCATTTCCAGATAGCTTGCATTTGAAGGGGTAGCTTACCAATACACAGTGCTACCGTTCAGACTGTCCCCATCTCCGCGCACATTCATGAAATGCATGGATGCGGCCCGCTCCCCCTGAGATGGATGGGAGTATGCATCCTGAATTACCTTGTTAGTTGGTTCGAAGGAGGAACTGTGCGCACAGATCTCTTTTCCTCAGCCACTTGGAAGGTCTGGGAATCAGAATCAACCTGAGCAAAAGCTTGCTGTCCCTCAGCAATGCAACTCTTTCCTGGATTCATCCCAAATGTGGGCCTGGATTTCGCTGAAATGTTCTCTGAAAATTCAGTTACATATGCGGCCACTACCACACTGGTTGAAGGCCTGCATCCAACCCTGAATTCTCAGGGTGACCCATGGCTGTACCAGGGCCCTGGTCCCCTGGAAAATGCCCCATCTGTATTAGTTGGGGGTAGAACTGGGCTTGGTTTCTAGAAGGAGAGTGGTTGTAACGGACACCTCCAAGACGGGTCAGGCCCTATGCGATGACAGGCCAGCATTTGGCTCCTGGATGGAGCCAATGACGAGCTGGCACATCAATGTGTATAAATGATGGCAATTCTTCTGGCCTTCAAGGAGTTCCAGACAGAACTCATGTCTGATTGGACAGCATGACAGTGGTAGCCTATATAAATCACCAAGAGGGTCTCAAGTCTCATCTGCTAAACAAGCTGGCACAGCACCTCCTTTTGTGCACATAGTACAATTTTTGCTTAGTAAAAGCGATACATGTGCCGGGCTCCATGAATATGGGAGCAGATATTCTGTCCCAGAACGGACCGTCCATGGGGAACAGAGACTCCACCCTCAGATAGTTTGCATGATCTGGAGCATTTTCGGGCAAGTGCAGGTGGACCTCTTTGCCTTGAAAGAGAACACCCACTGCACAATATTTTCTCGAGGGAAAAGGACACATTAGCTCACAGGAAGTCCTCTCTGTGCCTTCCCTCTGGTAGCTCTGCTCCCTCAGGTCATTAACCGAATCAGGGAGGGGTCAATCTGGCATCCCCAAACCGAATTGTGAAGCCTCCATCTGTGGATGCTCGACGGGACTCTTCAAGTCTTTCCCGGGAGATCATGAACATGATCTCTGAGGCTAGGGCACCTTCTACCAGACCCCTTCTCATGTTCTCATTCCTTCAGGAGCTGTTGGACATTGGATGCACCCCATCCATGCTGAAAGTATACACAGCAGCTGTTACACCTATTGCTGGCCAGTCATTTAGGAAATACGACCTGGTGGTTAAATAACTCACAAGGACTATCACACTGTATAGTGGATGCAAAAGCTCTACCTTGCAAGTCCTTTGACTTGCAGTGCCTTATTGGAGTTAGGGCCCATTCCACTAGAGGTACGGCCTCCTCATGGGCTTGGACTAGCGAAGTGTCCATTGCTGACATCTGTGCGGTGGCTGGTTGGTCCTCGCCGTCCACTTTTGCTAGGTTCTACAACCTAGATATCTTTGCTCTTCAAGGACAGATATTGTTTGCTTAGTTGCTCCTAAGCCTTTGGAGTTTTTGCGTAATGTTGTCAAGCCCCACAGGCTCCGGTTCTGGACCTGAGTCCATCTTATCAAATGTATTTTAAGTCCCTGTCTTAGTAGTTTGCCATGGCATCAAACGGCCAAGGCTACGGACTCACAGGATGGCATTCCATTCTGTGCTAGAAGCACAGCATTTTGAAGTGTGTTCCCCATGTACGTCAGAAGACGCAATGTGAGTGAACGTATTAAAAAGGAATGCTCTGGTTACTAACGTAACAGGAATGAGCATTGCATAGCTCACCGTGCTACTGTGGCTTTCAGTGCGACTTCATCAGGAAGTGGGCCTTGTCCATTTTGGCTGGCTGAAAATTCATTGTCTGTGCAGGTGCACAGACGTGAACCAATCACAAAGAACCAGGAAGAGACAGGATTTGTATTTGTAAATTTTTGTAAAGAGCTTTTTATGTAATTTGGTCAAAATTATTAAGTAATCAAAAGTATGTAAACTTTACCGTATGACAGACATGTTGCCACTTTTTGTTAGCCATGTGTCTATGCAAGCTAAAGTAAACCACATTCAGTAAAAAATCCATTGAGAAATCAAGATTTTTCAGTCCAGGTTTGATGTGTGGATGTAACACTTGATCTGATATAAAGAGTGTTACTCAAAGCATTACATTGCTCTGGACAGGAAGTGATAACTCTGTGTGGTTTTAGTGTCTCTGCATTGAGCTGAAACCTTTAGTTTGATCGACACACTTATAAGCGACAGACACAATGGACAAAGTCATTTTCTTCTTCAGTGTATTTTCTTATTGGATTATGCAAATCACATTCAGTGGTAAATATTTTTTATATTTTTTTCAAGCAATTGTGAAATTAACATATCAGCCTCAAATCAATAGCTATTATTATTAACATACAGTAGTCTAAAAGGATCTGTGTTTATCAATGTGTCTCCAGATGCATCAGTACGAGGATCTTCTGATCAGAGAGCTCAGATTGGAGAAGACATCACTCTGAACTGCAGCATGAGAAACAGATATGAAGTGTCCTGGTATCATCTCAGATCTGAAGAGCTCGTTCTACTGATTTCTGCAGAGAAGGACAAAGCCGGGAAAAAACTTCTGATCAACTACAATCAAAACAAAACTCGCCTGAAAATCATTGCAGACAGTTGGGTCACCAGTGTCTCTCTAACTATTTCAGGAGTATCAGAGTCGGATTCTGGCCTTTATTTCTGTGGAATAAAGTCTGATGCTCCAGAGATGCACTTCGACAAACCCATCAGACTGGAGATTGAGGGTAACACATTTCAGTTTTCTCATCACATCTTCACAATCTTATTAGTGTAGGGATAAGATGAGCCACCCAAGATGAGATCTGAACATGATTTTTGTTTTATAATACATGGATTTGGCTGTTTGTGACTGTGAAAAATGCATGGGTGGGAAAAGTTTAGTTATTTGTTAAATAAAATTCATATGCTTCTTCTTTTGATCACAAAAATTCAATATCAATTAAAAGTTTGGACACACTGAATTTATAGGACTCTTTATTGTTATAGATTTCTATATAATTCCAGTTGATACGAGATATCCTGAAATGTCATTATGCATCATTTCTATTGCATAAAGCACAACTTAAAAACAGCAAAAGCTCATTTAAATCCACTCCCCCATATACAACTAAACAACTAAATCAGTTTTTATTGTTTTGATGTTTTTTGAGTGTGTGCGTTTGATCAAACTGATCCTATACTGTATTTACAGGTCTTATTTTAAAAGAAGGGTCGAAAGCAGTAGTTGGAATCTCAGGTAACACGATGGTTGTTATCTTTATTGTTTAATTAATAGAAACCAAGCGCTAAATCTAGTTATGAGTTGATACTGTCTGGTTGTGTAAATGTGAATATCTCTTCCGTCTTTTTCTGAAGATGAGGTGACGATGACAGAGCAGATGTTGATGTTTGGTGGTGTTGGACTGGCTGTGTTTGTGTTTTTTCTGGCTACATTCATTGTGGCACGAATCATTCACCATCACGGCTGGCAGAAAGGATGGAAAGAAGCGAAACATGCATCTCCAATGAATCACAAATCATCTAAATGACACATTTATGTGCTTTATTTTACAATCTAACGCAGTGGTCTCAAACTCAATTCCTGGAGGGCCACAGCTCTGCACAGTTTAGCTCCGACCCTAATCAAACACACCTGATCCGGCTAATCGAGGTCTTCGGGATTACTAGAAACTTCCAAGCAGTTGTGAGTTGGAGCTGTGGCCCTCCAGGAACTGAGTTGAGACCACTGATCTAACACAATATATCCTTGCGCTTTGCATTGCTGTTTTACCACAAAATAACAATAGATAACTATGTCTCAGATGCTTTTCCTGTTGGTCTGCTCTTACTTTCACAACTGAGATGTTGTGGTAAATTATGTCTTTTTCCACACAGAGAAACTTAAACGGCCATTAATGGTTGTGGTGACTCGTGTTAAAGATGAACATCGTGTCTGGCTATATCTTTAAACATTATATATTCAACTAGAGGAGCATTAATATGCACATATAAGCTGTTTTCAAGAGAAAATATAAGTGTAAATCTGTTCTGTGGCATATAATGCTTGATTTAATAAAAATTTCAACAGATGTCTTCAATGATAAATGTGTTGTCTTATTAAATAAACAGCCATAAAACTAAGAAATTTACATTAACATACTAAATATAGAATTATATTCACATTACACTAAATCAGTTGAGGAGCTAATCTACAATAAAATGAATAGTATTTTAACCGGGTAAGGTTTTAACCTGGTATTTTAATGTTTTTTTTTAATTATTATTTTATTTCCTTGTTTTCCTTGTCACATTTTAGTAATCAGCATAAATTATGTATCATTTGAAAGTGTTGTAGTTTCAGATCATCTCTAAAAGTTGATCTGAGATCAGGATCAGGAGCTGTCAAGGAAACAGAGGGCGTTTCTCAGTATGTGTTCTTTGCATTCTTAGAATTGAGAAACAGCCAGACTGTTCATCCAAAATAAAATTCCCAAAATCATGTTGTAGGAATATTCAAACTACATGGAATACTCAATCAGCAGTATTTAATTGTTGATGATTTGACATGATCCAAGATTGTTTGGTTCTTTGAAGCTCATCACAGAGTTGCTCTCACAGCAACAGGTCCGTAAGCTCAAACCGGCTTTGGAGCAGTTTTTTCATCAAAACAGGATTAGATTGCATCTTTTTAAGTCAAGGTGATCCTTAAAGTCTGTCCCAGCCATTGCTTCTTTCTTACAAGAGAACCCTAATGTGAGCCAGAGACAATAATAATGATGTACAGTTAGTCTATGCCGTTAATTTGAACCGCGACAGCTATTATGGGAGTGGCAGATAACTTGATCTTTACCCTTAAGAAACTTTAATTAATGCTGTCACCTAACAAATCTGTTTCAAAGGTAAAAATTTAATGAATTCCTAATTTCAACATTGAAATATAAATGAAATCCTGTACAAATCATGAATATAGCCTAAATAATTCGGAATCACAAAAATAAACAAATAAAAAATAAAAAAAAACAACCGCACATTTCATTTATCTATTATAACTTTTATGTCATTTTGGTTGCTTGGCTGTTTTCTTACAAAGGTCCAGTAAGTCTTTCGTCAGGTGTCTTTTTTAATTTAATTCAAGGAACACAAGAAAACTCAGTAATCTCAGACAACGTAATCCAGATATTTTAATCCAATCTACAAATTCGTTTGAAGAATCAAATTAGCCAGAGATCAGTTATCATGATTAGAAGATCTGGCATCTGTCAAATTATCTCAGATCTATTAAGCGAGGTACGAAGAACGGACCCTAGGTCCTCTCTCATCTTTCACTGTTGTCACTCCATCTTGAGCTCCTCTGTGTGACTCGAGGCCGGTGTGACGCACAGCTGACGCTCATGAACACTCACTCCACACTTTTATGTCACCATTATGGTGATCAGTGTTTGCTTTTGTTGGGCAGTTTGACTTGTCTTTTTCAATGCTAGTTTTTCTTTGACTGCTGTAAATGTGTTTGTTATGGCAAGAACAGCAACAAAAAATGTGATTAGGCCTAGATGTTGTTAACTATTTGAGGATATTGATAAAGACATGATCAAAATGAAGTGGTCTGATCAAATTATGTCATCAATGTTTTAATCAGATCATCTGTCGATTTTTAAAAGCACATTGTACACAAATCATTTTGAGTAACTGAACCACTTAGACACACATGGACATCAAGAATCAGCATATGAATCTCAACAATAGTGACATGCTTCATGCTGCAATGCATTAGGATCCTGTATCATGCACCAAGAATGCAGCACAGCATGAAGCATGTCACTATTGTTGAGATTCATAAGATTGAGGGAAATCTGGAACCGCACGTTTGGAGAGACTGTTTATGATTTATGGGGATTATAAAAAAGGAGTGGGTGGATTTACACACTGTGGACACAAATCTGTGTTCAAACACCTCATAAAAGTGAATTTTGCATAATAGGTCCCCTTTACATTTTTTTGCATGGTGTTTTTTTTTTTTTTTTTAATCCCTGAAATGATCTGATTAAAACATCACTGGATCTCAGTCGGTAGAATCACAGACTTGCTCCATGAAGTAATGTGAAATTAATACCATAGATTGGACTGGATGAAATCCTATTGCTGCATTATTATCATTTTTAATGACCAACAAATAGCTAACTTCATCTGATCACCTTTTCTTTTGCTGTACTTGCCATAACAAAGTTACAGCAGCCAAAGAAAAACTAACATCGAACAGTGAAGAGTCAAACTGCCCAGCTAAAGCAAACACTGATCACCATAGTGGTGACACCAAACCAAACTATTACTTTCAAATAGACATCAACATCTAAATCTCTGTTATTCTTAATAAAACTTGACTCTGTTAATCTTTTAATGACATTGGAGCTTGATGTGAAACTAATGCTGGGTTTAGACGTCAACCTGATTTTCATTTTTGACCAAATTTTGACATCTGAGCAAAATTTAAGTCCACATCCAATGTTCGATGGGAAACTTTTTAAGAATGTTAGGGGATAATGTTATAACAATGTTATCGCTAAACAGTTTTAGAATGTTTTTAGAGAATGGACACCTCATGGACACCATAGTGAAAACTGCGCAAGCATAACTACTGCTCTCACACTTGCGGTCTTGGCCACTTGAGAGTGTTTGCAAATGACAGGAAGCGCGCAAGAGTGTTCGATGTCTTAAATATGCCAAAGTGTAGTGCTTTTAATGCACACTAAACCCACACTGTCTTGAATACTGCTTCAGAGCAGCTGAAGTTGAACACACCTACTGCTTCATCATGGATCACATGGTCAAGGAGCTGTCACAGAAGCAGGCTTTTGTTCAAAATAAAAGTCAGAGTTTTCTATTAAAGTTGACATGATATGGAAATTGCAGAGTATAACTTAATCTAAGTGAAACATTTCTGGAACTAAAACAAATGCAGGGCTGGGCTTGATTTTGTCCGTGGGGAATTGATTGGATGGTTTTGGTTTGCTATTGGTGGATCTCATGTGTTAATTACATTAATAGAAAAAGAAAAAGTAAAAAAAGAAAGAAATGTCAATTTTGATTTCATGGTGACTTTAAATTTATGTGAATGATTAATCAGTCACTGAACATAAAAAATAAATAAATAAATAAAACAAAAATCAGAAATAATCTTCAAACAGCTAAACCTGCTTTGAATGAATGGCTAGAGGACAATAATGACCAGTCACAGCACAGCCAGCAGGGGGCTCCAAAGTCCCAGTTTCGGGAAGGGCTTCAGTACTTGATTTTTTTTTCTTTTTTTTTCCCTTTTCTTTTTTTCCTTATTGTACTCTCACCACTCACTAAACTTGCAGTAATTTATTATGTTTTGACACCAGACTCATTCATGCAGAATTTTTACCATGTAAGTTTTCATTTTTTTTAAACATATATATGTAAATCCAGTCTGTGTGTTTTTGTGACATTATAAGTTTTATCTTATTTGAAAAAAAAAAAAAAAAATGCTAATGATGCAGAAATAATTGGAAATTTTATGATCAATCCATTACTGTTATTATGATGATGGTTATTATTGGTGTTGGTGGTGTTGTTATAATTAGTAGATTGTTAGTACATATTGAAAGCTTGTTTGTGTTTTGAGTTTGACTGATCATTTTCAGTATTACAGAGGAATCATTAATTAAACCTTAATTAATGATTCCTGCATGCAATGTTTTTGTCAGGAGACAGGAGTAACAACTGCAGATTATGAGTTACCTGCGGTGAGTCCGACATAATGAATCCACTAACACAACACAGCGAATGCCGGTGGTAAACACTCGTGTTCCAATACTCCTGCACGAGTTTTGGGAGGCGTTCCTTTGAAACGAGCTGTGAAGGAGGGGGGTTGTTCTTACGCATGCACTCATTTCAAAAACTCACTAACAGTCTTTGGTTTCTCAGTCGACGAAAAGATCCTCTTTAGCACCTTTAATATATCTGCCTCAGAAATCTAATAAGGACTTTATTCAGCAGTTCATTGACTTTGTGAGTGGACTTTTACCCAGATATGCTAGACTTTTAATACTGGGTAATTTTAATATCCATGTCTGTTGCCCATCTGATACTTTAGCAAAATATATATATTTTTTAAATCTTATTAAAAAATCTTTTAATTTACAACAACATGTGCATAGGCCTTCTCATGGACATAGACATACTTTAGATCTTGTATTATCTGTTAGTTTGCAAGATTGTATTAGAAGATGTGGCTTTTTCAGTCAAAAAAATCATTCACTTTTGAGATTTTTCAATCATAAGACAAGTTTCTACTCGCTGTGTTTGGAAATTAAACTCTATAGCAGTATAACATTTGTTTATAAGTGCTGCTTTTACTAAACTTCCTCATGCACTTCCATTCTAAACTCCGTTGCTCCAATAAGATTTAGATCTGAAAAAATGAGCTCAAGTGGAAGAGGGAGAAACTCCAGGTGTCTTATGAA
The DNA here is from genome assembly GCF_018812025.1 of Megalobrama amblycephala. Classification (NCBI taxonomy): domain Eukaryota; kingdom Metazoa; phylum Chordata; class Actinopteri; order Cypriniformes; family Xenocyprididae; genus Megalobrama; species Megalobrama amblycephala. The sequence continues at coordinate 41,160,997 of NC_063052.1, read as the reverse complement.
ATTTTTAAGGAGCCACTTTCCACTTATCAGAGGTTCGTTAAAGAGGTAAAGGTGAAATATCTTTCAGATTTAATTATAATAACTATCATAAGCCTTGGGGCTTTATTCAGCACTATAAATTCTGATCAATCCAAATGAGAGGGTTTTTTATTGACGAGTCTTTCAATACTTGTGAAAGCTTTTCGAAATCATGGCAATTCGATCTGAGATCGTTAAAGGGATAGTTTACCCAAAAATGAAAATTTGTAGAACACAAATGATGATTTTTAACTCCAACCATTGCGGTCTGTCAGTCATATAATGCGTGTCAATGGTAACAAAATCTGTCAAAAAAACATGCACAGACAAATCCAAATTAAACCCTGCAGCTCGTGACGACACATTGATGTCCTAAAACACGAAACAATCAGTTTGTACGAGAAACTGAAGAGTATTTATAAATTTTTTTACCTCTAATACACCACTATGTCCAACTGTCTTGAGCATCCTGTGTGTGAGGTCTGAAAACGTGCTTGGTAGAAACGATTCTGGTATGGTGCCTTTGTCATTGAAACATGCTGTAGTTCAACTTCTTGTTAAAAAGGCAAATTTGGATCGCTCTGTTGTGTCTAATTTTAGAACAATTTCAAAACTTTATCTAAGGTCTCAGAGAAAATTGTTCTTAGCCAACTGCAGAGTTTTTTTGGACCAGACTGCTGTGTTTGAGATTTTTCAGTTCAGTTTTAAAGCTTACCAATTACCAGTACAGAGTCTGTGTGTTGTTAAAAGTACTTTCTGATATTTTATTATTCAGTGATTCTGGTCATTCTTGTCACAGACACGCCAGGCTCCAGCACCCTCCAATCACAGCGCACACCATCCCCGGAATACTAATCACCGTCACCTGCACCTCATCAGCACACTCATCACCAGCACTACTTAAGACACACTCACACACAGTCACATTGTCCGGTCTCGTTTGCATCATAGGACTTACCTGAATGCTTACCTCAAGGACTCCCCTTGCTACTTACCTGTACTACGTGTACCCAAGCTCCTCTCCTTGTCTTCTATCTGGTGTGAAGTGTTGTCTGAAGTCATCTACTCCATTCAGCAAGTATCATTCTCCATTGTCACTCTGCAACCACAAAAGAACTGTGTCATTCTTCATATCATTCATCAGTTACGAACTTGCATCTGTTTACTCACCTGTTGTCATCCTAATACTCTGCTTGTGTTCAATAAACTACCTGTTAACCTATCTTCTGTCTCCTGGCTGGTCCTATTGTAATAGAAGACCGGACCAAAACAGCAGAACACAAGCATGAGTCAATCGGATCCTTTCCAGGATTTGACTCTCCACCGTCACCTCTTCCTCACCGCCCACGTTCACCAGTCCCATGGCCAAACCGGCGCCCTACTCTGGTTCGGCGGAGGACTGCAATGGATTCCTCCTGCAAGTCTCTCTGACCCTGGAGATGCAACTGCACCTGTTCCCCACAGACTACTCTAAGGTAGCGTTCATCATTTCACAACTTTCTGGCAAAGCTTTACAGTGGACTGATTCCATCTGGTCGCAAAACAACCCCGTGACGCAGACATATTCAGGCTTTGTTGAACACTTCCGGGAAGTGTTTGGAAAACCATCTTGGGATTCTTCTATCGGTGAGAAACTGTATAACTTAAAACAAGGAAAGTTGTCTGTTAATGAATATGCTCTGCAGTTCAGAACTCTCGCTGCTTGGAGTGGATGGAACGAACAAGCGCTGCTGACGTCATACCGTCAAGGACTGGATCCTCGAGTGCGGTTGCAACTCGCTGCATACGAGGATACCGTCGGGCTCGAACGCTTCATCCAGCTGTCAATACGCTTCGCCACTCGTATGCAGTCATGTCTCGAAGAGCACCAGGGTCAGAGCCTCCACAACACCTTCCTCAGCCAGCCAGAATCCGTCAGCACCCCAGAACCAGCCCAAGGACCCATGCAAGTAGAATCATCACGGCTGACTCCAACTGAAAGACAGAGAAGGCTGACCCAGAATTTATGTCTCTATTGCGGATTACCAGGGCATGTACTCTCCTCATGCCCTACACGTCCTCCTCGCCCCATGGTGAGTGCCATTATCTCTACTCTCCAGATGCAAAAGCCACTCACCACGACTATAACTCTTAATGCTGCTGATGTTTCTCTTCCAGTATCCGCACTCATCGATTCTGGGTCAGCGGGAAATTTCATCTCTGGCGCCCTCTGTCATCAGCTCAACATCAAGACCAAGAGTACGCCAACCACTTACCAGATCCACTCAATAACAGGCAGACCTGTGAGTAATAGACGAGTCAGCCGCATCACGAAACCTGTACATCTCCAAGTCGGAGTGCTGCATCACAAGTACATTCAACTGCTGGTTCTGGAGGGTTCCACCGCTTACATGATACTAGGGCGCCCGTGGTTGCAGCAACATAACCCCATCCTCTCTTGGAACACTGGAGAAGTCCTGAAGTGGGGCGAAACCTGCTTTCCCGAGTGTTTCTCCGACCTGCCTGTTCCCAAGTCTCCTCGTTCCAACGTTCTTCCAGTCTGTGCCACATCCGTTGAGAGTCCCCTCGAGAAACGATCTGTGGACATCCCGTCCTGTTACGCCCCCTTCAGGAACATATTCTGCCCCAAGAGAGCCTCCAAGCTGCCTCCTCACCGGCCATGGGATTGCGCCATCGACCTGCTTCCGGGTGAGTCAGTGCCAAGGGGTAAAATTTATCCATCCCGGAGGAGAAGGCCATGGTGGATTACATCGAGGAGGCATTGGCTCAGGGATATATCCGACCATCAACTTCCCCTGCTGCATCCAGCTTCTTCTTTGTGGCTAAAAAGGACAGAGGCTTGCGGCCATGCATCGATTACCGAGCACTCAACGCCATCACAGTAAAATTCCGGTACCCCCTTCCTCTCATCCCAGCAGCCCTGGTACACCTCCGCGGAGCCACTGTGTTCACCAAGTTGGACCTCCGCAGCGCCTACAATCTGATCCGGATACGTGAGGGGGACGAGTGGAAGACCGCCTTCGTCACGCCCACCGGCCATTATGAGTACTTGGTCATGCCGTATGGCCTGGTCAACGCCCCCTCCGTATTCCAGGACTTCATCCACGAGGTGCTCCGGGAGTTCCTCCATAAGTTTTTGCTGGTGTACATTGTCGACATCCTGATATACTCCCGGAGTATGGCTGACCACCAACGCCACATTGCGGAGGTCCTGCAACGCCTGAGGGACTTCCAGCTCTTCCTGAAGGCTGAGAAATGCTCGTTCCACCAGCCCTCAGTGCAGTTCCTTGAGTACAACATCGACCACAGTGGCATCCGGATGGACGAGGGGAAGGTGGCAGCTATCAGGAACTGGCCAACACCCACTACAGTCAAAGAGCTCCAACGTTTCCTTGGATTTGCCAACTTTTACAGAAGATTCATCCATAACTACAGTTCCATTACCAGTCCACTCACAAGCCTCCTTCGCAATAAGCCCAAGTCTCTGTCCTGGACTCCATCTGCCACAGAAGCATTCAACACCCTGAAACAAGCCTTCACGACCGCTCCACTCCTGGTGCACCCTGACCCTGACAAGCCTTTCGTCGTGGAAGTTGACGCCTCCACCACCGGAGTTGGAGCGGTTTTGTCGCAGCAGCAGGGGAACCTGAGCCGACTCCATCCATGTGCCTTCTTCTCCCGCAAGCTCAACCCAGCGGAGGTAAACTACGACATCGGCAAACGGGAACTCCTAGTCGTCAAGCTGGCTCTCGAGGAGTGGAGGCATTGGTTAGAGGGAGCTCGGCACCCATTCCTAGTCCTAACGGATCATAAAAACCTGGAGTACCTCCGAGCCGCCAAGAGGCTCAACCCCAGACAAGCCCGGTGGGCTCTCTTCTTCACACGATTTAACTTCACCATTTCCTACCGTCCTGGCTCCAGAAATATCAAAGCTGATGCTCTGTCACGTATCCACGCTCCAGAGGACGTTACCGAAGAACCTGAGTCTATTCTACCAGAACAAATGATCGTCAGTCCCATCACCTGGTCTCAAGAAACTCTCCCTCCTTCCAATGCCTCCACCAACACTCCGCCGGGTTGTCCCCAGGGCTTGCAGTTCATCACCCGAGCACGGCGCACCCCACCGATCCACTCTGCACGCTCTTCACTAGGCACTGGCCACCCGGGGGTCAATGAAACCCTCTCGCTGCTGAAAGAGCGCTTCTGGTGGCCCAACATGGCCAACGACGTCAGGAGGTACGTGCAGGGATGCAAGGAATGCGCCATGTCCAAGAGCCCACGCCATTTACCATCCGGCAAACTTCTTCCTCTGCCCGTTCCCAACCGACCCTGGTCACACCTAGGAGTGGACTTCGTAACGGATCTCCCAGCCTCCAACTGTCACAGACACGCCAGGCTCCAGCACCCTCCAATCACAGCGCACACCATCATCACCTCACTGCACCTCATCAGCACACTCATCACCAGCACTACTAAAGACACACTCACACACAGTCACATTGTCCAGTCTCGTTTGCATCATAGGACTTACCTGAATGCTTACCTCAAGGACTCCCCTTGCTACTTACCTGTACTACGTGTACCCAAGCTCCTCTCCTTGTCTTCTATCTGGTGTGAAGTGTTGTCTGAAGTCATCTATTCCATTCAGCAAGTATCATTCTCCATTGTCACTTTGCAACCACAAAAGGACTGTGTCATTCTTCATATCATTCATCAGTCACGAACTTGCATCTGTTTACTCACCTGTTGTCATCTTAATACTCTGCTTGTGTTCAATAAACTACCTGTTAACCTATCTTCTGTCTCCTGGCTGGTCCTATTGTAACAATTCTGTGGTTCTTATGCTTTTAGATCTTACTGCAGTTTTTGACACGATTGATCATGGGATCCTTGTCTCACACCTTGAGGAAGTGGCAAGTATTAAGATCATTCTTATTGAATAGAAGTTTCTCTGTCAATTTGCCCCATTGATTTGTGGAATTCCGCAAGAATCTATTCTTGCCCCTGTTCCTTTCATTTTTATGTGGATGACATGCAAATTTTTTTGCCCTTGAAGAAATTTTGCCCTTGTGAATTGTTTAAAAGAGGTTAAAACCTGGATGTCTGTGAACTTTTTAAATTTAAAAACAGAGCTTGTCTAGTTTGGGGCTCCTGCTCTTCCTCAGCTGTCAAATTTAGGTGAGCTGACCTCTTTTTGTAAACCTGTGGTCAAAAATCTATAGGGGTACTGTTCGACAATACCTTAAAATTTGATAAACAGATAAATTCAGTCATTAAATCAATTTTTTTTTTTTTTTTTTCATTTACAACTACTGCCGAAGATTAAACATTTTCTTTCTTTAAATGTTTGTGATTAATGCTTTTGTGTTTGTGAGGCTTGACTATTGCAATTCTTTGTATGTGGGTGTCTACCAAACAGCATTAAATCGATTGCTTTTGACGGGGACTCGATCATAACTCTCCTATTTTGTCTTCTCTGGGCTGGTTGCCAGTCCAAAACAGTCCTTGAATGGGTTAGCTCCCTCCCTCTTAGCTGTCAGAGCTCTTACAGGTGCACAAGCCTCGGAATTTTTAAGGTCTTCTGACCAGTCTGTTTTAATTGTTCAGAGGACTAGGTATAAGTGAAGGGGTGACTGGGCATTTGCAGTTGCAGCACCAAAGAGAGAAAAGTCTACAGTCTCACATTAGATTTGCTACAACTCTAAGCACTAAAAGATGTCTGAAGGCACATCTTCTTTGCCTAGCTTTCAAGACTGTGTTGAGGCATTGATTTTGTTTGTACTGTTTTTAGGTGTCTTGTCTGTGTTATGAAGTTGTTGTTTTCTTTTATTAGGAATAATTGTATTATTGTACAGTACTTTGGTCAACACTGTTGTTTTAATAATGCTTTGAAAAAAATAATAAAACTACAAAAAGACTACAAATCTAGAAACAGACTAAATGAAAGTGAATGTTTAGTAATGTGTTACTGCTCAGGTAAGTGTTTATCCCTGTATAAATGTCTTTCTGATTATTAGCCTGTATTTGTGACATAATCCAGCTCTTCTGTTTTCTCATCAGGTTTTTGAATCTTCTGCTGCTGTTTTGCTTTATTAATTTTAGTGGTCAGTATCATTTCGTTTTTAAAAGTGATATTGAAAAAATAATTTTCAGTTCCAAGTAGAGTTGATCTATTGATTGTTTCTCTTTTGCACCAAGTGACTTGACGATTGATGATGGAAATATCTCAACATATTACATCATCACACACCATGACATCACTGACATATCCAGACTTATGCAGTTCATTAATTATTGATGATTTGATGGTTGTTTTTAGTTTTCAGAGGTTAATAAGACAAAAACAGGGAGTTAAAAAAAAACATTTAAAAAATGCATTCTCTTCCTTCCTCCTTCCTGCTGTAGATCCTTGGATCATTGTGCTGTCTGTGATTGGAGCTCTGGTGGTTCTGGCTCTGATTATATCTGCTGTCATTTGTAAATGTTGGAACAGAAACCCAGAACATGATCAAAGAGGATTCCCAATGCAACACATTGTACAGCAGTCTAGAGATGACACTGGGTACTTGTAATCTTATATTTATATCATATTGTATGGTTGAGCAAGAGTGCTGTTCTTCTTGAAATATCAGCCAGATCACAAATGTGATGTTTGTTTTTATACAATAGCTCAATAAACAAGGAGTCAATATAACGAGAGCTAAATTTTGGACCCAACTTTGTCTGAAAAAAATATGTAAAACATTTGAAATGAAAGAGGATGCATTTATCTATGTATGAAAAAAAGTCCATAAAGTTAAATGTCCCTGGAAATAAATTTCTGGGAGAAAATATCACCTTTAATGCACAGAATATGAAAATCTTTGTGAGTCAGACAGTCCCAAACCAGCCAAGATATTCCAGCACAAAAAACACAATTATTGTTATCAACACAATCCCAGAAAATATCAAAATATCATATGTGCCTAATTGTGAGGGACTTGAAGAATGTATTTTATTAAATAGGATACTGTTACACCCCGTCTAGGCCAAAAGATGTAACATTAAAAAAGAGAAACTGTACTTTTTATGGCAAAACGTATGAAACAATATTATATATATTGAAAATAGCAGATTTATAATAAATTTGGGGATTTTGTCAGGGTTCTGCCTTGTCAGTCTTGTCTTTGTTTAATGTGTCTCTGTTTGTGTTGTGTGTCAGCACATGGCTTTGTCTTTGTTTGTGTTTGCCATGTGCTCCTTTGTTCCCACCTCCTTGTTTCCAGTTAACACGCCCTCTTGTTTAGTTGTTGTTCAGTCCTCCTTTGTATGAGTGTTGTCACCTGTTCCTAATGTTCACTGCTCCCTTTCTTGTTGAGTCCTCCTTAGTCTGAGTGTTGTCACCTGTTCCTCATGTTGTTTGCTCCCTTTTTATTGTGCCCTCTTTCCACTTGTCTTTGCCAGTTCTTTAAACCTTGTGCCTCTGTGTGCTAATCTTGTTTCTAAACACATCATAAATGTTACAAATGTATTGCTGAAACACATTACAAAACTGTGAACTATGCAGTACTGAATTGTGGCGTGGCTAAACCGAGCATGGCACGATAATAACTACAGCATATTATGCCGCGGTCCAGGCAACCCATGTTTTTCCAACCTTCTACCCGTGAAAGTGCACTGGAATGGCAGTCAAACCCGTGACTTCCCACCTGTGAACTCGTACTAGATTGATGTACTTCCAGTTTCGTGTACTCTACTAAATTTTGCAACCGTCTAACATGACTTAACTCATTAGACAAGTAATTTCAGAGACACGGCATCTTTCTTGCGAGTATCACAAATATGGAAGTTTACAGGAAACAAACAAACAAACGACTTCTCTCTCAATCAAACACCTGAATGAACACGTGCACTGTAAAACTCAATAAGTTCAGAATACTCAAAATATTTAATTAAGCAAACTCATTATTTTTAAAGTTAGTAGAACTTAAATTGTTTGTGACAAGTGGGGTGGGGCCAAGAGCTGTGGAAGCGGAGCAAGGCCAGTGTATGGTATCTCTTATTAACAATCACGTCACCGGCATCGTTCTCAGAAACGCACCCCTCATCATAATGTTAATTACGTACACTTAATTTACAGTACATGCAGACAATGACACAGCATATGTGGTCTTAAGAGTTTTGCAGCCCATCCTCAAGCTAACCACAGGCCTTACTCTTCACCACAATGGTAACCCTACAAAACACTGTAAACCCTAACACTCAAAATAATTAATTGGTTTGAACAGGGAAAAACTCAAATTAAGCAAATTAGTTCAATCAAATTAACCTTTGTGAGTATTTTATGAGTATTTAGAACTTTTGAGTTCATGCAACTGACACATTTTAAGTAATATGAATTGTTTCATTGTTTTGAGTTTTATAAACTTGTTTCATTTAATTTGGACTTAATGTTCCCGAAACTAGGCTGGGATTTCTATTTCCCAGCATGCTTTGCTATGACACCCGAAAAGGAGAATAAATGCTATAATTAACTGTTATATAATGTTTTTTGTGTAATATTAATGTTAAGTGGGGAATTCAGTAATGTTTAATGCTTTGCTATCCCATTTTAGAAGAGTTTCTGTTATGTTTTTATATTTTGAAGCTCAAAGCAGCTTTACATTGATAACTGGAATATAATTTTGGCTGCACAGCAGCTCTTAAAGAATAGTGTCAATGCAGGCAGAGCACTGTTGAATATCAAATGTCAAGTCAAATGTCAAGTGTCCCCAACTAAGCAAGCCAAAGGCGACAGCAGCAAGGAACCCAAACTCCAACAGGTGACATCAGGTGGCAAACGGTGCCAAATAGGTGTTAAAATGGAGAAAAAAACCTTGGGAGAAACCAGGCTTAGTCGTGGGGCCAGTTCTCCTCTGCCGAACAGTGCTTTTCACTTTTGCATAAAGAGAGAAAATTAACATTTCTACTGTCTGTATATTTAAATGTGTAACTTAATAAATAACGTTGTCTGCTTTAGAAGTTTTGAGCGTCTGTCATCACTGATGTTATTCACTTTTTCAGTATTGCAGCATAAGCTTCCTGTCTGACTATATATAACCTTAGAAAAGACGGACTTCCTCCTTCAGTTTAAAAACATGCACAGAAACTCAATTAAGCCAAGAGACAGAATTTGTATTTGCACTTTTTGTTAAAGAACATTTTATGTAATATTTTAAAGATAATTAATCAAAAGTGTCTCCAAAGCTGTTTATAGAGTTTACTTTTAGAAACCTTGAATATTTTTTATCATGGACTCGCAAATCTACACACACTTAGTCAAGTTTTGTTAAGTTTCTTTGCAAGTTAACAGACACATTCAGTACATTCAAACTGCATTGAGAAATCAGCACATAAATGTTTGATGTGAGGATGCAATACTTGAAAAGAGGCTATTGATTCTCTGGTACGGAAATGGAAACTGCGGTTTTAGTCTCTGCATTCTGCTGAAACCTTTAGTTCAGCACTTTTTGAACAAAAGACACAATGGAAAAAGTCATGTTCTTCTTCTGTGTATTTTCTTATTGGATTATGCAAATCACGTCCAGTGGTAAATATATACTATTTCAAGCATTCATGAAATTAAACATACCATCCTCAAATACAATAGCTATCAATATAGTCTAAAAGGGTCTTTGTTTATCAATGTATCTCCAGATGCATCAGTACGAGGATCTTCTGATCTGTTAAAAGTTCAGATGGGAGAAAACATCATTCTGAACTGCAGCGTGAGAAATAGATATGAAGTGGCCTGGTATCATCTCAGATCTGAAGAGCTCATTCTACTGATTTCTGCAGAGAAGGACAAAGCCGGGAGAAAACTTCTGATCAACTACAATCAAAACAAAACTCGCCTGAAAATCACAGCAGACAGCTGGGTCACCAGAGTCTCTCTAACTATTTCAGGAGTATCAGAGTCAGATTCTGGTCTTTATTTCTGTGGAATAAAGTCTGACGCTCCAGAGATGCACTTCGACAAACCCATCAGACTGGAGATTGAGGGTAACACATTTCAGTTTTCATGTTTTGCATGTTTTGATGTATGCATACATTCTCAGACTTGGTGTTATTTCAGAGTTTCCATCACTGCACTGTTATTCTAATATGTGAAAATATAAATAATAAAGATTACGTCATTACACTGGCAGTCTATTTAATACTTGTTGGGGATTTGAAGTCATGATCTTGGAATAAAATAAACCAAATGTTTTTATCATTGATATGAATCATTATTACAGTAGATAATGTTTTTACAAAAGACTTAACCCAAATCGTACAGTTAATTGTGCCGATGGACCACATTGTTATTGAGAAATATCCTGGACTCATTGTTATAGATTCCTTTTTATTATAATTGCCCTGAAATGCCACAAGCATGCGATAAGCCGCTGATCACTGCGCCATAATCATAATCTCCAAATCACATGCATCCAATTATAACACAGTGTGCAATACATAAACATCTAACATCAAATATCACATAGAAAAACTCCAAAATACACTGAACAGAAAGATGAATACAGGCAGAATGATGCTAATTGGCTACTGTTTAGACTGGAAATTAAACTATGCATATCTCAGTAAAAACGGGAAATATGTAGACAATATTCACACGCGCACAGCAACTCAATACAGTCTTAAACTGAACAGCAATAAAGCATCGATGGATGAAGTATACTGATGATGACATACTTTAGACTCTAACATGCACTGACACTTCTCTCTCTATTTCTAACACGATTACGCTTCAGCACACGTGACGCAATGGTAACATTGTGCGCTGTGATTGGTCAGGATTATATGGGACATGTAAAGCATCCAGGACTTTTGCACAGCCGCCCCCAGAGTTGTAGCCCGTCTCATCCAGCTTCCAGTCCTACTGGAGGATGATCAGGACAAGATATAGACCTTTTGTGAGATGATTGAACTGAATTCGATCATCTCACAAAAGGTCTATATCTTGTCCTGATTATCCTCTGGAAGGACTGGAAGCTGGATGAGACGGGCTACGACTCGTGTGTAGGTCCTACCCTTGACGTCTAACACGACCATCTGAGCCTGGGAACACTTGGGTGACTTTGCCTACTGGCCAGAGGGCACGAGGAAGTTGAGGATCTATGAGCATGACCACATCCCTGATCTTTAGTGACTTCTTCTCTGTCTTCCACTTCTGGCGGGCTTGAAGACTGGGTAAGTAGTACTTCAGGAAATGTCTCCAGAAGTGCTCTGCAAGTAGTTGACTGTGGCACCATCGCCAGCGACTCAGGATCTCAGACTCTTGATAAACCACCTGACGTAAAGACGCATCACGACGACCAATCAGGAAACAATATGGTGTGATTGGGTCAAGGTCGGCCACATCTGAGGAGGTATACCCAAGAGGCTTTGAGTTGAGAATACCTTCAACCTCAACCAGGACTGTTCTCAACACTTCCTCAGTGACAGTCTGGGCCCTGATGGGCGGATCTCCCTCTCCCAGCAACCACCAAAGTGAGGTGCACTTAGCGGGTTATAGATGAACTTTATCTGCTGGATACTGAGATGACTCTGTAGCTCATCTTGGAGGGTGGCAAAGGAGTCATTCAATTCACATTCTGCTCCCTTAAAGTTGGTGCCTTGGTCACACAATAGCTCATACGGCTTCCCTCTTCGGGCAATAAATCGTCGTAGGGCCATCAGGAACGAGTCAGAGTCAATACTGGTCGAGATGGACTGCCCTGGTGGTCATACACTTAAAGACTATACCCCACCTCTTCTCATTACGGCACCCAATCTTAATTAGGAAGGGGCCGAAACGGTCCATGCCAGTTGAATAGAAGGATGGATGGAAGAATCTCTGTCTGGTAAGGGGCAGGTCAGCCATTTGGGGGACTTCTGGGTGGCCTCTCCATTTTTTACACCCCGCACATTGGCGCTGGTGTCTGCGGACAGCTTCACAACCTTTCAATATCCAGTATGTTCTTCTGATCTCAGCAAAAAGTCTCTCTGTACCAGGATGATGCAGCCTTTCATCATAATCCTTGATGATTAGCTCAGTGGGCAGATGTCGGGGGTTGAGGGCAATTGGATGTACAGCATCTGCGTCTAATAGTTTACAGTAGCGTAGATGTCCTCCTACTCGAATCAGTCCAGTAGTAGTGTGAAAAAAAATTAAGGCAACATTTTCCAGCTACTTTTTGTAAGTTAGGCAACATGCCCTGGCCAGATTTCCAAGATCAGTAAGCACTGGGATTCCCTCAGTGATGATGCCCACTGCATCTGGTTTACAGCAGACATATATCTGCATATTGCGCAATTTCAGGTCCTCGTGGACACTGCTCTCCGTTTTTCCCTGTATGAGACATAAACAGAACAATAAGTGGCAACAAAGAATGATCTTCAAAAGCCTTCAATAAAACCACACATTAAAAGTTCACTAAAGGTTTTAAGTTTGGTCGAACCAGCTCCTGCACAGAAAGCATGGCCTGTTGAACTGGCTTCATAGTACAACTTTCACCAGAGACTCACTTGCCACAACAAACCTGCTAGACTACATCACATACACAAGTAACCTCCAAGGCCTAAATCCTTAAAGGGGAGAGGGGTTCAGCTGGTAACACATAGGTGTGGTTAAGTAAAAGTATCTGAAAATGCCACTCTTACAGTTATATCATCAGATGATTATGACTCTTGCATTATTGTAAAACAAGAATTTTACTTCTGTGAAGCTGCAGTTGAAAAATATAACAGTATTTTTTAAATCAAGTCTACTAGCCACTGGAAGACCAAAAGGTTAATGTTGGACACTGGTTCCTGCACCTACATTTGGGTGTTTGTAGGTGTGTTTTTGAACTTTTGACAGAGCTAGACTAGCCATTTCCATCCAATTATAGTATTTGTTCTAAGACAAGCTAACCAATCCCCAACTCCAGCTCCGTACTAAACTCAGACAGACATAAGATTGATATCTGAGAAATAAGTGCTTTTCCCCCAAAAAGTCAAACTATGCTTTTTAAACAATACTTACATAGTAGTCAGAGATGAGCTCTTGCCCACTCTCTCCCATGTATTTAATGAGGCATCTCAGAGTCACGTCTCTCTTCTTCACCACAGATGTACTTGGATCCTATAGTTGGTAAGTGAATAATGAAAAACTGAATCTTGCAGGGAATATAACTACATACAACATACAATGCAATTATCAGTGTGGGTATGTACTACCTATTCAACAGAGCTTATATATACATTTTTTTTTTTTTTATATTTAACCTTAAAATGAATTAGGAGCTGTAAACAATTTTTTTTGCAATATACACCCAATTAGGCAAGACAAGAGAATAAAGTTCTTATTGTATTAATATGCCCCTGCAACATTGTTACCACTTTTGCCTCACCTGTATCAGTTCCATTAACAAGTTCCTGATGCGTTGACCAACCGCTCCACCCTTCGCACTAAACAGGTTGAGAAGTTTTGGAGTGTACTTGTCCAGCTGGGACATAAACATTGATTCTAGTGGAACTGCAGCACACCTTCGGAATTCTTCATTTATCTGTAATACATCAATTGTTTGACTGTTATTTGGAACACTCAAGATGTTTAAAGAATTGGCAACCATTCAATCCAATACTCCATAAAATATGTGGGGTGGGTCTTCAGTATGCGTTCAGCAAAAAGTGTGTCTAACATCACATAAACAAGCTTATTCACTATTATTTGCCTTTTAAAAAAAAATGAATGAGCAGCATGTCAGTGCTAAATCATTTACCTGGAATGGTTCAAAGAGGGCAGGCCATCTTTCTTTAAATTTTGCCACATCTGGGGACTGGACAACCACTTTCATTCTTCTCCAGCTACAGTATATGTCCTGGCCATCATGGCATTTATGCTTTTAACGTCCCTTTTCTTGCTGGCTTCTATATAGAAAGGGATGATCATTTTTTTATTTATTTTTTTGGTGATTACTACTTGAAGGTGATTACTACTTGACCCTCCCTGTCCTCAGGTAAGCCACTGACCCATATGCCTGCTCTGACGCATCACAGAACACATGAATCTCATGTCTACAGGAAGGGTGATCCATCTGTAAGTTGAAGTAACACCTGGGCAGAGCTATCTCCTCTATACCACTCAACTCCTTCTCCCACTCAAACCACAAGGTAAGCCATGCCTCAGGCAACTGGGGGTCATCCCAGTCACGCTTCTTGTCCCACAGATGCTGTACCAGTATCTTGGCTCTAGTAGTATAAGGGATGATATAACTGAGGGAGTCATATTGGCTTGCCAGAACATGGTAAATGTGATGCATCGTCACAGGGGAACAGCGGCTGGCTTGGTGTGTGTAACGTAGGGTGTCGGACTGACAGTGCCAGTGCAGTCCGAGCGTAGACTCGTGGACATCTTGTTGGCCTTGACGGAGCTAGAGTTCACAGGAACTGGATCTGGACTCAGAGGGGAGGTGAGTAATCGCTGATGGACAATTGCTGGCCCATTGACGAAGCTCAAAGCCTCCAGAGTCTAAGAGTGCGCAGAGGCGATCAACTAGTTCTCGGGCCTCTTTGGGGGAGTGAAGACTGTGCAGACAGTGCAGACAATTATCGACATAGAACAACCTCTCAATGACCTTTCTGAATTGGTCTCCAGGCTGGCTGTGATCTATGACGTGCCTCTACAGGGCATAGGTAGCACAGCAGCGACTACATGTGGTGCCAAAGGGGAACACCTGCCACTGGTACATGTCAGGGGGTTGCTCAGGCTTCAGGTCTCGCCACAGAAATCGGAGCAATAGCATGTCATCAGGGAGCAGCCTCACCTGGTGAAACATACTACGAATATCGCTGTTTATGACAAGTGTGGCATACTCTGCATACGAAGGAGTGGTGTGGCATACTGCATTGTCCCTTCTACTTCCACTCGCACAGTTTTCTCCTGCAGGACTCTTGACAGCTTCTTGATCTAGTTTGGATCTTGTCACTACCTTGTCGCTGCGGTAGAGAATCACATCCATCTGCCACAGTCTCTCAACATGAGCAAACAGGTCTGCGTTGGAAAGGATAGATGTGACGAAGCATTGGTGAGCACTGATGCCATGTTTAATCTCATTCGTGGGGCCTTAACCAAGATGGGTCTTACCTGCTGCAGGTCCACCTGGTGGGCCTAACAGGACAGGTTCAACAGGTGTGATGAGATGTGGGTAGTCTGAACCAATCAACAGCACGGGTTGTACTTTATCCATTTGCTGCAGTGGGAGACCAGCTAGGTGTCAATACCTCTTCTGTAAGGATGCCACTGGGAAGGTATGTTCAGCAAGGCTCAGTCTCTCAGCTGTAAATGCACCTCTAATGAGAAATTTCTTGTGAGGATTAGACACAGGAGACACGGTGAAAGACACAGCAGCTCCATGAAGCACCTGCTGATCTTGTCTAACTGTTCGCAATATCAAGTCTTCAGCCTGTCCTTTACGGATCAGCTGCTGTGCTGCAGCATGGAGAAGAATAGTAGAATAGTCCTTTCTGACCCATCATCTAGCATGGCATACGTCTCCATCGAAGCATCTCCATTTGTAATGATTACTTTACTCACTTTCAGAAGGACTCTGTGGCTGCTGACAGAATGGTCCACATACAAGATGAGCTCACTCATTCAGATCATGCAATATAAGGAGATTTCCTATTGCAAGTCATGCACAGGGCCTTCAGAGTGCATCTGGATGCATGATGATTGCGACCGCATCTCCAACAGCGCTTATTCTTGTGAATCCAGGCCTCTTTCTGTTCCTTATTCAGCTCTCTGAAGTTCAGACATCTATTAAGGAAATGACTGGCACTGTCACAATAAGGGCAGTAAGCATGTGACTTTTCTCTCTGCACTCTGCATTCACTGTCTGCAGCAAGCTTCTCGACACTCAGCAGGATGCTTGTGGATTACCCTGGATGCTTGGGGATGTAACAATCGTCTCTCTTCTTGGTTGATAAGTCTGGAGCAAAAGTAACTGTCCTGGCAGTATCATCCTGAATCTGGAGCTCATACTCTAACCAGTCCACAAAGTCAAGGAGAGTAGGAACTGTTATTCTGGATGGGTGGGCATACCTCTTGAAACGGGTCTTAAGCTCATGAGGAAGTTTGCCTTGCAGCTTGGACACATGCAAACCACATTCCAACTCAGCCGCCCCTTCTGACCCCAACTAATGAGCGCACACAGAGGGCAAATAGCTTGAATGCTCTAACATCTCCTGGTCTGATGTTGGGTCCTTCCAGCACTTCAGCGATGTTTCGCAGAACAAGCTTGTGGGGTTGTCCATACATCTTCACAAGAACTTGCATGGTGTCTGTGTACGGTCTCATGGAATTACAGTATGAGTCTGCAATCAAGAGTGCCTCTTCAATCTTAAAATGATCAGTCAGGATCTGATATTTGAAGCGCTCACTTGCATCTTCCAGCAGGAGGTTCTCCAGCATCAGCCGCAGTCTTGAAAACTGTCTGGGGTCAGATGCTGTCAGACTGGGTATGGTAGGTTTAGGTCCTCTGTATATCTTCTCTTGAACATGTAACATCTCAGCTCTAGATGTAATCTCAGGTCGTTGTGTTAAATAGAACTTTCTTTCACCTGGATAGAGACCATATCTAGATTGAGGAGGCTGTTGTGAGTATGCATAAGACTTCTGTGCGGTGGGGGGCGCGATGGCTCACGTTAGCACACATCTGCTCTGACCTGGGTGAAAGCGTAAGGTCCCTCATCTGCCTTGTCAACTGCTCACTCTGGTCAGGTCTGTATTGAGGAATATCATCAGAATATCCGGCAGGATTTCTCTGGATGACCAGTGATTACTGACTATGCATGGGAGTTGGCACATTAATACGAGGGACTGGTACTGGTGTCACAGATTGACAAGGAGTCTCTTTTCCTGTGGCTATCTGCTGGATTTCCTGCTTTAACTCAGCATTCTCTGCCTTGAGCCCTTGTAATGCAGACAGGATGAGGAGGTAGGATGTGGCTGTGAAGCTTGTCACTGTCTCTTATATCTCATGCCACATAGACTTAATGTCAGATAACTGTTGGGCTTGAAAGCGAAGCTCCTCCTTCTCCAGTACCATATCCTCAAATGTCTCTCGCCATTCATCTTGGAGTATTAGTTCATCTCTGTATGAGGGCTGGCTCTTTGGAGAGGATGATCGCAATGCATTCTCTGGCATGGGCAGAGCTTCCTGCATTTCAGCTTCATTCAGACTGGCAGTTGGTAATACTCTCTTCACATAGCCAGATCCAGGAACTTGATAGTCTGCTAGATGTGCAGGTAGCCTTATTGGTGGCCTTATTTGTCATCTAGGTCGGACAACAGGAGGATCTGGCTCAGGGCTCTGAGGTTCGCAGTTTGGCTAACTTAGATCTGTGCAAAACGCAGCAGGCAGTCAGTTAGAACTGTGTGAGTTGACTCTTAGTTTAAGAAACACACCAAGCAGGGTCTAAGTTCTCACTCTGTTTACTGAAGAGTTGTTTGAGTATACATGTGTGGTTCACTAACAAATTATACAATAGAAATAATTGTATTAATATATACATACATATATTCCACAAACATAAACATCCATTTAAATAATTAAACAGTATACAGTCTGCGCAAGAATTATAGGCCTATTAAAGGCACTTTAAGCTATTTGATGCGTTTTTAGGCCCAATTTTTTTTTGTTACATACCGCAAACATCTCCTCACTATCCGCTAGCTGCCTGTCCCCTGAACACACTGTAAAAAAACACGATCTCTGTAGTCGCCACAAGCTCCGAAAACTGCAATAAAAACAAACTGGTGCAGCCTGGACCACTTAACATAATAAACATGCTCCAGCCAATAACCGACAAGCAGCGTCAATACGCAAGCTACTTACATTTTAAATGCGCGTTCATGACTGTTTCAGGAAGCACGGATGGGAGGGCCAGGAGGAGTAGGAGGGAGGGTCTAGCTAGCCTCTGTTTTGTTTGACAACACTTCGAACATCAACAGGAAGTTACTCCGCTCAGAATCGCTTAGAGCGCCTTTAATAAAGTATTATTGAACAATTATGAGTAATTATCCTGAACATCGCCACAAGAGGGCGCTAGTAGCACGTGAATGCCATTTAACTAGGCATGCCACAAGCATGCAATAAGCCGCTGATCACTGCGTGATAATAATAATCTCCAAATCATGTGCATCCAATTATAACACAGTGTACAATACATAAACATCTAACATCAAATATCACATAGAAAAGCTCCAAAATACACTGAACAGAAAGATGAATACAGGCAGAATGATGCTAATTGGCTACTGTTTAGACTGGAAATTAAACTATGCATTTCTCAGTAAAAACAGGAAATATGTGGACAATATTCACTTACGTGATATGTACGCACACAGCAACTCAATACAGTCTTAAACTGAACAGCAATAAAACATCGATGGATGAAATATAATGATGATGACAAACTTTAGACTCTAACATGCGCTGACACTTCTCTCTCTATTTCCAACACGGTGCTTCAGCACACGTGACGCAGTGGTAACATTGTGCGCTGTGATTGGTCAGGATTATATGGGACATTTAATGCATCTGGGCCTTTTGCACAGCGAGGAAAAAAAAAGTCAGAATTGTGAGATAAATGTTCACCATTATCTTTTAAATTGTTTTATTCAGTGGCGGTAACAAGCTTTCATTTATTATGCATCATTTCATTTGCATGAAGGACAAAATGACAGTTAAAAAGATAGAATCTTAATGCACTCTTACATATGCAACAAGTTTTAATTGTTTTGATGGTTTTGTGTGTGTATGAGTTTAATAAACTGATGATATATTTACAGGTCTGTCTGTGACAGAAGAGCCAGAAGTTGACGTCACAGGTAACATGTTGATTTTGATCATTTGTGTTTAACTTCTGTGGAGATCCAGCACTAATTGTAATAATGTCTGGTTGTATGAATCTGAGTATCTCTCCTGTCTCTGTAGATGGTGTGACCCCGACAGAGCGGATGTTGATGTTCGGTGGTGTTGGACTCGCTGTATTTGTGTTTTTTCTGACTACAGTCATCGCTGGAGGAATCATTTACCATCGCGGTTGGCAGAAAGGATGGAAAGAAGCGAAACATGGAGCTCTCTTTAGCTAAATGATATCAGTCTCTGCTTTATTTGACAGTCTGAGCTTTGTCACAAATGTGTCTGTGGCTCAGATGTCTTTTCCTGTTGACAAGATAAAATTTTCGCTTCAGAGAAACGGAGATGTTGCGGTAAATGATGTATTTTTCAGCACCAGTGGAACGGTTGTGGTGATTATTCAAGTTTGTTTGATTCAGTCAATATTCAGATAAATATCAAAGTGTCGAGCTACTGTCTATAACACGATGTCTATTAATTCTGTATCAATGAACAAAATGTATGCTAGAGTGCAGTTTTTACATGTAGAATAAGCCAATGTCCTTCAAAAAGAGCAGCAAAACAGCTTCTTCTCAATGCAAACAAGCTTTAATATCATTAGACCGGCCAGACCAACATTTTGCCTGGCTATAGCTTTAGACTTTATACATTTATGAGGAGCATTAATATGTACATATAAGCTATTTTCAAGAGAAAATATAAATGTAAATCTCTTCTGTCGCACATAAAGCTTGATTTAATAAAAATGTCAACAGATGTCTTCAATGATAAATGTGTTGTTGAGAGATCTGCTCAAATAAACAGCAGTAAAACAGAATGTTTGATTTCTGCCAGAGAATCTCATCTCAGGCAGCAGGAAGACTGCAGAGAACAGGTATGATGTGCACTCAGCAAAGAGCTGAGGATACAGCAGAGTAAAGTAGCAGAGAAAATCAGAGTAGAGAAAGAACAGGTGTGGAGATGATCAGCATGAGCTCTGACAGCAATAGTGAACAGCTGAGTCTAACAGTAATGACAGGAAAAAGAAACAGGGAGAATATCAAACCCGACTCTTTCGGAAACTTTCAGACAAAAGGTTTCAGATCATTGTCAGGCAATGCACTATAATGATTTCCTGACTGACGCAACTAAACCACAAAAAAAAAAAAAAAAAAAAAAAAAATGAGGTGAGGGTGATAACAATCTGACTTGTTTACACTAAAAGGTCACGTAACACACATACACACACACACACACACACACACACACACACACACACACACACACAAAGGCTATTTGGAAACATTAGTTAGACTTAAAGTCATAAAGTTTTAAATAAATGAATCTAATCCATTTGCTGTCTGATATTCAATTAATTTATTTGGTTTTATTGACAACACGGTTGTTTAGACTCATACAGTCATCATAGCTTAGTGTTTTTAGAGGTTTGTATATAATACTGTGCTTTCCCTGGCTCACCTGTTACCCAGCAAACACAAAGAGTGACTCCTGTTTTCTATTCAGCAGAATCTGTTATTCGTTTTGAAGTCATTATCTGTGCATTTCCGACTAAGGTATTCGGCATCGGGCACATCCCTTGTGTTAGTTTTAATAGGTTGACATTTGACGTTTCTTGAAAAAAGTCCATGAAAGGAATTTTGTGCCTTTTTGAGATGGTGCCATAAGTCACTGTTCACTTGCAGAAAGCAAGCTTCTGGACAGACACATGTAGTGAAGTAGTGAGTTCAGGTATAGGTTAACTGAATGGAAAGGTTGTGATGAAGTGTTAGGTTGGCAGAGACCATAAGACGTTCTGTTTTTGTGAGGTTGAGTTGAAAACGGTGGTCCTTCATCCATCCAGAAATGTCTGTCACGCAGGTTGAAATGCGAGCAGCTACCGTCGAATCATCTGGCTGGAATGAAAGGTAGAATTCTGTGTCATCAGTGATAGGAAAAGCCATGTTTCTGAATGACAGATCCCAGTGTTGACTTGTAGATGGAGAAGGGAAGCGGTCCCAGCACTGAACCCTGAGGTACCCCAGTGGTTAAATGTTGCAACTTAGACACCTCACCCCTCCAAGAAGGACCTAACTGAGAATTAAGACCACTGGAGTGCAGTTCTGGAGATGCCCTTCATTATGAGGGTTAACATGAGGTTAAGTGTCTGGTTTTGATGCCAGACTGGTTGCTGTCCAGGAGATCACTCGCTCAAGTGTCTGAGCAATGAATGGAAGAAGGGATGATGAGGTGTTGATGATGTGAGTGAGTGCAGGTACAAGTGAAGAAGAAATGGCCTGAAGAAGATGAGTGGGGATAGGATCAAACAGACAGAGGGTAGGTTGATTGGAAAGGATGAGTTTTGGAGACTAATGCTTCCAGAGGTCCAGAGGTCCATTTGCGGTAGCTGCTCCAAGGTTGTGGAACAGTTTACCAGCGTATTTGAGGCAATTATCATCTCTAAATTATATTAAAAACATTTTTTTTTTTTACACTGGCTTTTGATCAGGTATAAGTATTGAGGTATTGTCGCTGTAGCTACCTTAAGTTAATCTTGTATGTGGGGTGTGAGGTTTTTATCGTGGTTTTTAATTCACTGTGGTCAACTATGTTGTTTTATTATGTGCTCTATAAATAAAGTTGGAGTTGGCTTCTGAAAGTTCACTAACAGCAACACTGGTATTTGTTTGGATGATCAGCTGTGTTAAGTAGATATTGATGTGATCACTACGAAATGAAAGTAAACTTTCAGAACACTGTGCATGTTTTCTGGTGTTTAAAAAATAAGGGCGGAGTTCCATTTTTTTCTAAGATATTTGTTTTTGTATTAATTTAAGCACTAATTAAACAACAGTCATGTAAGATAGTAAGCTTATGCTGCACTTTTTCGCTTTCAACACCATCTGTGATAAAAGAAAAGATGCTCAAAACTTTTAAAGCAGGAAAAGTTATTTATTAAGCTATACATTTAAATATACAGACAATAGGATGGAACAACTGTACACTGTATAGAACATATTAAATTCCTCTCTTACAGATGCTATAGTGCTTGATTTGCATTATTCCTTCAATGCAGTCACAAACACTCAAACACTGACAATATCTGAACTCAGAAGACAACACTGCTCATATTCACACATATCTGAAGATCAGAAGCTTCACAGTCACTGTGAGGTAATGAAAATTAATTAGAATAGATATTGTTCTATCCTAAACACGCAATAATTAATTTGATATATAATGAACAATACGAGTGTAAAGTCTACCAGGCATTTTGCTAGTTTAATAACACAAAAAAGTAACAAAACTACAATATAACCAAATTCTATTTCAAAATACATCATTAAAGAACAAAAATATTTAGACATTTGGTAATGACATTTATAAAGCAGCTAGTTCCTTTAAAAATATATATAGTGTTTTAGGCTCAATACATATTGTCCACAAAAATGGAGAATGCAGTATTTGCAGTGACACAATGGCGCCCCCTTCTGTGTGGAGCCACTGTGCCGAAATCATTCTTTGAAAATTTTCTTTAATAAGACGTTATAAATAATCAAAAGCTAATTTGTTAAAAAAAAAATAAACCTTGCTTATTTGTTAATTTTGTTTTTGTTATTTGTTAAACCTTGCTTAAAAATAAACCTAAAATTAGCTCAAATTTTTATTTTATTAAATCAAGTGATGGTGTGGGGGTGAACGAGGCAACCATGTTAAACATCATATAACACTGTTGGCTCAAAGTACACCACAAGCACAACCAGGTAGCCTTTTCGTCATTTAGTTTTAGTCATATTTTAGTCATGTTTAGTCATTAGTCAATATAAGATTTTAGTCGACTAAAAACTAGTGGCTTCAGTTATACTGTAATGCATCAATTAAGCATTTCTCTAAAATTTACAAACTCATTATATATTCCTTTTACATTTTACTAACCTGTTCATATGAATGATATTAAGGATTGAACATGCAATACAGACAAATAATGTTACTGCTGTGACATATAGCATGTCTTTATTTATCTTAATAGTTGACATTTTAAAATAATTGTGTGTGTATTTGTCCGATCAAGCATGAAAAGATGCAAAAGAGCGAGAGCTCAATGACGTACCTTCTGTGTGCGCATGGAAAACCAGACTGAATTGAGCTCTCTTTCGTGCTCTTCTCCTTCTCCCAGATGTTTACATTTTTTTTAATGTTTTATGAGACATGCAGAAACTGTATGCCAACTTATGTCCCACCGTTAGATCAGCACATTGCAATAAAACATGTGCTCATCTACAGCGCAGGACATCAGTTCTGACCGGATCTCTTCCCAAATCGTCCTGCCCTAACATTTTCATATTGTTTTATTACTGTCGTTTTCGTCAGTGAAATTAACACTGTCTCAAAATACCCATGGTGAGTATTCACGTAAACTCTGTTGGTTATGTCTTATATCAATGTAAACAGTTGAGAAAGGGAACAGACGTGTAACAATAGGCTATATTAGATCCGTGCATTAGTTCTTAAAGTGACAGCAGCCTATAAATACCTGCTGCTGTCTGTCATTAATGTTAAACGACAAAAAGAAAAAAATCACTAACTAATTTTAACTGTAAAACTTTATATTTAATTTATATAGTGAAGACTATGCCATGTTATATACATTTGATTATTTAATTTCTGTACCATTAGACCTACCCAAAAACATTTTTTAAAATTGGGAAAGCCAAGTAATGTATTATTATTATTAATTTACTATAATTATTGTTATTATTATTATTATTATTTTGATGGCTGTCACAGCTGATTGCATACCCCTCAGTAAATGTGCCATTGTGCCCCTGAACGTCTGTGCATCTTTTGACTTTTAACTGCAAAGAGCCAGAGCCATCAGAAGCACAGACAGTCCGACTAGGAAAATCCAGTACTCTACAGGTGGAAGTGGGGAAGCTGAGAAAAAAAGCACTAAAAAAAAAAAAAAAAATTATAATATGTTTAATGTCATTGTTTAAAGATTTTGTAAAGCTCTCATTGCCTCTTGTTTTACTTACTGTGTTGTTGTGCTTTATATGTTTTGTCATTTATGTAGCTCAATTTATCCACTGATCCTGCACTAGATTCTGCGGATGATATTGAATAGTTAGCGATTCAGCTTGCACATGTTTAAAAGCTTTAAAATAATATTTCTGAACATCCACTGATCTTCTCTCACCTTTGACTGTGAACATGATCAAGATTTCTCCTTCAGAGTCCAGAACCTCATATGTTCCAGCGTCAGTGGATGTAAAATTACTAATGATCAGTTTTCCATCTCTGAAGGTCATTCGATCATTCTGAACCCCTTCACTGCTCTTCCAATCCTCCTTCCACCCTGTGCTTCTTCTGCCCTGATGCTGCACTTTATCAGCATTGACCAACAGAACATCCATCTTCAGCTGCTCTCCTTTCTTCACAGAAATCTCATCTGAGGAGAAACAGAAAGACATTCATCATTATTATAATGGTGTCACTCAGTGAGGGCCATGAGCTCATATATGGATACTAAAATTAAGAATTTACAAATCTGCCTCTAAAAATCACATGATGATGGATTGATAAGATTTAACTTTACCATGAATACAAAGTTGATAGATCCTTTTCAGCACTTTCTGACCATCATCATTATAGACTCTCAGAATGTATTTCCCAGCATCACTGAAGATCAGATCCTTGATGATGATGTCACATGATCCTTCTTTAAATACTCTGCCATTTCCACTCTCACATTCTTCATTCTCACAGACAGGGATGATTTTTGAAAATCTGCTTAAATTAATATGAGAAATCTTACTGGCCTCATATTGACATGGCAGTGTGACGTTGCTTCCCTTTTTTCCTGTCACAGGTATAGTGCTGGTTTCTGAAAATACACACAGTATGATATTTATTCAATAAAAGGATCAATACTATATCAGATGTGTCAGAGAGGTACACAGAAAATGACTGTATACTGACCGCTGAAAGTGAAAAGGCACAACAGCAGCAGATTCAAGTGTGTGAACCTGATGAAAAAACAGAAGAGCTCAGATTTTCAATAATAAAAATGCCCAATAAGAAACATCAGACTATAATTCTTAGGTACAAAAGTAATAGGGGGTAAATCAGGTAAGGATACCTCTCCACTGACAGCTTTATACCTTTTTTCCTGAGAGTGTAAATGATTCTTGTGTAATAGTCGAAATCACAAGTCCCAATACAAACAACAGGTTTTAGAAATTCAGTAAAAATCTAATAATTATAATAATTATATTAATAACTCCACTAACTAAAACCATCATAATACTCATTGTTATATTGTCATATTAGAGCAATGGACACACTATAGATGTTCATTCATTTTCTTAGTATCAATAACAGGTTCAGTTTTGCAGAAACAGAAACACAACAACTGGCAAAACACAAAAACACAGGCTGGATTTACTGTATATTAAAAATAATAATAATAAAAATATCTAATCTTACATGGTAAAAATTCTGCAGGAGTGTTCTGGGCATCCGAACCACAGCATGTTCAGTGACAGTTCAGTAAAAACAAAACTAAAAGAAAGACACACAGGTGAGTTTTCACACACTAGTAATTTGGTGCCTCCCATATGATGAGTATTTAGTAGTATTATAGTATTGCACAATAATAACCAATTATTACTGTTCTCTACTAAATATGCTTTCAAAGCTGATTCAGCTGAATATTAAGATAATATTGCATGGACTGACATACTTTTGTGAATTATTTAATTATTTGCATATGAACTCAATATTAAATCTGACTTTTGTTTTGAAGGAATGCCTGTTTCCATGACAGCTCCATGGTTATGTGACATGATGAAACAGTGAAATCTGATCTCAGATCACTTGTTAGAGCTTAATGGGTCACATGACTAATGTGAAATCGAAACCCAATAAAAATGTAATTCCTTTATTCAGCTTCTGTGTTCAGAGTTTTAAACATGTCGACATTTCAATGTTATCATTAGACCACAATGCAGAGACTCTAAACCAGTCTTTCCACTCTTGTGCTTCCACAGAAAGTCAAATAGCATTCTGTCAATGTCTGCGCATACAGATGTATCCATTTATAAAGAGAGAGAGAGTGGGGTTAGTCATTTTTGAGATGCCCTTTATCATCCTTACATATACAGTATTTGTTAAATACAGGCTGTGGATGTCGTGCACCGGGTGGGAAGGAAGGAGAACAGCCATCCGAGAGAGGTGATCATTTATTTACACACAGAATGATGGGCCAACGTGATGAAATATGGAAAAGAACCAAGACGTCTTCGGTGTGCAAAGAAGCGGGCATCTGTTTTGTGGAGGACAAAGAGGAAGATAAACTTGCTTTTTTATAATAGGCTCTATGGGAGGAAACGCTTTGCCTATTAGGGCCTAGAAGATGAATGCAACACACACAGTTTCACATTCAGGGCATTTCCTCCCTCATAGAGCCTGTTTAAAAGATCACGCTTAACGTGACATCGCATTAAGACAGTGATATTAAAACTCAGTATACACCTTATTGATCATGCATACAGGCAAGCTGATGAGCCCAGAATACATTCATGCATTAAGACAGTGATATTGAAGGACAAGCAAGAACATCAACTCAAAATGCGCAAAGTTTCACAGTTTCTTCTGGGACATCCTAAAACGCTTAATATGGAAAAAAAGCATTCAGAATACTGTGGTAAAAGACCAAACTCTGCAAATAAAGAAATAAATAAATAAATAAATCCCAAAGTCAGTGATATTAAAAGAACAAATTCTGTACACAGCTCACTAATAAAGTATGTACAGAAAAACAGATGAGCCCAGAATATGAAGTTTTACATTAAGCCCTTTCCTCCCATAGAAACCAGTGTCACATGCGCAAATGATGATACACTAATACAAAAGAAAACATTTGTATTCACAAAAATGTCTTTATTTGTATAAATTGCTGTACATTTAATTCTGGATTTTGCACACACAAGTTAAAAGGCATTTGTTTGTGGACAGTAAAACATGCAACATTTATGAAGTTCATGGATAATTGTGTGTGCATTTATTAATCATTTTGATACTAAAATCATCCCATAGGAAAACATGATGACTCCGGGGGTTTTTAGTGAGCAATCAGCTTGGTGAAATTAAATCTTCGTGTCTGTCTGTGACCAGTGCACTGTAAAACTTAAGTTCAGAATACTCAAAACATTTGAGGAAACTTATTACCTCGAAACATTTAAGTTAACTAACTTATTTTTTTTAAGTTAGTAGAACTTAATTTTTTTGTGACAAGTGGGGTGGGGCCAAGAGCCATGGAAGTGGAGCAAGGCCAGTGTGGTGCACAGGTGTCTCTCACTAACAATCACATCACTGGCATTCCTTCACTCCCACAGTTCTCAGCCTCGCCCCACTCAAGTACATTTAGTTAATTTACATAAACATCACATTCAGATCTTGGTTAAATGTTAGTTAGCAAAAAACACATGCTATTATAAATATCAAAGAGACTGTCAATATATACTTGCATGTATGTAATCAAACAACATAAAGTATATGTGGTCTTAAATGTTTTGCAGCCCATCCTCAACCTAACCACATGGTCTACTCTTCACCAGAATGGTAACCCTACAAAACTAGCATAACAGAACCCCCTGTCAATCCCAACATTAAACACTAAGTTATGTCTCCCTATGTTAATCTTATGCAAAAACACACAAAATAACACTTAATTTCAACATTTATACAGTCTGATGCAAAGCATGCTGGGAATTAGAAATCTGCTGCAACTTAAACAGTTTAGTTTACCTGAAATATGTCAGTGCTGTGAACTCAAAAGTAAAAGAAAGTTTTAAATACTCATAACAGTTAATTTAACTGAACTAATTTGTTTAATTTAAGTTTGTCCTACTCAAACGAATTAAGTATTTTGAGCGTTAGGGTTTACAGTGTGCGTACAAGCTTGATGAATGATGAAAATAAGATGACTATCAAAAAGAAAAGCTATTATATATTGTTTAAATTCTTACTGCCTTTAGATAACATTATGAAATTGACACTTGGCTTTAATAAATAGAACATTACATAGTAAAAAATACAAAACAGAATTGTATTTGACTCTCTTTTTTATGTAATGTTTATTTAACAAGGAAAATTAAGTGCAAGAGTGAAATGAATTTACAGTTGATATATATATTTATATAAACTTTTATGCTGAATGATTAGGTCACTTCTAACTTTAGGTCACTTCCCCTCAAGAATAAGTGCATCTTTATTATCCGGTGGAGGTGTATGACCTGGCTAGGCAAAACACTGACGATAAGAGCCATTAGTGTATTGGATAAGTGCAGCATGGTTATAAATAATTTAGACATGTCAAGATACTGTTAATGCAAAGGCACTGAGAAAAAATACTAGCAAAACAATGTTGATGTGTAATATGTTAACATACATTTAATTATTACAAATTTAATAATAAAAAAAAATCCCTGCGAAAATTAAGTGCAACAGGGATATAAATGTACATTTGATATATATATATATATATATATATATATATATATATATATATATATATATATATATATATTTATTTATTTATTTATTTATTTTTTAATAATAATTAATAAAAATAATAATAATTGAGGACTTTGCATCCTCACAAGTGTGGCAGAAACATAAATCGGCGCCTGCCCACTGCTAATCACCTGCTATTTGTGTCTCTCATTGTTGAAAATGATCTATGTCTTGAGCTTTCCGCGTTCAAAGTGTTAACAATTTATGAGCGGGATTCTCCAGGAGTTCTCCCTATGATCACTCCGGAAAGGGGATCCAACTTTTGGTTTTGGTTTTACTCTTATCTCGCTAAGCGCGCTGTGGATTACAACGCCTGGATATATACACTTCATGCACAACTTTTACCATGTAAGTATTTATGTTTTAAAATATAAATCCAGCTTGTTTTGTGTCATTATAGCAATAGTTGTGTTTCTGTTTGTTTGATTCTGACGGCATGATGAACAATTACTGTGATTATGATGATGGTTTTTATTTATAGAGATATTATAATTATTAGATTGTCAGTGAGTTTCTAAAGCCTGTTGTTTGTGTTTTCAGTTTGTCTGATCATTTTCGGTATTATTACACAGAAATCGTTTATGAAAACTAAAGATTCAGGTTATAGTTTGATGTTTCTTATCTTATTGCAAAATAAATATTCACAGAAAATGTCATTGTTTTGTAATATTTTACCATTCAGGAAAGTGTTTTTTCCCTGTTTAAATCTGTCTGTGACATAAACCAGCTCTTCTGTTTTCATCATCAGGTTTTCAACAATACTGCTGCTGCTGATGTTGTGCTTCATCAGTTATAGAGGTCAGTATCATTTTTGTTTATAAACTGTATCAATCTTTAATCTTTAGCGCCCTGACTAGTTGATCTAATCGATTGTTTCTGTTTTGCACGAGTGACTTTGTGAGTTAATAATGGAAATTCTCCAGCATATTACATCATCACACACCATGACATCACTGATGCATTCAGTTCATCTAATAATAAACACAGTCCAGGAATTCAGCACAACTGGATGTATTTTAGCATGAATGAAACCTGTTAGCTCTGAATATCAAATAAGACATAATGCTGTCCTAAAAGTGGATCAGGTCTTGAAGAAAGTGAGAATAATCAGCTGTGACCTTGGGACTGAGAAACATACAGGATTTACCTCTTAAAGGGATAGTTTACCCAAAAATGAAAATTATCCCATGATTTACTCACACTCAAGCCATCCTAGGTGTATATTTTCTTCTTTCAGACGAACACAATCAGAGATATACAGTTGTGGCAGGAATTATTAGCCCCCTTCATAAATATGATCAAAGATGACTCTAAAAATAAATCTGCATTGTTTATCCTTTTGATCTTTAATTCATAAAATTAGCAAAAATCTAACCTTTCATTGAAGGAAAAGAATTGAAAGTGGGGGGGAAATAACATTAAGAAATAAATGTTTTTTCTCCAAAACACATTGCCCACAATTATTAGCACCCCTAGAATTTTTTATGAGTAAAATATCTCTGAAGTATATTCCCATTCATATTTACATTTTTTTAGCTCACCGGGGTGATCATAAACATGAAATTGTCCAGCCATGACTTCCTGTTCCACAGGAATATAAACATGAGGAAACACAAAGGCCAAATTCGGCCTTAATCATTCATCACAATGAGAAAAAACAAAGAATATAGTTCTGATGTGTAGCAAATGATTGTCGAGCTTCACAAAATAGAAAGTGGCTGTAAGAAAATAGCTGAAGCATTGAAAATCCCTATTTCCACCATCAGGGCAATAATTGAGAAGTTCCAATCAACTAAAGATGTTACAAATCTGCCTGGAAGAGGACGTGTGTCTAAATCGTCCTAATGCGCGGTGAGGAGGAAAGTTTGAGTGGACAAAGACTCTCCAAGGATCACAGCTGGAGAATTGCAGAGATTAGTTGAGTCTTGAGTCTCAGAAAGCCTTAAAAAATTTATCAAAAGCACCTACATCCCCACAAGTTGTTCGGGAGGGTTTCAAGAAAAATCCTCTGTTCTCATCCAGAAATAATCTCCAGCATATTCAGTTGTCAGACAAGACTGGAACTTCAAACGGGACGAGCTTCTATGGTCAGATGAAACTAAAACAAGAGCTTCTTGGCAGCAAACCCACCAGATGGGTTTGGTGCACACATGGATAAAAAGTGCTCCATGTCCACGGTTAAATATACTGCTGGATCTTTAATGTTGTGGGCCTATTTTTGTGCTGGAGGTCCTGGACAACTTGTTCAGATATATCGTATCATGGATTCTATCAAATACCAACAGATAAAAATCAAAACCTGACCACTTCTGCTAGAAATCTTATAATGGGCTGTGGTTGGATCATCCGTCGGGACAATGATACAAAACAAACATCAAAACCAGCACAAAAATGGGTCACTGAGCACAAAATGAAGCTTCTGCCATGACCATCCCAGTCCCCTGACCTGAACCCTAAAGAAATGAGTGGAGTGAACTGAAGAGAAGAAGCACCAACATGGAGCTGGGAATCTGGAGGATCTGGAGAGATTCTGTATGGAGGAATTGTCTCTGATCTCTTGTCAGGTGTTCTCCAAACTCATCAGGCATTATAGCTGAAGACTCAGAGCTGTTATCTTGGCAAAAGTAGGTTGCAAAAAGAATTGAATAAAAGGGTGCTAATAATTGTGGGCAACGTGTTTTGGAGAAAAACATTTATTTCATAATGTTATTTCCCCCCCACTTTCAATTCTTTTCCTTCAATGAAAGGTTAGATTTTTGCTAATTTTATAAATTAAAGATCAAAAGGATAAACAATGCAGATTTATTTTTAGAGTCATCTTTGATCATATTTATGAAGGGGTCTAATAATTCTGGCCACAACTGTATTTAAATATATCCTGGCTCTTCCAAGGTTTATAGTGGTTGTGAAAGGCAGCCCAAATTAAAAAAAAAATAAAAAAATGCATCCATCCATAATTGAAGTAATCCATACGGCTCCAGCGGGTTAATAAAGGCATTTTGACTCACGTTTGACTCTAGATGAAAATATTAGAGGATGTAGTGCCAAAAGATCCATAAACGACCCTAAGCACTTGTACTTTGTTTCGATGTGCTGCTCACTTTAAATTGTACAAACGGTACAATGGCGCAATTATGTCCTGTGGTCCAAGCAGGAAAAAGTGACCATGGAAAAAGTTAAAAATCATGTTTTTTGGAGCTTTATTAAATGCATAAAATGCTTTTGTTTTGCAACTTGACAAAGAAAAGGTATATTTTACAGTACTGATACTTGTTATCTTACTTGATACTTGTTAGTATGTTTATATTGAATGAATATTTTTCTGTCTGTTTGCAGAAACCTCCACTCGATCTGTGACGGGCAAAAAAGGAAGCAACGTCACTCTGTCATGTGAATTTGAGGCCAGGGACATTTTTCATATTGATTTAAGCAGGCTGTCAAAACGCATCCTTGTTTGTCAGAATGAAGAATGCAAGAGTGAAAATGACAGATTATTTAAAAAAGGATCATGTGACATCATCATCAAGGATCTGATCTTCAGTGATGCTGGGAAATACATTCTGAGAGTCCATTACACTAATGATCATGGAGAAGAGAGGGAGTATCATCTTCATATTCATGGTAAAGTCAAAACTGAGTTTTCTGGATTTCCTTTGGTAGCTGTGTTGGTCTTGCATGCTGTCACAGAACGGCTGTATCAATGAAGCACATCACGAAGGAAATTCTAGGAAATAGTCTTTTAACCCAAACACTGAAGGAACAGGCAGAGAAACTCAGAAAACAACCATCCAACATAGATGAGACAGGACAAAGAACTGAACCATACAAAGACCAAACAAGGAACTAATTGAGCTAATTAATGAGCAACAGGTGAATGAGATGAAACAAATAAACACATGGGTCAACTGAAGATGAGCAAACAGAAGGTGAACACAATGAAAACAGAACAAAACCCTGACACACGCAGACACTGAATGTGATGCATCCTGTCTAATAAATAAAGATCAGTCATCTCCAATTTAAGTTATCCAGTGGCTGATTTTTAATGTTTACATTTGGTCCCTTTAATCTGATTTGATTATAATAATGATTGAGGATGAATGTGTTTCTGTTTCTCCTCAGATGAGATTTCTGTGAAAACAGGAGAGCAGCTGAAGATGGATGTTCTGTTGATCAATGCTGATAAAGTGGAGAAAAACTCCAGAGGAGCGTGGACAGAGGTGTGGACGAGAGGTCACGGGGTCAGCAGTGATCGACTGACCGACAGTAATGGAAAACTGACCATTAATGAGTTTACATCCATGGACACCGGAACATACAGAGTTCTGGACTCTGAAGGACAAATCTTGATCACAGTCACAGTCACAGGTGAGAGAAGATCAGTGGATGATCAGAAATGTTAATGGATGCTAAAGTGTGTGACTAACCTTTGAATATCCTCTACAGATTCTAGTACAGGTACTGGCTCAAAGAGGAAAAAGGACAAACCTATTGACACTGAACAACATAGTAAGTAAAACAGTCAGTGAGAGATTTACAAAATCTTAAGCAGTGAGTTAAAAAAAGAATTTTTTTTTTTTTTTTTTTTTTTTAATTTGTTCTTTTCCCTCCTTCCTCCTTACAGCTGCAGTGTTTTGGATTTTATCTGTTGGACTGCCTGTGTTTGGGGTTCTGCTGGCTCTGCCTCTGATTACATTGGCTGGCATCAAGATGTGTACGAACAAGTGACTGACACGGGTTACTTGTAATCTGCCCTCAGAGCCGACAGATCTGTCAACATCTGTCTGCAATATGCATTCCTACATCAAGATTCTGTTTGTATTTGCATGTAGTTAAAGATAAAGATATGTTGCACTGGTACTGAAAGTTTACATCAACTAGGAGTTATTGTTTCAATCGAGTATTGTAGTAAAAATAATAATAATAATAATAATAATAAAGTATTCAGTTTTAAGAGTGAGCAAGCATATCTGCTTTGAAAGAGTATGCCTATGTATTGTGAAAAAGAAACAAAGCACTTTTGTAAGACACATTTTTGTTGGTATTGTTTAGTTGCTATTTATTTATTTATTATCTTATGATGAAATATGAAGAGGATGTTTTGATGGTTTACATTTGCTGCGTTTACTTACAAACTAAACAGCCTCTTTGTGAAGCTGAGATTCATGTTCAGAACACTGTGAATGTGAAGTTTCTGATAATTAAATGGGTCATGTGTTCATTTAACCTGGTTTGAGGTCAGTTCTGCAGTCATGACGTCAAATTCACCAGTGATTACCTCCAGTATTTATTTACTGTTTTTTTACTATTACTATTATTATTATTTTGTACTGAATTGTTGTGTGATTTGTCACTAAATAAAGCATGAAAAAGGTTTTTATGATGAGGTATTTCCATTTATGAGTAAAATAAGGTCTGTGGTAAACTGGTGTACATAAAAACTGCAATGCCGTCTGCAGAACCATCCATACTTCACATGCAGCAGTCTCATGATAGTAGTGCCGGCAAGCTGTACCTTAAAGGGATGGTTCACACAAAAATAAAAATTATCCCATGATTTACTCACTCTCAAGCCATCATAGGTGTATATGACTATCTTCTTTCAGACGAACACAATCAGAGTTATATTTAAAAATATTCTGGCTCTCCCAAGCTTTATAATGGTAGTGAATGGGGGTATAGACTTTGAAGCTCAACAAAAATCCATCATAAAAGTAATCCATACGACTCCAAGGGGTTAATAAAGGCCTTCTGCAGCAAAGCGATGTTTTTTTTTTTTTTAAGAAGAATATCTATATTTATAACTTTATAAACTAAAATAACTAGCTTCTGACGGACGACCGTATGCATACTGCACAAGTTGCTCTTCTTCTCTTATATTGAACTCTGACAACATTTCTCTTTAAAATTTCTTGTTTTAGACTTCTAATTCATGACCGGTGTTTTGTTTTGCTCTCCTCTCTGAGCTTCCATGTTCATCATTACATCATGCATCGGGTCAGAGGTCACTCTTCTGCTGCAAATCGATGCGTACGGCCATTGGATGGACGCCCCCGTTCACTACCATTATAAAGCTTGGTAAAGCCAGGATATTTTTTAATATATCTCTAATTGTGTTTGTCTGAAAGAAGATAGTCGTATACACCACGGATGGATTGAGGGTGAGTAAATCATGGGATAATTGTTGGGTGAACTATCCCTATAGTGAATGCCATGTTAAATGTGTGTACATTTATGTTAAATGCTTGTCCGTCCCGTCCAGTATTTCACCATGAGTCACCCTACAGAGGAAACAATCGTAACACTTCGTAGGAGGTGTCAAATATCACTTGTTCTTGGAAGCTCGAGCTCACTTGTGTGATAGTTAGGGTCAAAGCCCTTTAAAGGGTTGAAGGCCCTATTGTTTTCCTTAGGGAAATTATTTTTTTTTAACTATTAATGCCCTTAACATTCTCAAAAACTCATGAAACTTTGCACACACGTTGGAACCCGCGGCCATCAGGGCCAGACAGAAGCTGGTACCCGGGCATGGCAGGGGTGCTCAACAGCGCCCCCTTGAACGGTGTCTAAAAACTTGGTCCATATATCAAACATGCTTGCATGTATTAGTATGAAACTCTGTACACATATAGACCTCATCGGGCTGAACAACTTTCATGTGTGTGAGAGAGAGAGTGAGAGAGAGACACCCTTGATCAGTTATTTAACTCTTTTATTGCAGACTCACTGTGCTTCAGACTTTATTGCCAACTCAAATCAAACACACCTGAAGCAGCTAATCAAGCCAGTGTATCTGTAGGCCACTGACAACATAGTATTACATTATTAGTTTGATAATTAGGTTAATTAAAATATAAAAACACACTGCAAATGATAACTTTGAACTTTGAAATTGAACTATGACACTATATCACTATTAGTATAGGATTAGTTTTCTAAATGTCGTTCGAGTTACAAATATTATTTTTACAATTAAAATTATTTTTAAATTAATTATTTATTGATATAATTCAAATTTATTAAAACAAAATCTTTAAGTAAATTTCACATGATTATAAAAGTGGCTGTAGTGCATAAGTGAGCAGAAAAATCTAGACATGTACCTTACTATTACCTGAGACTGACATTAAAATTGTTAGGATTATACAACATCAGCAATCACAGACATTTGCATTAAAGGTCCCGTTTTTCGTGTTTTTTTGAAGCTTTGATTGTGTTTATAGTGTGCAATATAACGTGTTCATGTTTCGTGTGTAAAAAAACACAGTATTTTTCACATAATTTACTTATCTGTATACCGCTGTTTCCACTGTCATAAAAACGGGCTGATGACTTCCTTGTTCTATTGAAGTCCCTCCTTCAGAAATACGTAACGAGTTCTGATTGTGCCAGCGGTTCCTGTGTTGTGATTCGACAGCAGTTTAGCGCATCTTGCCCGGAAAGGTCACGCCTCTTACCATAACGTGGAGATGCACGCGCTCAGTGTTATTGTAAACATGTCTTTAATTTTACCCTATCAATTTGAGCCGGAATCAGACTCGGTGATTGGACTGCGGGATGAAAATAACAGCGTTTCGACGACATGGCGACAAACACACTCTACAAACGCAACTCTTGTGTATTCCTGTGGGCGGAGGTTAGTCAAAAAACTGTTTTAGTGACGTCATTAAAGAAGGAAGTAGAGGGATGTAGTCCAAACTGGCCGTTCGATGTAGGCGACTTCTGTTAAATAAAATATCTCGCTTGGCATTGAACTTTGAGCTTTAACATTTTACAGATTTTATTTATACTCTAACAACAACATTACACACTAACTAAAGTTTGAAACAT
The DNA here is from genome assembly GCF_018812025.1 of Megalobrama amblycephala. NCBI lineage: Eukaryota > Metazoa > Chordata > Actinopteri > Cypriniformes > Xenocyprididae > Megalobrama > Megalobrama amblycephala. The sequence continues at coordinate 41,124,692 of NC_063052.1, read as the reverse complement.
GGGATCACGAAGAACGGGACCTTTAAGGCTGGATTAGATTTCTCAGAGCACAAATAATAGTATATAATTTCCTCTAGAATTTTTATAGGGGTTGTCTGACAAAAAACACAGACATGTCAGATTAGGATGATATTCTGCACTCATTTGAAATTGACATAACATTCTGTGACATGAAAGTTATCTCAATTTAAATGATCTCATGGATGTGGCTGTTTGTGATCAAAGGAGCATCATCTGCTGCAGTAAATGTAGTGTGAATTTGACATAGTCCTTTAATGTTTAACTGTTTTAAATGCCCATTGGCTGCCATGCACAGATGCCCTGAAATCACCGGGGTGGCGGTGCCTCCAGGCTTTGGCCCGTCATCGCTGCTTGCAGCTATATTTTTGTTTTTGTTTTTACTGAAATCTTGCCAAACAGGTTTACAATGTTTTGACGCCTGAAAATAAGACTCATGTCGAATTTTTACCATGTAAGTTTTTATGTTTGTACATATAAATCCAGCTTCTGTGTTTTTGTGTTATATATATATTGTGTTATAGCATATAGTTGTGTTTCTGTTTGAGGAAAACTAACCCTGCTAGTGATGAGGAAATGAGTTGACATGTTTATGATGATGGGTCCATTATTGTGATTATGATGATGACAATTATGATGCTAGTTTTTATTAGTGGGGTTATTAGTAATTATTAGATTGTCACTGAATTTCTAAAGCCTGTTGTTTGTGTTTTGAGTTTGACTGATCATTTTCAGTATTACATAAACCAAAGATTCGGATTAAAGTTTGATGTTTCAGATTGGACATTTTTTTATCATGTAAGATCCACATGTGTGCAATATTCACACTAAATGAACGTGAATATTTAGTAGTATTTTTCCACTCAGCAAAACATTTTGTCTCTGTATGAATGTATCTGTGACATAAATCCAGCTCTTCTGGTTTCTCAACAGGTTTTTGAATCTTCTGCTGCTGCTGTTTTGCTTTGTCAGTCATTGCGGTCAGTGTCATTTTGTTCAATGTTAGATAGACATGCAACAAGTGACTTTGATAAAGTCACAATTGATATTTGTAGATTGAAGTTGGAAATTTTCCACCTTATTACATCATCACACACCTTGAAATTAATAACTTCTCTATGCAGTGACTTCTAGTTCATTAATTATTGTAAAATGAGTATTAAGCAGAACAGTAGCTGAAGAAAGCAAGAAAATTATTTGATTGTTCGTTGTAAATGATTGTATAGAGATAGGTGATCATGGCTTGAAGCTTTAATAATTACATTCAGTTCTGATGTTAAATATTGAAGAAACTCCACCTTAACTCGGATGTGTGGTGATTGTGAAACATCTGGAGCAAAAGAAAACCCAGATGACTAAAATAACTCTAGAAAATGTTATGATTACAGAGAATAAAGTAAAACACCATATGTCAGCGCAGTAACAATTTTGTTCTTAGTTGTGCTTTTGAGAGTCAACATAAAAAGGACATTTCACTAAAAGTGTCATAGACTAAATAATTTAAGAGATTTTACATGATTTATTCAGGTAGATTCCATTAAAAAATAAAAACTCAAAAATATAATGTGTAATATTGTTACCATTATTTTTTTAAGTAAATAGCTCATACCATTTTTTAAAATGCACATGTATTTTTCAGCATTGATAAGTCAAATGAACTTTATACTGTCTGTATGTACAGGAACCACAACTACACATGTGACAGGAGAAAAAGGAGAAAATGTCACCCTGCCATGTGACTTTGAGGCCAGAGAAATTTCTGATATTGTTTTAAGCAGTCTGTCAAATGACATTCTTGTCTGTGAGAATGAAGAATGTGAGAGTGAAAATGACAGAGTATTTAAGGAAGGATCATGTGACGTTATCATGAAGGATCTGAGACTGAGTGATGCTGGGAAATACATTCTGAGAGTTTATTACTATAATGTTCAGAGAGAACTGGAGCGACAAATCAGAACATATCATCTTCATATTCATGGTAAAGTCATCATGTTCTTTCTGCATTTCCTAATAATGTTAGATAAGCAGTAAATGTCAGTAACCAGCAAAGACAGTAAATGTCTCACATCCCATCCAACATCCAGATTAGTTGATTCCAATATAGGCTTTTTAATGGCTGATTTTTAAATGATTAAATTTGGTCCCTTAATCCTGAACATGAGTTTATGATCTTGATTGATTCACACCATTATAATAATGATTGAGGAGTAACTGTCTTTCTGTTTCTCCTCAGATGAGATTTCTGTGAAGAAAGGAAAGCAGCTGAAGATGGATGTTCTGTTGGTCAATGCTGATAAAGTGAAGCATCAGAGCAGAAGAAGCAAAGGGTGGAAGGAGGTGTGGAGCAGAAGAGATGGAGTCAAGAGTGATCGACTGACCGACAGAGATGGAAATCTGATCATTAGTAATTTTACAGTCTCTGACACTGGAACATACAGAGTTCTGGACTCTGAAGGAGAAATCTGGATCACAGTCACAGTCACAGGTGAGAGAAGATCAGTGGATGATCAGAAATATATTTTTAATACATCATGAGGGTTTTTCTCTTTCAAACTGAAGCTAAACTGTATGGCTAATCTTTACATATCTTGTACAGAATCTCACAAAAGTCAGAAGAACAGTAAAGTAAGAAGTTATTTTAGACAATCAACTTAAAAATGTAAAATTTGTGCTCTCTTCCAGCTTCCACACATCCTGTTCGAGAACTTTTGAGTTGGACAGAGAAACTGAATGGGTATTTTGTGATGTCACTAGTTTTTGTGTATTTAGTGATTATGGCAGTTCAGATTGTGATGATGATTGCTGGTCACTGGTAATTTTCCTTGAGCGTCAAACACATCTTCAGAGGATTCTGTATTAAGATTATATTTTAAGATTATAGATCATATAAGATTTGTTTACTGTGTCTGCAAGTGGCCTATAGCTAAAGATTTGGACAAGTGACTGAACGTTTACCAATCCTAATTCTCAGAATTATAGTTTTTATTGAATATCAAACATTGTTTCTAAAGAGTTAGAAAAGTATTTATAAAAACAAAAACACTGAAAGCATTTACATATTTATTTAAAAGGATTGTAGAAAATATTTGTTTAAATAATATTTCTTATTTCTATATAAAATTTCTTTCTTATTTAAGATATATTTGAACAAGTATTTACATTTCTACTTGATCTTTATTTTCCTGTTTATCATTGTGAGGCTGCTTAATATTCAACAATTATTGATATTGTTGATTTGACTGATTTAAAAACAATCTGTACTGTAAAAAGCTCTAGAAATATATGGATTGAGGAAGGTTGGAAAAAATTACACGACTTTTAAAATCTTCACATATCTTAAAACACTATTGCTGCCTTTGTATGTGTTCAAAATAAAAAACTGGACAACACGTTTGATCTCCTCCAGCTGATAGAATTACACCCTTAAAAAATCAGTCTGTGCCAATAATAGATTATTAGATTTTCTGTGAAATCTTTCAGCTGAAACCTGCAGTTTGGCTCTGATTTCCATCCACCGTCCACCCATCCAGACTGTAAATCGGGGCAAAACTGTCTTCATTGTGTACACTTTTCTGACACTGTATGTATTGAATAATAATAATAATAATAAAAAACTATACAAATTAAACAACATTTGTAACTAATACTTTTGTTTGTGTGCATTTTTGTATGATATATACTGTATATTCTATGATGAAATATAAAAGGGGAATTTCATGAGTTTACTTCTGTCGCATTTACTTATAAAATATACCGCCTCTTTGTGAAGCAATACTGCAGCAGATTCATAAAGCAGCATGTGCTGAAATGTGCTGCTAACTGTTGTGATCAGACGGACATGATCCAGGATCTTGTTCAAAATAAACTTCAGTCACTCTAAACATTTCGCAGAGCCACATGTGGTACTGAGCACTTACAGTGATTTACCATCTCACTTTCTAATTTACCACCTGTCTTACTTTGGTGTCTTGTACAGTTCTAGATTGGTAAATCTGCATTACATCACTTAACGAAATATATGGTTGTAGGTTGTAAAACATACAGGCACCAATATGCAATTCAGTAATACCCAAAACATTGTCATCGTATTTTTGTATGGTGAATTTTTGGCGACTACTGTTATTGTTTTATTAACCATAATTTTATACATAAAGATGATTACTTCAAAATACATGAGATAAAAAGTTAAAATTATGAGGTAAAAAGTTTTTTTCTGAAAAGTGTAATCATAACATAGACTGATTCTGTTTACATTCGCCATTGTGATTCCCATCCTCAAGAACACAGAGGGAGAACTGAAGGCTTAAGTACACAGACCAAGCAAAGGAGCAAACAAGATAATTATTGGACAACAGGTAAATAGGATAACTAATTAAACTACAGTACAGTCCAAAAGTTTGGAACCACTAAGATTTTTAATGTTTTTAAAAGAAGTTTCGTCTGCTCAACAAGGCTACATTTATTTAATTAAAAATACAGTAAAAAAACAGTAATATTGTGAAATATTATTACAATTTAAAATAACTGTGTACTATTTAAATATATTTGACAAAGTAATTTATTCCTGTGATGCAAAGCTGAATTTTCAGCATCGTTACTCCAGTCTTCAGTGTCACATGATCCTTCAGAAATCATTCTAATATGCTGATTTGCTGCTCAATAAACATTTATGATTATTTTCAATGTTGAAAACAGTTGTTTACTTTTTTTTCAGGATTCCTTGATGAATAGAAAGTTCAAAAGAACAGCATTTATCTGAAATACAAAGCTTCTGTAGCATTATACACTACCGTTCAAAAGTTTGGGGTCAGTAAGAATTTTTATTTTTATTTTTTTGAAAAGAAATTAAAGAAATGAATACTTTTATTCAGCAAGGATGCATTAAATCAATCAAAAGTGGCAGTAAAGACATTTATAATGTTACAAAAGATTAGATTTCAGATAAACACTGTTCTTTTGAACTTTCTATTCATCAAATAATCCTGAAAAAAAATATTGTACACAAATATTTTGTACAATTGTACACATTAAATGTTTCTTGAGCAGCAGATCAGCATATTAGAATGATTTCTGAAGGATCATGTGACACTGAAGACTGGAGTAATGATGCTGAAAATTCAGCTTTGATCACAGGAATAAATTACTTTGTCAAATATATTCAAATAGAAAACAGTTATTTTAAATTGTAATAATATTTCACAATATTACTGTTTTTTACTGTATTTTTAATTAAATAAATTGGTGAGCAGACGAAACTTCTTTTAAAAACATTAAAAATCTAAGTGGTTCCAAACTTTTATACTGTACTGTAGTTTAATTAGTTATCCTATTTACCTGTTGTCCAATAATTATCTTGTTTGCTCCTTTGCTTGGTCTGTGTACTTAAGCCTTCAGTTCTCCCTCTGTGTTTGCCTGTCTGAAGTATATTCTGAGAGTTTTGTTATTAAAGTTCACACAAAAATGAAAATTATCCCATGATTTACTCACCCTCAAGCCAGCTGTATATGACTATGAAACAACAAAGAGTTATGTTTAAAAATATCCTGGCTCTTCCCAGCTTTATAATGGTAGTGAATTGGGGTTGAGATTCTGAAGCCCAACAAAAATACATTATAAAAGTAATTAAGAAGAATATCCATATTTATAACTTTATCAACTAAAATAACTAGCTTCCGGCGGACGACTGTACGCGTACTGCACAAGTCGACTTGCGCCACAAGAGATGTAGGAGTATCATAAACTTTGTTCAAACAAATTGGGCTGTGCAACAAACTCAAGCTCATCTTCTCTTATATTGAACTCCTCCAATATTTCTCTTTAAAATTTCTTGTTTTCTTCTAATTCATGACCAGTGTTTTGTTTTGTTCTCTCCTCTGAGCTTCCGTGTTCATCATTACGTCATGCGTCGGGTCAGAGGTCACTCTTCTGCTGCAAATCGATGCGTACAGCCGTCTGCCAGAAGCTATTTATTATAGTTAATAAAGTTTTAAATATGGATATTCTTCTTACAAAAAACCATCACTTTACTTCAGAAGGCCTTTATTAACCTCTGGAGCCATATGGATTATTTTCATAATGGATGGATACACCCCCATTCACTACCATTATAAAGCTTGGAAGAGACAGAATATTTTTTAATATATCTCTAATTGTGTTTGTCTGAAAGAAGATAGTCATATACACCACGGATGACTTGAGGGTGAGTAAATCATGGGGTAATTTTTGGGTGAACTATCCCTATAGTGAATGCCATGTTAAATGTGTGTACATTTATGTTAAATGCTTGTCCGTCCCATCCAGTATTTCACCATGAGTCACCCTATAGTAGAGGAAACTCCTCATCAATCATAACACTTCGTAGGAGGTGTCAAATATCACTTGATCTTGGAAGCTCGATCTCACCTGTGTGATTTTTGTTTTTACTCAGATCTTGCTAAACAAGTTTACAAAGTTTTGACGCCTGAGAATAAGACTCATGCCGAATCTTTACCATGTAAGTTTTCATGTTTGTCTAAATCCAGCTTCTGTGTTTTTGTGTTATATACTGTATAGTGTATTATAGCATATAGTTGTGTTTCTGTTTGAGGAAAACTAACCCTGCAAGTGATGAGGAAATGAGCTGACATGTTTATGATGATGGGTCCATTATTGTGATTGTGATGATGACAATTATGATGCTAGTTTTTATTAGTGGGGTTATTAATATTAGATTGTCACCAAATTTCTACAGCCTGTTGTTTGTGTTTTGAGTTTGGTTTTAAGTAATACTGAAAATGATCAGTCAAAGTTTCAGATTAAAGTTTGATGTTTCAGATTGGACATTTTTTTATCATGTAAGATCCACATGTGTGCAATAGTCACACTAAATGAACGTGAATGTTTAGTAGTATTTTTCCACTCAGCAAAACATTTTGTCGCTGTATGAATGTATCTGTGACATAATCCAGCTCTTCTGGTTTCTCAACAGGTTTTTGAATCTTCTTCTGCTGCTGTTTTGCTTCATCAGTCATTGCGGTCAGTGTCATTCAGTGTCATTTTGTATGTAAATTGTAACAATTCTTGATTTTCACTATTACATATACATGCACCAGGTGACTTTGACATTTGTAGATTGATGTTGGAAATTTTCCACCTTATTACATCATAACAAACCTTGAAATCACTGACTTCTCTATGCAGTGACTTCTAGCTCATTAATTATTTTTTTAAATGAGTATTAATTGAGCAGAGCAGTTAGTGACTGAAGAAAGCGAGAAGATGGTTTGATTGTTTATTGTAAATGATTGTATGAAGAAGGTGATCAAGCTCGAATCAACAACCTAAAGGCCCATTCACACCAACAACTATAAAGATACTATATTAACTTTAACTATATCTTTAGCATTATCTTTGTCATCCGTGGTGTGAACGGGCCTTTAATCATTACATTCGGTTCTGATGTTAAATGTTCCACCAGCTGTTGAATCCACTCGGATGTGTGGTGATTGTAAAACACCTGGAGCAAAAGAAAACCCAGATGACTAAAATAACTGTACTAGAATATTTTATGACAACCTGATAATAGAGAATAAACTAAAACACTACATGTATTTTACTTTGTATGAAATTAATTTTATACTGTCTGTTTTTGCAGGAACTACTCCTATACCCGTGACAGGGAAAATAGGAAGCAACGTCACCCTGCCATGTGAATTTGAGGCCAGAGACATTTCTCATCTTGATTTAAACACTTGGTCAAAAACCATCCCTGTCTGTGAGAATGAAGAATGTGAGAGTGAAAATGACAGAGTATTTAAAAAGGATCATGTGACGTCATCATCAAGGATCTGAGACTGAGTGATGCTGGGAAATACTTTCTGAGAGTTTATTACTATAATGATCAGAGAGAACTGGAGCAACAAATCAGAACATATCATCTTCATATTCATGGTAAAGTCATCATGTTCTTTCTGCATTTCCTAATAATGTTAACAATGTAACTGCATGCAGCGCAGTAACCAGCAAAGACAGTAAATGTCTCACATCCCATCCAACATTACATTCGGTCCTCTTTGTACTAAATCTGCTTATGATCTTGATTGAGTGACACCATTATAATAATGATTAATATCTGTTTCTCCTCAGGTGAGATTTCAGTGAAAACAGGAGAGCAGCTGAAGATGGATGTTCTGTTGATCAATGCTGATAAAGTGGAGAAAAACTCCAGTGGAGAGTGGACAGAGGTGTGGACGAGAGGTCACGGGGTCAGCAGTGATCGACTGACCGACAGAGATGGAAATCTGACCATTAGTAATTTTACAGTCTCTGACACTGGAACATACAGAGTTCTGGACTCTGAAGGAGAAATCTGGATCACAGTCACAGTCACAGGTGAGAGAAGATCAGTGGATGATCAGAAATATTATTTTTAATACAGCATGAACTTGGGTTTTTCTCTTTCAAACCGAAGCTAAACTGTTTTTTTTTTTTCATATCTTGTGCAGAATCTGGCCCAACAGGAGAAGACAAAGGTAACACAGAAGAACAGTAAAGTAAGAGACTTTAAAAAGTTTAAAAATGTAAAAATTTGTGCTCTCTTCCAGCTTCCACACATCCTGATCGAGAACTTTCGAGGTGGACAGAGAAACTGAATGGGTATTTTGTGATGTCGCTAGTTTTTGTGTATTTAGTGATCATGGCAGTTCAGATTGTGATGAGGATTGCTGGCTGCTTGTAATTTTCCCTGAGCGCCAAACAGATCTTCAGAGGATTCTGTCAACATATTTCTCCAATTTAGACCAAGATTCTATTTACTGTATCTGCAAGTGCTCTAGTTCTGATTGAATATCACCTATTGTTCTGAATGTATTTATGGTAAAAACAAAAAAACTGAAAGCATTGTAAAGATTGTAAATATTTGTTTAAATAAAATTTCTTACTTAAGATATATTTCTAATATATATTTGAATTCTATTTCATCTTTATTTTCCTGTTTATCACTATGAAGCTGCTTAATGTTCAGCAATATTATTGATCTGACTGCACTGACACCGATGAGGACTGAACTACGTTCAGCCCCGACAAAACGTTGCAAAACATTTTTTAAACGGAAACGGTGGTGCGTTGAACTGAACACCCCATTCTGATGATGCAAGAGATGCAACTATGGCAGCTGAGAAGGCCATTGTATGGAGTCAAATTAATGCCTTAAAGTTTTGCACAAAAATAAAGTTTTGCAAAACAAAAAAAAGAATTGAGCAATAAAAAAATGTTTTGCAAACAAAAATAAAGAATTGCAAAGGAAAAATAAAGTATTGAGCAGAAAAAAATAAGTTTTGCAAGCAAAAATAATAAATTGCAAAATAAAATAACGTAGTGCAAAAATAAAAATATAATCAATTACAAAAATCAATGACAGCTGTAATCCTATTTTATCTTTGCCACATATTTTTCATGCTCAAACCTACTAAATCATTTGCAACGCTCATTTTATTCTGCGTTTCAGTCAAGCGTGCGCTCACGATACCGGTTTTCCTTTGCGCTGCACTTTTCTGTGCGGTTCTCTTTATGGCACTGGTTTGACGTGGGGGTGGAGTCAAGAAACGGGGGCACGCCCCGCGAAACACGTCATCGACAGGAGACGCAGATCGCAACAGAACAGATCAAGCATAGAGACAGAGCGCATTTATTATAATCTGAAAACCATGCCCACCGGGGGAAAAATCAATCCAACCGTCTCCATTGACTTTGTAATGCATGATGCTGCCTCCTTGTCTTTTCTGACTCATTACAAAAAACAGAACAATGCCTAAAAGCTGCTGTGTGACAAGGTGTACAGCTAACAAGCTAAAAACCCCAGAAATAAGTTTTTATAAGCTGTCGACCCCAAAAAATGAATGTTTAAGGACACAAAAGTGGATACAGGCAGTGAGACAGAGCGCAACAGGTCATATTACTATAAGAAATGCATTGGAGGGGGGCGTAATTGGCGACAACATATGCTAAACAAACCAACAAAAACAAACCATTCATTATTTTTAACCATGTCAAAGAATTATTTCACCTGTCGCTGATTACGTTCCCCTCCAATGCATTTCGCGGGGGCGTGCCCCCGTTTCTTGACTCCACCCCCACGTCAAACCAGTGCCATAAAGAGAACCGCGCAGAAAAGTGCAGCGCAAAGGAAACCGGTATCGTGAGCGCATGCTTGACTGAAACGCAGAATAAAATGAGCGTTGCAAATGATTTAGTAGGTTTGAGCATGAAAAATATGTGGCAAAGATAAAATAGGATTACAGCTGTCATTGATTTTTGTAATTTATTATATTTTTATTTTTGCACTACTTTATTTTATTTAGCAATTTATTATTTTTGTTTGCAAAACTTATTTTTTTCTTCTCAATACTTTATTTTTCCTTTGCAATTCTTTATTTTTGTTTGCAAAACTTATTTTTTTCTGCTCAATACTTTATTTTTCCTTTGCAATTCTTTTTTGTGTTTTGCAAAACTTTATTTTTGTGCAAAACTTTAAGGCATTAATTTGACTCCATACCATTGTGTTCTTTTTGAAGAATTTTCGGAGCCTAATGAAGTCGGTATAAATACATGTTTAACACTGCAAAATACGCTTGATGTTACAGTCACTGCCCTTGCCGTCCAGAATAAAACATCTCAAAAGAGTGAAGGGATTTGTGAAAACTGTGGTTTCTAATTATTGTGATCCAACATTTGTCTTTATGTTTATAAAAGTTTATGAAAGTATCACTCCACAATACAATAACAAAATATATAAGTATAGAATTTTTTATGTTTATCACATTAATCAGTGTCTAGCACACCTTCCTAAGGAAAGGATATGGACCAGAAGACATTGCAATTACTAAATGATATTTAGACAGACTTAAAGAAGTTCCAGATCTATACTTGTGCACTTATTATTTAAGTTATTTTGCCATTAATGTAAATAAACATGTGTAAACAATATACTTGCTCTTGTGAATTTGTGATGTAAATTACATTTACGAGCTGTTTCTTTAATACCGCGTGGTTTATATGCATGTTGATGCTGATTGGGCTGACATTTTTGACACACCCACCAAACAAGAGAAAACGTATTTGTAACTGAGCTGATCGATGACATCACCGAAAGTCATTTAATAATTGATGTTTACAACTGCTTTACCGCAGAAATGAACTCTGTTTGCATCACTGAATCATTGTTTTCCTGTTCATCACTGTAAAGCTGCTTTGAAAACGATCTGTACTGTAAAAAGCTCTAGAAATACATGTAACTTGGCAATGGATGAGGAAGGTTTGAATATACTACATGACTTTTAAAATCTTCACATATTTTTAAAACACTAAGAATCATACACTTGCTGCCTTTGCAAATGGTTAAAAACTTTTTACATTGTTCTGAGCAAATCAAACTCAGGCATGTCCTTTGTTACTAGGAGACACGTGACAGATGAAAACATTAATGTGTTCTAAAGTTGGTTCAAAACATAAAACACATTTGATCTCCTCAAATTGGATAAAATTATACCCTGAGGCTTAAGAAATCTGTCTGTGCCAATCACACGATGATATTTTCTGTGAAATCTGTCAGCTCAAACCTGCAGTCTGGATATGACTTTCAGCAACTACACTGTAATCACATGTGATTATGGGAAATGTAGTCCATGATAGAGTGGCGATGGTCTGGGGTGGAGTGCCCTCTGGTGGCTATCAAGGGCACTCCAGCTGGTGATCCTGACAGTGATGCTGGGAGAAACATTTTGAGAGTGTTTTACAAAAATGCTACAACACAGCAGCAGCGACTAATTATCTTCATATTCAGAGTAAAGTTAAACTCAGCATGTGCTTTCTGGATTTACAAATGTTAACGTTGTAATAATAATGATGTCCATCAATATAATGTCAATTAATGTAAAAATATTTGTATTGCATGCAGGACCATAACCAGTTTAATGTAGTGAGGGGTGGTTTCAAAACACTGCTTCATGGAGCTTCAAACGCTTTATGAATCTTTTTATGGTTGCAAACATTACAAAGATGACATTAATGATATACAATTTTGTATATGGTATACAACATGTATCAACATTATGTACAATGTCATCTGAACATACAGAACAAAAAAAAAATATTAATAACAATAATTGCAAACAGAAAAAGAGTAAGATATTAATTTATATTTCAATTAGAGTGTGCTGTGCAAATTAAAGTAATTACAAACTGAGGTTGTTCTTCTTGCTTTCTTATTTACAGAGGATGAAATAGTGTTAAGGTACATTTTAAATTATTTAAAAAAAAAAAAAAAAAAACAAGAAAAATTGGTTGTTGATAGTGAATTTACATTTATGGATATAGAATTTGCCAAGAAAATAAATTACATTTATAACAAAAAAAAGCTTTGTTTTTATTAGAATCAGAATCAAAGTGGCCAAAAATAATATCTTTAAAAGTTACATATATATATATCTTGTTAAATATTAACTTTAATAAATGTTTCAGTATCTTTAGTTGTTTAGTATAGAAACATGACCAAAATAAATTATAGACAGTTTCTGTGTTCACTTGGCAAAATGAGCATCTTGTATCAATATTGGTATTATATTTAATCATAAAATATTTAACAGGGTAAAATCTATTTATTATTTTGAAAGACACTTCTTTTACTTTATTGGTGAGAAAATATTTTTGTTGTAAATGGTGAACCATTAAACAAGTGTCTGTGTTTTTACCTGATCTGATCTCTGATTTTAATGAGACATTTTTATAATTAAAAGGAATAATAGTAATTATTAATCTCTTATTTAGCTGAGCCATCTGTAGAACAAACAAAACAAGCCCTGAAAATTGTTAAAAGGACACATACAGACTCTTTTATACAGCTTTTGTTGCATTTACAGCGTTTTGACCAGCAGGGTCAAGTTCTGTCAACATATTTCTGCAATTTTACAATCAGGCCTGAAATCTGCTGCTCAGACTGTTGAGATCAGACTGAAATCATCAGGATATTATTCCTGCTCATGACCTCACTGTGAATGTGCAGTTACTATTAAATATATGTAGATATAATATATCCTGGTTTATGAGATCAGCGATTCTTTTTGCAGCTTAGTTTGAGCAGATGCCTTTTTGTACTAGTGTCCTGAAACAGTTATACTGAAATCTGAAATAACTGAAATCTGTTATACTGAAATCATGCAATTATCACACAGTTCTGAAAGTTTAACCAGAACACATTACACATGTTAACATCAAAAGCATGTGCCAGATGTGTTGTTAGATATTAAATTCTATGAAACCTGGAATATTTATGAACATGGATTCACAAAACACTGCTTTGTTAGCCAAGTGTCAATGCAAGCTATATAGAGCACATTCAACTGGTTAAAACTGCACTGGGAAATCAGGAGGATTTTAATACATCTTTACACTCAGTGGTTTGATGCAATAAAGTGGGTTATTTAATAATTAAATTATTTAATAAACTGAACATTAAATGGGTTATTAAGCAAAACATTTTTTTCTTATTTTTTTAAGAGAAACAGGAGTTTTTGATTGGATATGAATGCTATAGGGGTATTAAGGAAAGTTAATAGCATTATTAATAGTTTAGTATTATTGCAGGTCAGGGAAGAAGTGTGTGTGTGTGTGTGTGTGTGTGTGTGTGTGTGTGTGTGTGTGTGTGTGTGTGTGTGTGTGTGTGTGTGTGTGTGTGTGTGTGTGTGTGTGTATGTGTGTGTGTGTGAGTGAACGGGGGGGAAGGTGGATGGTTAGTCTGTAAACCATGCTGTAAACCTATGTTCTGATCCACACTCCGGAACAGAAGGGGGCGGTAATGCACCAAAACGCTGGATCCCAACCGCCGTAAACAAGAAGATGACTGACGCCGATAGGTCACGTGATGACAGCATGGCAGACTCTATTCCATTCATACTGTAAAGAACGTACTTTTTAATGGTCGCGAAGTTCAGATTCAAAAGTAGGCTAGTAGCTACTCAGACACGCGATTTCGGACGCACCGTGTGGAAGTTAGCGAGGGAAGGGCGCGAGGAAACGATCTGGAGCCGCAATAGAAGCTCGCACGTGGTACTTTCAGTTTCGCTTTTATTAATTTATTTTTTCGCTCACTAAACTTGCAATAAATCTTAAAAAAAAGACTCAAGCATTACTTATCATGTAAGTTTTCATGTTTTAAAATATAAATCCAGCGTGTATTTTTGTGTTATTAGTATATAGTTATTGATGCGGAAATGAGTCAGCATGTTTTTGATGAACATACCAGTTATGTCACCAGTGACCTTTGCCCTCTGTGTGTGTGTGTGTGTGTGTGTGTGTGTGTGTGTGTGTGTGTGTGTGTGTGTGTGTGTGTGTGTTAAAGCGCTGTGGTATATCAAATGTTCAGACATGTTCTAATTTGTTACACTGTTTATTCAAGTTTAAGTTATGTTAAAATATTTTCCTCTATTATTTTAATGGGGTTTTTTTTGTTTGTTTTATGTATATGTATTCCAAGCTTTGGCAATATTGTATTATTTTAAGTAAATGCCGATAAAGCAATTTTGAAATTGAACTATTACAGTGATTTATGATGGCCATGGTTGTGATGATGGTTTTTATTGGTTATTAATATAATTATTAGATTGTTAATTAGATTAAAGTTGTGTTTTGAGTTTGACTGATAATGTTCAGTATTACACAGGGGTTATTTATTAAAGCAGAGATTCAGATTTTATCATGTAAGACCCAGATGTGATAGCCTAAATATTCACACTAAATGTAATGAAAGTCATTGTTCAGTAATATTTTAGTGCTCAGGGAAGCATTTTAATGTGTTTATGTTTATTATCCTGAATCTGTCACATAAATCATCTCTTCTGTTTCCTCATCAGGTCCAGATGCTTGAATCTCCTGCTGTTGTTGTGCTTTATCAATTATATCGGTCAGTATAATATTTGTTTATAAATTGTAACAATGTTTAATCTTCAGTTCAGTAGAGTTATAGTTGTTTGTTAGCTTTCAGAAGCCAGTAAGCATTATATAATCTTAATAGCTGAACAAATTAACTCTGAAGAAAGCGAGAAGCTTGATTGATTGTTTATTGTAAATGATTATATGGAGAAGGTGATCATGGCTCGAATCAACAACCTTAATATAGGCATTTCTGATGTTAAATATTGGGGAAACTCCATCATCATCATTATCAGTTCAATTATTGAATCCAATTGGATGTGTGAGCAAGTGACTAAAATAAATATTTCATGATGACCTTTATTACTGAGTATAGACAAAAACATCTATTGTTCAGTTTGTATTGAATGAAGTTATATAAATATTTATATAAATATACAAATATCTTTATTTGCAGAATCCTCCACTGTAGGAAACATCCTTATACATGTGACAGGGCAAAACGGAGAAAACGCCACCCTGCAATGTAAAATTGGGGCCAGAGACATTTTTAATGTTATTCTATACAGACAGGCAGACCCCATTCTTAAATGTGAGAATGATAAATGTGAGAGTGAAAATAGACGAGTATTTAAAACAGGATCATGTGACATCACCATCAAGGATCTGAGACTGAGTGATGCTGGGAAATACATTCTGAGAGTCCATTACACTGATGATCGGAGAGAACTGAAGTACCATCTTGAAATTCATGGTAAAGACAAAACTGATCAAATCATCAGCTTTCCTTTAGTAATTGTGTTGGTATTCCATGAGGTCCTGTAACCATCAGAGACACTGAATGTGACGCTTATCACCTGTTCAGATTAATCATTACCAATATGGGTTTTTCCAATGGCTTGCATTGGAATATAATACCATAGTGAATGCATTTGGTCCCTTTAACTCTAAACATGTGTTTAGACTGACATCATAACAATGATTGAGGATGAATGTCTTTGTTTCTCCTCAGATGAGATTTCTGTGAAAACAGGAGAGCAGCTGAAGATGGATGTTCTGTTGATCAATGCTGATAAAGTGGAGAAAAACTCCAGTGGAGAGTGGACAGAGGTGTGGACGAGAGGTCACGGGGTCAGCAGTGATCGACTGACCGACAGCAATGAGACTCTGACCATTAAAGAGTTTAGAGCCACTGACACTGGAACATACAGAGTTCTGGACTCTAATAATGAAACTTTGATCACAGTCACAGTCACAGGTGAGAGAAGATCAGTGGATGATCAGAAATATTTGAGTTTATTCATCATGATTTGAACAGCAAATGCTAAACTGTGTGACGAACCTGTGATTTCCTCTACAGAATCTGGTACAGGATCAGTGGGAGGACAGCAGGGTGACACTGAACATAGTAAGTAGAAGAAGAGGCATTGAGATCTTTAAAATAAAATGTAGGCAGTGAGTTTTAAAAAAGAAATAATTTTTAAAAATTTGTGTGCTCTTTCCACCTTCCTCCTTCCAATCCCAGTGTACTGGTTCTGGCGTGTTGGACTGCCTGTGATTCTGCTGGTTCTGGTGGGTGTGATTGTCTTTGTCGTCATCAAGAAACGCCAGCGTCTCAATAGAGGTTACTCACAGGGCCATCAAAGTCCAGAGGAACCTGAGGGCCTATAATAATCTCTCCTAAAGGGCCCCTGTGCGATTAAACTGTAAACATGGCTCAGAACATCTAGCGACGACACTGGTCACTTTCAGAGCCAACAGATCTGAACAGTTTTTTTAACTATTTAACAGCATTAAACTGCCAGTATAAATACATCTAAATGCCACTTCAGATGCAGCTTCTGTGCCAAAGATGGGTTTTGTTGATGGTGATTTAATCCAATTGTGTCTTATTATTCTAACTGAATTTATTGATTAAATGTAAGAATTTGACATAAAAGATGATGCATACATCTAGGTTAGAAAAATCAATTTAAGGGAGAAAATATCACCTTTTAATGCACAGAATATGAAGAACATAAAAAGCTTTGTGAGTCAGTCATGCCTAAACCACTCAAGACAAACCAGCACAAAAACTCTCCGAAAAATATTGTCTATTATCGTTATCAACAAAAACGGAGAAAATATCGAGATACCTTATGTGCCTGTGAACTGTGAAGGACTTGAAGAAATATTTTTGTATGCTTTGTGTTAAAATATGCTGCAATCAGAGCCAATCTTCCCTATACACAAACTACGCAAGTTGCATAGGGCCCCTGAACCACTAGGGGGCCCTTTGCTCATCGCTATATAAAATAAACATGACATTAATTTACCATAATGTGAATATTTCTTTATAACATACATATTTATGTGAGGAGTCAAACATTCAATAACTGTTTTGGACTCTGACATCACGCAGTGCGTCAGATAAAAACATGCGTTTTGACATGGCTATGGCTGCAAAACAAAACTATCCTTCTGGAACAGAAAAAAACGTGCCAAGAACAAAGAAAGAATGTATTTTCATAACATTTCAGTTTCTTGATAAAGCTATATATTCATAAGCTAGTTGTAAAGCAATAACTCCAGTCCAGGTTTTATTAGACATGTCCCATGATGAAATGTAACTTTCGGTTTGCGTTGGTACAAATCAATAATCAAAACGATCTTATGCGTGATTTAATGTATAAATAAACATTCCTGTTCAGTATTACAAGCTGTCGTGTGACTCAGGTAAAAACAATGCCCATTTATCAAAATTAAATTTAAAAAATATAACCCAACGGTTGGGTTGAAAGAATCGTGCCTTATTTATTTATCATTCTGTAATTTCCTTTAGAAAGCCAATTCGGTTGTGGTGTAGTTTTTTTTTTTTTTTTTGACAGCTAGATGGTGCCAGAACATTACTATTTAAAAAGCATTTATTTAGCTGTCAACGAAAATTTAAAAAAAAAATTTTTTTTTTTAAAAAAGTTTTAATTTTACTTCATTTTACTATTGCCAACTGAACACGTTTTAATGGGTTTTCCTTTACATATTTCTACACGTTTTCAGACCATCCGTGATTTTCTTTGCTGCTGTTGCCTATAACTGACCACTAGGGCATAATATGATTTCAAACTATTTTTTTTATTGTTTTTCTAGCTTTAAATATTCATACTTTGGCCAAATAATGAACTTAATTTTGTGCCAGGAGAAGAACAATGATTTACATTCCTGTTGTATAAACCAAACTGATTTTCTGGTGTCTTCATTACCTCACTGTGAATGTGAAGCTGCTGATCATCAGATGTGAATGTGCAGGTGTGTCTTGTGAGGTCAGCAGGTGTTTTTTATACTGTTTGTGACTGCACTGAAGAAATATTGCAAATTAAGCTGTATGGCATCTGTGAGATGTTGTTATCCCTTTAAAAGTATAAATGTGAGTTAAACATGTCTTCATCATTTCAGTATTCAGTGATGCGATCCATCATGCTTGAGTATTGTTGTGATAATTTTAAGTTTGTGGTCTTTTTGTTTTCTTTCAGTTGTTTTCCACTCATGCTTAACATTTCTTTTCTCAGGGAAAATTAACTGTTGATGTGGTCACTTTATAAAGTATATTTTTTATAGAGTATATACAGAACAATTATGTTCAATGCTGTTTGTATATTTAAATTGTATAACTTAATAAACAAATACATGCTTTAAGAGTTTTGAGTGTGTTTCCATTCATCACTGTTCAAGTTTTCAGTATTGCAGCGTGAGATGCATGAAAATGGACTTCCTCCTTAAGTTTCAGAAACCCACACACTGTAATGCAGTTCATGTAAACCAAGAAGAGACATCATTTGTGTTTGTACATTTTTGTAAAGAACTTTCTATGTAATATGGTCACAATTATTAGGCAGTGGCTATGAAAACTAAGTGAAAATAGCGATAGATTCTATTTACCATGTAAAAGTATCAGTTCTTTGCAATAAGACTAAATAATTAGATGCTATCTACTTTATATCGGCAGATACTATTTGCACCTCAGTATTTTTGTACATTAACAGGATGCAATAATATCATAGAGTGTAAATGATTATATTTATTAAAATTCTGCCTTATTGGGAAAATAAAAACGTCCCTACACCTTCCTCTAACCCTACCCAATAAACACTTGAATTTTTGAGGGCCTAAACGTGCTTGAAAGCTCATGAAACTTTGCACACGTGTCAGAAGTGGTGAACATTTTTGAGTTTCAGAATCAGGTGTGACAAAATGGCTCGTTAGCGCCACCTACAAATTTTCAACAAAGTGCCCCACTCGCTACGTTTCACGTACAGGTATGAAATTCGGTTGACACGTGTAACAGCCCAATACCTACAAAAAAGTCTTCTGGTACAAAATCCGAAAACCAACAGGAAGTCAGATATTTTTAATTTTCTCTGCAAAACTTTTGCAGTTTTTGCCATTTCCAGACTCGATGTTGAATTCCATGTGTCTTTTTTAAAACTTGAGTGGACCAACCAGACATTGGTGGGTGGAGCTAATGTAAATAACATTTCCCAACGAGGGACGCTAATTGCACTTAGTGTAAATAGATGCTCCAAAATTGGCAAATTAATAAAAAGCACCACCCAATAGAGCTTAACTTGAATGAAACCTGGGTTATTTATGATCAAATCTACACATGCTTATAGCCAAGTTTTGCCCACCAAGGGTCTTTGCAAGCAAAAGTAAACTACATATATCACATTTTTGTTATGTTAAAATATGTGTACAGGTTGCACATCAATGAAAACAACAATAGCATTAATTATGCTTATTATTAAGGGAAAAGTTGATATTTAAAAAAAAAAATGTGAGGATGCAACCCTTAACACACTATTATTCAATGCTTTATATTTCTCTGGTACGGAAAGGGAAACTGTGGTTTTAGAGCCCCTGCATCTCGTTAAAGCTATAGTTTGATCGACACCTTTTTGAGCGACAGCTGCAATGGACAAAGTCATTTTCTTCTTCTGTATGTTTTTTTATTGGATTATGCAAATCACATTCAGTGGTAAATATATTCTTTTTCAAACATTCATCAGCCTCAAATAGGTATCAACATAGTCTAAAAGGGTCTGTGTTTATCAATATATCTCCAGATGCATCAGTACGAGGATCTTCATATGTGTTCAGAGTTCAGATTGGAAAAGACATCACTCTGAACTGCAGCATGAGAAACAGATATGAAGTGGCCTGGTATCATCTCAGATCTGAAGAGCTCGTTCTACTGATTTCTGCAGAGAAGGACAAAGCCGGGAAAAAACTTCTGATCAACTACAATCAGAACAAAACTCATCTGAAAATCACTGCGGACAGTTGGGTCACCGGAGTCAATCTAACTATTTCAGGAGTATCAGAGTCAGATTCTGGTCTTTATTTCTGTGGAATAAAATATGACGCTCCAGAGATGCACTTCGACAAACCCATCAGACTGGAGATTGAGGGTAACACATTTCAGTTTTCTCATCACATCTTAAAGGGAACCCGAGGTATTAAGGCTTGTATGGCTTAATATCACATAAATGATGTCTCTTACTGAAATATGTATTAGAAAACTAATGAAAGATTTACGTTATTCAAAAAATCCATGACATATTTGGACAATAGGGGACAGCATTTTTTTTGTCGATGAAGTCAGATGGTTGCACTCAGTGAGCGACTGACAATGTCCTGCAGCTATTTTTACCACAACACAACCCTGAATATACGATGCCACATTGTGCAGCTTTTGGTCGATTTTCAGTCGATGAGCCACAAGAGAAGTGATGTAAGTCTTCACTGCTTTACTAGCGATAAGAAGAGAAAATAATGGGAAGTTGTAAAGAATCTGTATGAATAAAACTTCTTAAAGATCCGCATCTTTGTTCTCCTCACATTAGCCCTGATGACTTTGAGGCTTTTAGTAGACCACAGCTGAAAGAGCGTACAGCTGCCGATGGATATAAGCGCATGCTTTAACTAAATTGTGTGCCGTGATGCACAAGATATCTGTGATCGCATAAAACAGCAGCATCTTCTCAGCATTTTTATTTGTGTGTATACATGCAGGTGATCAGACGATTTTAACACGTCAATCATACAACAGTAGCTCGAATAGCCATTTCTATGTTTTTATCCTCACTCATTTTGTGCTCTGGCTCAAATTGAAAAGTGCTTTAAAAGGAACCCCACAGATATTAAGACTTGTATGCGTTACTAGATTACAGTTGCACCAAAGGAAATTTTATTTAGGAAGTTTTATTCGTCCACTTTCTTCACAACTTCCCATTCTTTTCTAATCTTATTGCTAGTAAAGCAGTGAAGACTTACAAACCCAATTCCAAAAAAGTTGGGACACTGTACAAATTGTGAATAAAAACAGAATGCAATGATGTGGAAGTTTCAGATTTCAATATTTTATTCAGAATACAACATAGATGACATATCAAATGTTTAAACTGAGAAAATGTATCATTTTGAGGGAAAAATAAGTTAATTTTAAATTTCATGGCATCAACACATCTCAAAAAAGTTGGGTCAAGGCCATGTTTACCACTGTGTGGCATCCCCTCTTCTTTTTATATCAGTCTGCAAACGTCTGGGGACTGAGGAGACAAGTTGCTCAAGTTTAGGAATAGGAATGTTGTCCCATTCTTGTCTAATACAGGCTTCTAGTTGCTCAACTGTCTTAGGTCTTCTCTGTCGCATCTTCCTCTTTATGATGCGCCACATGTTTTCTATGGGTGAAAGATCTGGACTGCAGGCTGGCCATTTCAGTACCCGGATCCTATGGGAGCATATGTTGTTCTAGAACTTGGATATACCTTTCAGCATTGATGGTGCCTTTCCAGATGTGTAAGCTGCCCATGCCACACGCACTCATGCAACCCCATACCATCAGAGATGCAGGCTTCTGAACTGAGCGCTGATAACAACTTGGGTTGTCCTTGTCCTCTTTAGTCCGGATGACATGGCGTCCCAGTTTTCCAAAAAGAACTTCAAATTTTGATTCGTCTGACCACAGAACAGTTTTCCACTTTGCCACAGTCCATTTGAAATGAGCCTTGGCCCAGAGAAAATGCCTGTGCTTTTGGATCATGTTTAAATATGGCTTCATTTTTTACCTATAGAGTTTTAGCCGGCAACGGCGAATGGCACGGTGGATTGTGTTTTCTGGAAGTATTCCTGAGCCCATGTTGTGATTTCCATTACAGTAGCATTCCTGTATGTGATGCAGTGCCGTCTAAGGGCCCGAAGATCACGGGCATCCAGTATGGTTTTCCGGCCTTGACCCTTACGCACAGAGATTGTTCCAGATTCTCTGAATCTTTGGATGATATTATGCACTGTAGATGATGATAACTTCAAACTCTTTGCATTTATTTTTCTCTGAGAAACTCCTTTCTGATATTGCTCCACTATTTTTGGCCGCAGCATTGGGGGAATTGGTGATCCTCTGCCCATCTTGACTTCTGAGAGACACTGCCACTCTGAGAGGCTCTTTTTATACCCAATCATGTTGCCAATTGACCTAATAAGTTGCAAATTGGTCCTCCAGCTGTTCCTTATATGTACATTTAACTTTTCCGGCCTCTTATTGCTACCTGGCAATCCACTGAAAATTACAACCAAAAGCTGCACAATGTGGCATCATATATTATATTCAGGGTTGTGTTGCGGTAAAAATAGCAATAGGACAGTGTCAGTCGCTCACTGAGTGCAACCATTTGACATCACTGACAGAACGCATTATGCAGCTAAACAAAATTGCACCCCTATTGTCCAAATATGTAATGGATTTTTAAAATAACGTAAATCTTTCGTGGGTTTTCTAATACATATTTCAGTAAGAGACATCATTTATGTTATATTAAGTCATACTAGTCTTAACACCTGGGGATCCCTTTAAGATGAGCTACTCAAGACAAAATCTGAATTGTTGTTGTAGTGATTTGAGATTGAGAGCAGAACACGAATAGATATATAAACTTAACACTGGACATTACTCAACCCCAGATTTTAAGGGTAATTTGAGGAGTGGTCTTAAAAACAACTTAAAAATGACAGAAGCAGGTTTTTATGTGTGTTCATAAACTGATTATATTCACAGGTCTTTTTGTAAAAGAAGAGACGAAAGCAGAAGATGAAATCACAGGTAACATGTTGCTTGTTATCTTGTTTGTTTAAATGTTTTTTCTAATTGCTCTAACTGCTCTGCTGAGGAGATCCAGCACTAATTCTAACACTGTCTGGTTGAACACATCTGAATATCTCTTCTGTCTCTGTAGATGATGGAGTGACGGTGACGGAGCGTGTGTTGATGTTCGGTGGTGTTGGACTGGCTGTGTTTGTGTTTTTTCTGGCTACAGTTTTTGCAGGAGGAATCATTTACCAGCGAGGACGGCAGAAAGGATGGAAAGAAGCGAAACGTGCATCTCGGATGAGTTACAAATCAGCTAAATGACACATTCATGCTTTATTTGGCAATCTGAACCTTGCTCTGCAAATCAGCATTGCTGTAGGGAAACACAAATAGACAACTGTGGCTCAGATGCTTTTCCTTTGGTCTGATCTTACTTTCACTTCAGAGAAGCTGAGATGTTGTGGTAAATGTCTTTTTCAGCACCAGTGAATCTTAAACAGTCATAGTGATTATTCAGGTTTGTGTGGTTCAGTCAATATTTAGTTAAATATCAAAGTTCTTCAGCTGTCTTTAATGAACTGTTTATTAATTCAGTATTAATTAACAATGTGAATGCTTAGAGCTACTAAAGTTTTTTGAAAAAGAACAGCAAACAGATTCTTCTTAATGAAAACATGCTTTAATATCATTAGACCAGCTGGACTCATGTCTGGCTATATCTTTAGACATTATATATTTATCAACAAGAATTAATATGTACATATACGATGTTTGTAAGAAGATATATAAATGTAAATCTCTTCTGTGCCACATGAAGCTTGGTTTAATAAAAATGTCATAGATGTCTTCGGTGATAAATGTGTTGTTGAGAGATCTGATCAAATAAACAGCAGTAAAACAGAAATTGTTTATTGCATTTTCTGTAAGAAAACATGAACATTACCAAAGCTAAACCACTTCATGTATAAATTCAGAGGTGTTAGAGCTGTCCTTACTCTTAAGAACAAAAAGTTTTCACATCATT
Organism: Megalobrama amblycephala; assembly: GCF_018812025.1. Classification (NCBI taxonomy): domain Eukaryota; kingdom Metazoa; phylum Chordata; class Actinopteri; order Cypriniformes; family Xenocyprididae; genus Megalobrama; species Megalobrama amblycephala. The sequence goes on along the minus strand of NC_063052.1, from coordinate 41,100,627 downwards.
GTCATGCGATGCAGAATAATGATTTCCTGACTGACTGCATTATGTGAAACCACAAAGAGGTGAGGATGATATCAATATGACTAAACTAAAATGCAAATGGACAAATTAGCCTTAGCGTGTGTGTGTGTGTGTGTGTGTGTATGTGTGCGCGTGTGCGTGCGTATACACACATTAATGGAATGGAAACATTAGTAAGACTTCAAATCATGTTTTAAATAAATGAATCTAATCCATACTGCTGTCTCATATTCATTTAATTTATTTGACTTTTTCATTGCATTGTTTTTCAGCGGTGCCTATTAATATGTTTGATTGTAGAATGTTTGCTTAACAAGTTCAGCATGTTATTTGTTCTGTATAGCCTATTACTGAGCCTAAACATATGTAAATAAAGCCGTCTTGTGGGGGCTGGTCTCGGTGTTAATATCCAGACCTGAAAATAGGCCCAACTCTGCCCCTGACAAAGACGCAACAGAAAGCTGTTTATCTTGTTGCATAGTTGAAACATTTGTGTGTATTACACCTGTAACCCCTCACCCAGGTCCTGGGTCTCCAGTGTGGGAGTCAGACGCTCTATCAAGGAGGCTAAAGGCTACTGTAACATCAGTTGCTAGAGCATCTCTTGAGATCAGAGGAGTAAGGTTTACTTGCACAGCGACTACTAGCTGGCCTCCACTACACATCTGCTATATAATTCTTGGTTGTGGCAAAGAAAGTGTAAAGTTCCCCTGTAGTAAATAATTGCATCCCTTAAAACTAACCAAAATGACATATTTAAACATTTTTTTAAATATGAGTCTTTGAAAAGACTCATACCCGCTACCGCAAATCGATGTCACCCTGGACTATATTGCAGGGTCGAGCTGGTTCAGCTCCCTTGACCACCAGAGTGGGTACTGGCAGGTGGAATCTAAACCAAAGACCTCCTTCACCATCAGCCAGGGGCTATGGCAGTTCTGGGTAATGCCGTTTGGCCTCTGTAATGCTCCAGCCACCTTCTCCTGGTTGATGGAGCAGGACCTGGGACATCTTTTGCCACTGTTGCGTGGTGTATCTGGACGATCTGTTGGTGCATGCACCAGACTTTGCAGCAGCACTGCAACACCTCCAAGTGGTCTTCGCTGCTATCTGTCAAGCTGGGTTATGACTCAATCAAAAAAAATGTCACCTATTATGAAGAGAGACGACCTTCCTGGGGCATGTGGTGAGTGAGTCGCCACTGACCCGCCAAAAATAGCAGCAGTGACAAATGAAAACAAACTAAGAAGTCCATGATAACTAAAAGTCAGTGTTGCTACCCCACTGGAATGATGGTCAGATACTCCTTAAACTGATGTTTCCATTAGCGTTTTATTCGTGACACTCATGTAGACACCGTAAGAGCTTATAACCCTCTAGTGGGATGCACAAAAATACAATAGGAGAGAAACGGCAAGCTGCGTCCTTCAATCAGCTTACACACACACATACACCTGGCGGAAATGGGCCCCACTTTATACAGTCCAAATGTCACGCACATAGGTCGCGCATCAAGTCGCTTACCAAAGTAAAAGTCCCTTAAGGAACCTTGATACAAATGGATCGATGAAGGCTAGAAAACTCTCCCTTGTAAGTTAGCCGTCCGTTACAGTCAGTGAAAACTAAACATAACTGAGACAACAGGAAGCTTATGCTGCACTTTTTCGCTTTCAACACCATCTATGATTAGAGGAAAGATTCTCAAAACTTTTAAAGCAGGAAAAGTTATTTATTAAGTTACAAATTTAAATATACAGACAATAGAATGAACAACTGTACACTGTATAGAAAATATTAAATTAATTTCAACTTACACAAATGCTATAGTGCTTAATTTGCATTATTCATTCAATGCAGTCACAAACAGTACAAAAAACACAATATCTGACCTCACAAGACATGACTGCTCACATTCACACATATCTGAAGCTTCACAGTCACAGTGAGGTAATGAAAATGATAGAAGATAAAAAGGATAGATGTTGTTTTATCCTAAATGCATAAGAAATTCATTTAATGGACAATAAGACTATAAAGTCCACCAAACATTGTACTGCTTCTAAAACATTTTTTTAAGTTAAATAACACAAAAAAGTAACAAAAATACAATATTACCAAAATTCCATTTCAAAATACATTACATAAAAAACTAAAAATATGACAGTATCAAAAGTGGTTAAGACATTCATTAAGCAGCTAGTTCCTTTAAAAAAAATTATTGTGTTTTTTTTTTTTTCTCAATTATATATTGTTTTTAATCAGGGGTGTAAAAAATGGAGAATGCAGTATATGCAGTGGCACATCAGCGCCCCCTTCTGTGTGGAGTCATTGTGCCAAAATCATTCTTTGAAGCTTATTTGTTAAAAAAAAACGGTGAAAAGAAACATTTTATTATATCTTTTGTTCAAGTTTTTTAAAATTAGCTCAAAAATGTATTTCATTATATCAAGTCATTATATCAAGTGGGGGAGGCAATGTTGTAAAGGCCAATTTCAATATGCTTTCAATTTGTACTATTATTATTATTCTCAACCTATTTCTGTTTGCTGCAAGTGCTGTATTAATTAAAAAAATTTAAAAAAATTACAAAGTTTACTTAAAGTTTTCTTTGTATATTTTACTTGTTTGCTTTAAAGCCACTCCTCCTCATATGTTCAGACAAGTATAGCTTTATTGACTGATTTAGCTAAAATGATTCAAAAGAGGTAGAAGGAGAGAGAGAAACAGTTACTTTACCATCTGTCTGTCAAAAATGTTGAATTGACGAAAATTGTCTAAACCAGAATCTAAGCAAAATATTGTACAGATTTAACACATGTACGTTTTCAAAGGAGTTGGATCCATACTTGAGCACTGTTTGTAAGTATTGGCTAAATGAATGAAGTATTTTTTTCCTGTTTTTGCATTTTTGTGTTTGTGAAAATAAATGTGCAACAGTTTAACGGACTGGTCATGTATTTTTTGACACATATACTGACACTAGCAGACACTTCAACTTCTAATAGAACCAAGAAAAAAGGCTTTGACCCTTGTTTCAATAAAGGTTATGCAACATATAACATTGTTACCTGAGAAGGAGAAGTGCACCTATTTGCACAAACTAGGCCCTGTTTGGGCCCTCGAGGCCCTCGATTGGAATCGAGAATGCTGAAATTATAACTTTGGTGGCTTATTTATTAGAATACAATACATGGGTCAAAACAATGAAAACAATACCTACCTACCTACCTACCTACCTATTTATTTAGTTATTTATTTTTAATGTATTATAATTATTTTAATTATTATTTTATTTTCTGTGGCGGGGGCCACAACACTGATCTTGCATACTCCTCAGCAAATGTGCATTTGTGCACCTGGACATCTGTGCATCCTTTTTCTTTTTAAAGCAACCAGAATCAGCAAAAATACTGACAGTTCAACTGGGACAATCCAATATGCTTCAGATGGAATGGGGGGAGCTGGGAAGAGAGCGCATTAATTAATTAATTTAATTTAATTTATTACATTTTTACAGTAACATTGCTTTAAAAAGTAGGTGGGACAGTAGTGTGTGTGTGTGTGTGTGTGTGTGTGTGTGTGTTTGTGTGTGTGGGTTGGGGGGGGATTGCATATCAAAAATGTACAATAATGAAAATGTATTGACATTTAACTTGTGTTTAATGTGATAGTTTCATCCTTACATCTATTATAATACAATATATTGTTAGTCTCGAGAGTATTTACATTAGTGAATAAATACATAGATCTGCTTTAAAAACGCATACGGTCTAGTGGTAGAATTTTTGTCAAGCGTGCGAGAGGTTCTGGGTTCTAATCCCCCCTCATATTGTTTATTTTATTTTTCCTCATTAAAACCAAAGATGTTCATCAGTGATTGTATATCAAGAGCAGGGACATGTTTGTGTGCATTTTGTTTTGTGATTTCATAAAACGCATAGAGTTTCCACAACAGCGTTAAGCAATAGCCTAGATTGAAGTGCTTGTCCTCGTGAAGACTGCGCAGTGTGCACGAGCGTCATGATAACAGCGACAACGAGCACTCGACGTGATTTCAAAAACAACACATTCCAGCGCAAACGAACAAATTGCTAATCAACTAGAGATGTTTATTTTGTATCAGATACATCCGTGCGGCGAGATGAAAAGTGATGGGGGCATGTTCAACACGCAAATTACGCCTCTGAATTTTTAAACTGAATGTTTAAAAATTGTGTAAAGCTCTCAATGCCTCTTGTTTTACTTACTATGTTGTTGTGTGTCATAATTTATGTAGTTCATTTTGTCCTTTGATTCTGTAGATGATATTGAAAGGTTAGTAATTCAGTTTAGCATCAATCTGATGTTCAAATCATGATGTAACACTTGCACTTGTTTAAATGCTTTAAAATAATATTTCTGAACATCCACTGATCTTCTCTCACCTGTGACTGTGACCATGATCAAGATTTCTCCTTCAGAGTCCAGAACCTCATATGTTCCAGCGTCAGTGGATGTAAAATTACTAATGGTCAGGTTTCCATCTCTTATGGTCATTCGATCACTCCTGACCCCGTGACCTCTATTCCAATCCTCTTTCCGCCCTGTGCTTCTTCTGCTCCAGTGCACTACTTTATAAGCATTCATCAACAGAACATCCATCTTCAGCTCCTCTCCTTTCTTCACAGAAATAAAATCTGAGGAGAAACAGATATTAATCATTATTATAATAGTGTCCATCAATCAAGGCTATAAGCACATATTCAGGACTGGAGGACCAAATATAATCATTTGAAAATCTTCCATTGTAAAGCCTAAATTTGAGACGACTAATCTGTCAATTTCAGTGTCTCAATATCAACACAATTATTAGAGGAAACGGCACACTCTGATGGTTTGATCAGTTTTGACTTTACCCTGAAAATGAAGTCGGTACGTCCTGATTTGTCGCTTCAGCTCTGTCTGATAGCTAGTGTAATAGATTCTCAGAATGTATTTCCCAGCGTCACTCAGTCTCAGATCCTTGATGATGACGTCACATGATCCTTCTTTAAACACTCGACCATTTTGACTCTCACTTTCACTTTCACTTTCACATTCTTCATTCTGACAAGAAAGGATGCTTTTCCTCCTGCTTAAATGAATATAATAAATGTCTTTGGCCTTAAAGTCACATGACAGGGTGACGTTGCCTCCCTTCTTTCCTTTCACAGATCTAGTGGTGGTTTCTGCAAACATAGACATTATAATATTCATTCAATAAAAATATAAATACTAAAAAAAATAAATGTGGGATTTCTCTCTGTTCTCATAGAGTTATTAATGAGACAACAATATTAGCTGTGCCACATTTTAATTTTTCAAATGTTGATGACTTTAGTATAAAGCTGTATCAGATGTGTCTGTGCAGTTGCGCTGAATTCCTGAACAAATAATTGAACTCAGCAGAGAAACAATCAACTAAAAGAAATCTAACAATGAAAATTGAAAATTGTTACAATTTATTAACAAAAATGACTGTATACTGACCACTGTAATTGAAAATGTACAACAACAGCAGCAGCAGAAGATTCAAGTGTTTGAACCTGATGAGAAAACAGAAGAGCTCTGATGTCACAAATACTTCACAAAGACATTCATACAGGGATAAAATGCTTTCCTGAGATAAAAAAAAATAATAATAATAATAAATCTTTCACTTTCATTTTGTCTGTGAATCTTACATGATAAAAATGCCCAATATGAAACATCAGACTATAATTCTCAGAAAAAAGCTGTCACTGGGGTTAAAAAAGTAATAGGGGGTAAATAAGGTAAAGGTTTGTACCTTAAATAAGGTTTGTACCGTTTGTCCAGAGACTGTAAATGATTCTTGTGTAATAGTCAAAATCACTCAAACCAAAACTCCCAATTCACAAACAACAGGTTTTAGATATTCACCAACAATTTAATAATTATCTTAATAACCTCGCTAATTAAAACCATCATCATAATAATCATTTTGTCATATCACAGTAATGAATACATTCTGAATTAAAATGTTGATTAATTTCCTTATTATCACTAGCAGATTGGTTTCCCAGAAACAGAACACAACAATTGATATAATAACACAGGCTGGATTTATATAGCTTATATATATATAAAATAATTTATATAAATGTTTAAAAAAACATGAAAACTTACATGGTAAATATTTTGCAGGACTGTTCTGGGCATCTAAATCACAGCTTGTTTAGTGAGAGTTTCTCTTTCAGTAAAAACAAAACTAAAAGAACGGCACACAGGTGAGTTTCCAGGCACTGCTAATTTGGTGCCTCCCTCTAACGATGAGTAAATTATTGGTCATTATTGTTCTATTAGATATTCTTTCAAAGCAGATTCAGCTGTAGTTTAACATAATATTGCATGGTGTTCATTGACTGACATCAGTTTGTGAACTGTTTAATTATTTGCATATGAATAAAAAAAAAATTAAAAAATTATCCTTAACCTGACATTTGTTTTGACAGAATGCCTGTTGCCACGACAGCATGATGACAATGTGATCGGCATAAGGGGTCACATGACTGATGTGACAACACAACACAGCAGAAATGTCACTTCTCCACTCTTTTTCTGTGTATAGACAATTTTTAAAATTTATCATTAGATCATGCACCACAAAGTCTTTCCACTTCCTTTCCAGAGCAAACTTTAAACTTTTATTTTGCTTTTTGTTATGTTCTGGTTTCCATGTGCCAGTTTCTGTAGTTTCAGAGATAAATCTCTCAGCAGCCATGAATTGAACAAATGGGTCAAAGTTCAATCTGACTTTATCATCATTAGTAATGGATATACCCAAGTAGATCAACAGTGACTTACCTGAAAAACTGTAAAGAGAAAGAGAAAGACAGGTTTTAATTGGCTAACAACTCACATGTGTCCTATTGAGGTAAATAAAATATTTTAAAAATACATAGTTTTTAGCAGGAAGATAACTTTGCAAGTGTGTTTGAACTTCTTACCCAATTGAATTTCTCCATTTATCGTCCAGGTACTAAGAAAGTGAAAGCTGATGCGCTCTCGCATCTGCATGCTCTAGAAGAGATTATATCATTAATTTTAATGTGTTCATCAAAAAAAAAACTAATAGCAGAAATGAACTTACGTTTGACAGCCCTAGTTTAAATAATATTTACATTTAATATTGCAAGAAAGTGACTTGGTTTCTCCTAAAGTCCTTCTGTTTTCAAAGCCGATCTGCACTATTCTTTGTAAATCTGCTTTGAGAGAATATTGTGAAAAAATAGAGAATTGAACCACTTAAATATTTTGTTGGTATTGTTTTGTTGGTATTTTTGTATGAATTAAATATTTTTACTATTTACTATCAGTATAAAATGTTTTATTTATAATATTAAGATGAAATATGAAGAGGATGTTTGAGTAGTTTACATCTTGCTGCTGTTACAAACTACACCAAGACTGGGTTGGAGATACAAACGCAAGTTTAATGTTGTAATCCACAGACATTAAAAACAATGGTAATGGTAAGAGCTGAATACAATGAGCGTTAACGAGTCCAAGCAAAGGATTATGGGTAATGTAGTACATGACAGAGTGGCAATAGTCTGGGAGGAGTGCCCTCTGGTGGCTATCAAGGGCACTTCAGTGACTGCTGCATTTACTTACACACTAAACTGCCTCTTAGTGAATCACAGATTCAGACACAATCTGAAATCTGCTGCTCAGACTGTTTGTAACAGGCTGGTTGAATTATTAAATGCACAACGAAGAATAATGACAAATACACTCGCATCTACATTATAATGTTTTGATGCCAAAAATTAAAATGGGGATGCAACACTTGATCTAATATAGAGATTATTATTCAGTGCTTTACATTGCTCTGGGAAGGAAGTGGAAACACTTTGTGGTTTTAGATTCTCATCATGCTGTAACCTATAGTTTGATCAACACCTTTACGAGTGACAGACACAATGGACAAAGTCATTTTCCTCTTCTGTGTATTTTCTTATTGGATTGTGCAAATCACTTCTAGTGGTAAATATATTCCATTTCAAACATTCATGAAATTAACATATCAACCTCAAATGCAATAGCTATTATTATTAACATGCTTAGATGTCTTCATTGTTTATCAATGTGTCTCCAGATGCATCAGTACGAGGATCTTCAGATCTGTTAAAAGTTCAGATTGGAGAAATCATCACTCTGAACTGCAACATGAGAAACAGATATGAAATGGCCTGGTATCATCTCAGATCTGAAGAGCTCGTTCTGCTGATTTCTGGAAAGAAGGACAAAACTGGAAGAAAACTTCTGATCACCTACAATCAAGACAAAACTCGTCTGAAAATCACAGCAGAAACTTGGATCACCAGAGTCTCTCTAACTATTTCAGGAGTATCAGAGTCAGATTCTGGTCTTTATTTCTGTGGAATAAAATCTGATGCTCCAGAGATGCACTTCGACAAACCCATCAGACTGGAGATTGAGGGTAACACATTCCTGTTTTTCACATCATGTCTTCATAAACTTGTCAATATAGAGTGAAATGGATAAGATGAGTCAATTTTGGGATACATGGATTTACCTGTTTGTGATTGAGGTGGAAGAAGTGCTCTTATATGCTAAATACATTTTATATGCTTATATGTTTACATGGAATTTTTTTCATGCATAGCAGAGTAAATTTTCAAATGACAAGTAGGCTGCAAATCAAATGTTAAAATTTTAAAAGGCTGAAATGGGCTTTGTAGACAAAAACGTCCAAACTTTTACCGTAATACATGTCAGTGGTTTGCCAATTTACCCCAGATTACTCAAATAACACACGACTTGAGGCTAATAAAATTTAGTTTGAGAAGTCATATTTCTGATAACTCAAAAGCTCATCTCACCTCACTCTCTTATAGTGTTTATATCATTTTGATGGCTTTCTGTGTTTGTAATTAGTGACATATATATTTACAGGTCTTTATATAAAAGAACGGCCAAAAGAAGAAGCTGATAACACAGGTAACATGCTGGTTGTTATCTTGGCTCTTTAATTCATTGTTCATGTTGTAACTGCTCTGCTGTGGAGATCTAGCAATAGTTAGTTATCGTTTAGTACTGTCTGGTTGTACAAATATTAATAACTCTTCTGTCTCCCTGTAGATGAGGCGCCTACAAAAGAGAGGTTATTGATGTTGGCTAGTGTTGGACTGGCTGCCGTCGTGTTTTTCCTGACAATACTCATTTCAGGTGTAATCATCATCATCGCGGCTTGCAGAAATTCTGGCGTGCATCTCTGATTAATCAAGAAATCAGCTAAATGACACATTTGTGGGCTTTGTTTAACAGTAAAGTTATCTCAGTAAATCTCTGAACTTCATACTGCCAATTAAATAAGTATTGCTGCAGGTTATTACTGATTAAAGTAAAAAAAATGTGGCTTAGACACTTTGTCATCTCAGAAACTTAAATGTTTTGGCAAATGTCGCCTTTTTCAGCACCAGAGAAACTTAAACATTCATTCATTTGAATTCAGGTTTGTGCAGTTCATTTGTGCTTGTCGATAATATTCAGTTAAATAGCAAAGTATTTGTTGTCACTGTCTTTAATGCAACAGTTATTAATTCAATATATAAGTTTTATGCAAATGCAGTTTTTACATGTATGAGCTCAAAAAGAGCAGCAAACATATGCTTGAATATCATTAGACCAGCAGGACTCGTGCTTGAAATGTGCACAGTGTCTGTCTATCTTTACACATTATATATTTATCTAGAGGCGAAGTAATATGTGCATAAGCTGAGTTTGATTAAATAAAAATGTCTTTCATTTTAAAAGTGCTGTTGAGAGTTCTGATCTAATAAACAGCAGTAAAACTAAAGACATGATGTGTCTGTGCATGTTCTGGCAGGAAACCTGGTTATTACCAAAGCTAAACCTCAAACATAAGTATATATATATATATGTAATGATGCCCTCACACTTTCAGAGGTTTTTTCAGATGGTTTCAGGTTTGCCCTCGGTTTCACAGACAAGGCTCCCAGACTAAAATGTGTGTTAAAATCTCCTCCTCATTCAGTCTTAAAAAACAGCAGAAAACACATGTGCACTAATACAATCCTATATTGGCCAAGCATTGAAATACATTTTAAAAACATGTAATTATCAAACAGTTCGGCAACCACTTAAACATTACATGTGTCAATCTAAGACTGATTAGCTGTCAACACCTTTTTCACTCATTAACCAGGAAAACACTTTTTTTGATTTGTAAATAACTTAATGTAATATGGTCAAAATGATCAATTAACCTCATGTCACAGAAGTTGTTCATTCAATTATCATGTATGGACTCACAAATCTATGCATGCAAGATAAAGACCACATCCAGTGAAAACTGAATTGAAATGAAATTTAAAAAATGCATTTGGTGATCATGAGGATTTAGAGGTTTTTTATTTGTTGATGTAACGCTTTATCTGATAAGAGGCTATTATTTAATGCTTAATAATTCTCTGGGACGGAAGTGGAAACACTTTGTGGTTTTAGTCTCTCTGCATTGAGCTGAAACCTGTAGTTTGATCAGCATCGTTTCAAATGCAGACAAAATGGACAGATGCGTTTTCTTCAGTGTATTTTCTTATTGGATTATGCAAATCACATACAGTGGTAAATATATTCTATTTCAAACATTCATGAAATTAACATATCAACCTCAAATAGCTATCAATATAGTCTGAAAGGATCTGTATTTATCAATGTGTCTCCAAATTTGTCAGTACGAGGCTCTTCAGACGTGTTAAAAGTTCAGATGGGAGAAATCATCACTCTGAACTGCAGCATGATTGACAGATATGAAGTGGCCTGGTATCACCTCAGATCTGAAGAGCTCGTTCTGCTGATTTCTGCAGAGAAGGACCAAACTGGAAGAAAATTCCTGATCAAATACAATCAAAACCACACTCGTCTGAACATTACTGCGGACAGTTTGATCACCAGAGTCTCTCTAGTTATTACTGGAGTATCAGAGTCAGATTCTGGTCTTTATTTCTGTGGAACAAAGTCTGAAGCTCCAGAGATGCACTTCGACAAACCCATCAGACTACAGCTGGAGGATCAGCGTGCCGGTAACACATTTCAGTTTTTCACATCATGTCTTCACAAACTTGTTGTTGAAGGGGAGAATGGGTTATTTGACAGTTTAGCAGTCTGTATGTGAGAGCGAAACATTTGAAGAGAAAGTGCTCTTATATGCTAAATGTATTTTATGGTTTTATATGCAATTCTTAGATAAAATTAAAATTTTGAACACACTGATTTTTATTTCTGTTCCGAGAAACAATGCTAAAGGCTGCTTAAATGCTTTGTAGAGAATTATACTCAAGTATGAATTTCTTTAATAAATTTGTAAAACTGAATTTTTAGTAGTGGAAACTACATATTCCTCCTTCAGTTGTGTTATAAAGCAGCCCATGATGAACCTCATGAAGTGGGCTGATGAATGAGCAGAGCTGGAATCTAGTCAGAGAAGCTCAAATATAAGCGAGGTTTCATTAGTATCATCATTTCCAGACTTCCACTGGTATTATTTCAGCATTATGCACTATTATTCTAAAATGTGAAACATATAAACAATAAATCCATGTGTCCAAACTCTATACACTAGCAGTGTATGTAATACATGTTGGTGATTTGCCAAAATAATTTGACTTATAAACAGGTCATTTTGTATCCAAAACAATGATTGTGGAATAAAATAAAGCAGACGCTTTTAATAATTGTTATATTATTGCTCATCATTATTTTTAGTTTTTACACCATATGGCTCAACTTGCTTGACATTTCTCATATTGATTTCTTCTTATCCCAGACACCTAGAAATACATTATGCACCATTTTTATTTAATAAATGGCAACATAAGCTCATCTTAACACACTCTCACATATACAGATTTTAAGGATCTGTGGAACTAACAACTAAATCTGATCATATATTTACAGGGTTTTTTTGTATCAGAAGTTGACTTCACAAAAGAAGCCATCCCAGGTATCAATTCAGTTTTCATGTTTACAGCTGGAGATCCAGTACAAAGTTATGAGTTAATACTGTTTGGTTGTATGAATCTGAGTATCTCTCCTATCTCTGTAGATGGAGTGACGGTGACGGAGCGTGTGTTAATGTTCGGTGGTGTTGGACTGGTTGTGTTTGTGTTTATTCTGACTACAGTCGTCGCAGGAGGAATCAGGAAGGCTGGACCGCAGTGAAACATGCAGCTCTGATTAATCAAAAGTCAGCTAAATGGCATTAATGTCTGCTTTATTTTACAATCTTCATTTTCTGTAGGCTACCACTGATTAAAATAGAAAAAATGTTGTTCAGGGGTCTTAATCTGTTGGCCAGATTTCACTTTTACTTTAGTTGTGGAAAATTTTAACTTTCATTATCAAAAGTTTAAACAATCATAATCATTTGTGGTTAATATTTAGCAATACTGCTTTAATGTAATATTCATTAATTCAGTATCAATAAACGATATTCAAGCTTAGAGTTTAAGTATGCATGTTTTTATATGTAGCTATCAATAAGAAAAGCATGTGTCAATGTCCTTATTTACAGCCAAATCAAGCAAATAGATGCTTTAATATTATTTACAGTAAATCTTTATATCTTTAGACATTATATATTTACACAGAGGAGCACATATAAGCTGTTTTCAAGAAAAAATATAAATGTAAATCTCTTCCGTGGCACATAAAGCTTGATTTAATAAAAATGTCAACAGATGTTAAATGTGTTGTTGAGAGATCTGATCAAATAAACAGCAGTAAAACAGAAATTATTTGATTTATGTGCATTTTCTGGCAGAAAACCTGATCGTTACCGATGCTAAACCTATTCAAACACGATATAAAGTCAATGATGCGTCGTCTAATTAATTATTAAGAGAATTAAATTTAACATTTGTTCTTATATATTTCTTATAGCACAAGATTGAAAACCACGAAGCATTAGCGCCACCCTGTGGTCATCCGCGATTCCGCGTTCCTGCCCCGCCCCGCCCGGAAGTATCGTGCTGTCCGTTGGAAATATAAATATTATCATGGCGTCGGTGACTTTTCGCGACTGTTTTCTCTGTGTTTCTGCTTTAATCACATTCGTCTTCGTTTTTGTGACCGGCGCAGACTTTGTTCGCTTTGTATCGTTTCGTGCCATCTATCATAACCTGAGCGGGGCCGCGCCTCCGTGTCGAGGTAAGGGAGCGCGCGTCAAAAGTTTACTAATGCACATAAATGCTAATATTATGTTTCTAAACCCATGTGCACACACATATAATAATAATAATTAATGGAGAGATTATTACGAGTGCACGTAAATTCACTTTGTAATGTTCAGTCCGAGTTACTAGTTTCTCAGTAACTTAGTTTCTAGTTTGATCTGACTTTTAAAATGAAAAATATTAATTGTATTAATATTAATTTATATGCAGTTAAATATTTTGTGAAACTATCCTATAATTAGGTGTGCATTTAAATGAAGACGGAGCATAAGAAACGTACACATGCGTCATGTCGTCATTAAGGAATGTGTGCGTCAGTTGCGTACAGCCCGGCTAGCTCAGTCGGTAGAGCATGAGACTCTTAATCTCAGGGTCGTGGGTTCGAGCCCCACGTTGGGCGCAAAGTTTTTTATCTTGTTTTCTGTCTGTTTTTCCTCAGACTCTGTGCCCTGGTCTGTGGCTCTACGGGACGGTGTTGTTCTGAAGGCTGTAGCTGTGGATGTTTTCCTTCTGGTCCTTTTCAGTCTCCAACACAGTCTATTGGCCTGGGCTCCAGTTAAGAGAGTGTGTCAGAATGTGTTTGGGGTTTTGAGCAGAGCCATGTACTGCTTCACCACCGCCGCAGCACTGCAGGTACCTCTAATAATGTTAATGGACTGTAAACATTGCATACTGCATGCTTATCACTGTGTGAAACAGTATGCAACAATAAATATTTCACACATTAGTATACTACATCATTGTCACGTTACCTTGTTATGTTGCATATTTAATTCTGCAGCTATAATCTCAAATAAATTAGGCTATTTTGATTTATTTTTTTTTAAATCTTTTGAATGCCACAAACATCCAAATATGATCATCCTTGTACAAGGGACCCTCATTCTAAAACTTTAAAAGACAACTATATATATATATTCACATATAAAAACCCTATTAATACTGTGAAAAATTATTATTATAAATATGGAAAATATTATTTGGAAAATATTTAGCTTCTATTACGTTACATTTTTACTCCCTATAATACTTTACAGTTAGATGTGTAATGTAAATCAAATGTAATTAATTTAAATGAATTTGTATTTATTTTAATTTTTTATTTTAATCATATTAGTTAATCTTAATTTATTTTTAATTTAATTACTCATTTTTATTTGAATAAAATATATTATTTTAATCAAATTTTATTTATTATTTCTAATTTTTTATTTATTAAAATATTTATATTGAATTGTTTATTTTAATCATTTTAAAATAATATCTAGTATGGTAGTTTAATCTTATTTGTACAGTTAGATGTTTAATTAAATCAAATTAAAAAAATATTTTAATCAACAATAATTTGGAAAATACATTTATTTACTTCAAATTAAAGCAATTTAATTTTATTACTGATTTAATTATTTTTTTATAAGTATTTATTTCAATCAAATTTGTTTTTTTAGTTTAATCTAAAAAAAAAATATTATTTTTTATTTAATCTTTTATTAAAGTTTTTCTCTAAACTTTTCCCCTGACTCCCAGCACTCCCTTGCGACCCCTGGTGGTCACCAGAACCATGTTTGAAACCCATTTTAACATATTAACCCTGTAATGTCTAAATAGTTTTTATATAATTAAATACCTTAATAATTAAACTGTTTTTAAATAACACAACCTATATTAGTGAAATGTGACAGTTAGAATATAATATCTCCTGCTGCTCTAACTGTGATCCTGCTCAATGTGTAGATATTGATGCACTATTGGCACCCGGTCACCAGCGCCCCCTGCCTGTGGTCAGTGCACAAAGCACCCTGGGATATCTGGTTCCCGCTCATCTGTTTCATCTTACACTTCCTGTGCTGGGCCATAATCTGCAGTATCCTGCTCATCTTCGACTATCCTGAACTGCTGGGCATCAAACAGGTACATTTGCATCTACAAACTGAATTTATAACAACATAAAACTCTATTTTTAGATATTTTTACTGTATCATATGTGATACAGGAATTTCTAAGGCCTGCAAATGATCAAAATGTTGCTGTTGCACACATTCTCCTCCAGGCCTTCTGTCTCTGATTGATAGTTTAGACATGTGGCATATATGACATCTACACTACATCTGACAGAATCATTGCACATTGTGTATTTAATTATTTCACATTGCACTTTTTTATTTATGTTGTGTATTGGTCAGGTGTATTATGAGTGTCTAGGTCTGGGCGACCCTCTCCTGCTGAAGTCTGAGCGCGCGCAGCGGCTTTACGCTCACCTCAGGCATCCGGTCTGTGTGGAGCTGCTCACGGTGCTCTGGCTTCTTCCCACCTTCCCGCTGGACCGGCTCCTGCTGGCCGTGTTCCTGTCCGTGTACCTGATCCTCGCTCACTCTCTGGACAGTCAGGACTGCACTTACCTGCGCCGGCAGCTCCGGAACAAACTGCAGCTCTTCTCCGCACCACTAGAGGACAGCGATCAGAGCAACAACAACACGCATAAGCAAGACTGAATGACGAGCATGTCAATAAAGCCCAAAGTATACTTCGGTTTTTACACGTACACGTGATGTTTGTAACTTTGTATGCACATGTCACACATGCACATTGAATTTGATCTGCACTAATTAGTTGTTCCACCAGGTGGCAACACTGTCCCGGGCCGTTTTACAGTAGAAAACAAAACTAAAGAGACGGAACAACTAAATACTGGACACTGAAACAACAACAGATGATAAGTGCTTGTGTGAGGAGGTTATGAAATCTTTAGTTTAAAAGAATATAAAGACATTCATCAAGAGACGTTCATGCACGCTATCAAATGTACGCGTAAAACAATGCAGTATACTTTGGGTTTAAGAGTGTAGCGCTGCCTTCAAGCCCTTTGGGAAGCCATTATGGAGTTTAGAAGTCATAATTAAAAAAAAATCCCTTTTCTATTGTTCAATTTGTCTCTTCCTAACAAAGACAGAAGATTTTACTGTTAATGCAACAGAATGAATAACAAATAATGCACGTTTAGTGATGCTAATCTGTGTATTTGATCATTCTTACGTGCTACAGGGAATTATGGGAAATTTAGTTTTTTTGCCTTATAAACCAACTAAAGCCTTAAAATGTGCACAAACTAAAATTGGTACTTTAACAATTAAAACGTCTTATTTCACCTTGATTCTTTAAATTGTCCTGACACTTAAATTATGACTTCTGGTGGTCATCATGTGACTTGAAGGCAGCATTACAATCACATATATATTTGGAATACTAGCATACTGCATAATGCACAATATACAATGCCCAAATATGTTTAAATATGAGTATGAGAAACATTGTGCATGCATCAATGCACATTTCAAACAGCCTTATGCTACATTACAATATGCATGTTGAATACAGCGTTATTATCTCAGAAATAATTAATGTTATTGTGCATTTTTCAGTATGCTGTTCCAATATTGCAGTATTTGAAGTCCTCATGCTTCATGTTAATTTTTTTCTGCACATTTACACTGTTTACTATTTACATTACAAGTTCATTAAAATAGCTTTTACAAACAAATCAAATTATCTCTATTTTTAGTCGGCTGAAAAGGAGCTAATGTATTGTGACTTCAGATGAGGAGCACAGGTCAGAGGTCATCAGATTAAATTGCTCTACTTGGCCCTGACCTGACACAGGAAGAGGGACACAAAACACACACACACACTTAACCACCAAAAGCCAGTGCGCAGCTATCGGTAATGTAATTGAATGCTTTTGTTTTGGTCAGTAGTAAAATATTTCTGTTTTTATGAGGACTTTTGTTTTGTGTCTATTGCTTGTTTTTTTTTATATAATGCTTTTATATTTGACAAATGTCTGCAGATGGTGGGATAAAAACTGCGTTGCATACTGACCTCCTGTGTTTTTCACCATTAAGTGTCATAACTACTGGAAAACGTGCCTTTTGTTTTGCTTTATAAAAAGTTGCTTGAAGTTGATGCTTGAAGCGTGTTTACATAATGACCTCAGAGTTAGTTGGCGCAGAATGTATTTTTACATGGTCAATAAACATGAAATTATTTTTTATGAAAATAAATGCACAGTTATTAGAGCTGAAAACCACCTTCATTTTGTTTATTAACTTGATTACATGGTAAAATCTTTTTTTTTGTTGTTGTTCTGTATCACACCGCATCTGCCTCTGTTAGAATCAGATCATTCTGAATAAAGAAAATGTTGCAACAAATTATGTTTTTGTCTTGTAATTAAATGTATTTTTTCAGGAATCAGATAGTTGGCAATGATATGTTCAAAATATGGTCGAATTTTAAAGTAATGTGTATTTTTAGGTGCGATAACTGGTCACCATGGTGCATATGCATAACAATGGTTAAAGTTTGGCTTTATATCTTTTTACATAAATAAAAAGCTGAAAAATTATGTGGACTACGTTTATTCACATGCATGGGAAACTTTAGCAAAAAAAAAGTGTGATTATTATAATTAAGAGGTCAATTAATCAAGAGTTTCTGATCTGTAAGTGTGCGCTGATGCTGACGTTACTCCCGTGCCTCCGTCACCTCGCGGAACTCTCCCGTTAACGGATCCGCTGCTCGGGAGGGACACAGAGGAGGAGATGGAGGACAGCAGACGGTCGTTTCAGCTAAACGTCTTTTCTCAGGCAATATGGTGTGTGTGCCTGTGATTCTCCTGCTGGAGTTTAATGATATTATGGGATTACAGTCCTGCGCCTCTAAAGCCGGTAATATTTACTACACTGCCGCTCCGATTGACGGGACCGAAATACAGTTCAGGGAATCACAGAAATATGAATTAACTGGAGGTTTCTTACTTGTTGCACGATAGAAAGGAGGGAGCGTCCATTTTGCAGGGAGTGGATGAATTATCTGGACTTTTGATGCGTTTCTTTGGAGTTTAACACATGGAAAGATGAACGTCGAGCGAGTGGAAACGAGGAAAACTTTATTCCAGTGAATCAGGAATTCAGTCATCCCACAAAATAAGGTAGGCTATGTAAAAAATAATTATTTAAAACACTTGTTTTCATGAAGAACCTTTAACATCCATAGAACTTTTCCATTGCACAAAGGTTCTTTAGATTATTAAAATGTTCTTTAGATTATTAATAATGATTCTTTTAAGAATGTTTCACATTGCATCACTGCTTTTGGAAATCCCTTTATATTTAAGATTGCAGTACTATTTAAGAATTTAAGTGACCCAAAAAAAAAAGCTAAAATTGTATTAAGATTGCAACAAAATGGTGCAAATGGTAACCAGTCACAACACCTAAAATATACACCTTTTCTTGTCCATTCAGATTCATTTTAAACATAAAATCTTGATCCAGAATGAAAACATGTTTTATTATTTGTACTCCTGGAAGACTTGAATTTAAAGGGATAGTTCACCCAAAATTGAAAATTATCCCATGATTTACTCAACCTCAAGCCATCCTAGGTGTATATGACTATCTTCTTTCAGACGAACACAATTGGAGATATATTTACAAATATCCTTGCTCTTCCGCCCAAATCGACGTACGCAGTATGCATACGGTCGTCCACTGAAAGATAGTTATTTGAATTTATAAAGTTTTAAATATGGACATTTTTCTTGCAAAAACACGTCCATTCACTTCAAAAGGCCTTTATTAACCCATGGAGTTGTATGGATTCATTTTTTAATTTTTTTTATGGATGGATGCATTATTTTAGTTTTCACAAACATTATAAACTTTGGCAGACTAAGGATATTTTTTAAATATATATCTCACATTGTGTTTGTCTGAAAGAAGATAGTCATATACACCTAGGATGGCTTGAGGGTGAGTAAATCATAGGATAATTTTCATTTTTGGGTGAACTATCCCTTTAATAAGATTCTGGTGCTATTAGACAAATGCATGGACATATCTGTTTTAGACATACCTGTGTTTATTCTGACAGTAGTTTTGCACTCATTAACACAGAGAAAATAAAACAACAACAGCCAATCTGTTAATCATTTGGTTTATTGGTTTTGACAGGACTCCCTGGAGAAAACTTGTCTTTGATCAGTAAAACAATACTGTTTCATCAAGAACTGCATGGTTATGTCTCTGTCGGCTCTACCGGAATGGAAGCAGCTGCTACTGGAGCGAAAGCGAAGAGAGGAGGAGGACAGAGAGAGACGAGAGCGGGAGGAAGAGGAGAGGCTGGCCAGCATGCCGGCCTGGAAGCGAGGGATCATCCAGAGAAGGAGGGCGAAGCAGGATGAGGAACGAGAGAGGGAGAAAGAGAGAGATGGAGGACAGCATACTCCGGATGTCCTGGGAATCACGGAGGACATCGTCACAGAGCAAATGGACAGTAAACTCGCACATCACCTCCAGAGTGACCAAACTGGGCACAAAGTGCAAAAGCAGATATCCAAAGACACCATCAGCCCCATCCAACAGAACCCCTTCATCCGTTCCGAGAACAGCTTTAGGAGAGATAAAAGAGGGAAGGAGGTGATTAGAGATGGAGAGAATGAGTATAAAAAGACCACCAATAATAAAGAGAGAGAAAGGAATAGGGAAACTGAGAGGGAGATTTGGAGAGGACGAGATAGAGAGATGTGGGTAGAGAAGATGGGAAACAAAAACGAGGGACGAGAGCGAGACCGAAGCACTGGGAGAGAAAGCAAAGAGGCAGACAGTAGCAAATCCCCATTTTCTCCGGTCATAGGTCTTCGCACGATCCAGGCAAACAACATTATCATCATTGAAAAAGAGAAAAATTGTAAGGAAAAACTGGATAGGAGGAATAAGGATGTTGATGAGGAAGAAAAGAGGATGAGGATGGATTTTAGAGAGTTTCTGGCTTGCGGAGGAAGCGTGACGGAGATTAGGGCGTCGGAAGTATTGATCATCAAGCCGCCCGTGACGGAAGGGAAAAGGGAAACAGAGATGCCAGAGAGAGGGAGCAGTGAAGAACGTTTAGATAGAGAAGGGATATGGTCCTCCATGCACCTGATGTCGAGGAAGGTCATGCAAAGAGCAGAGAGAGTCCTGAACCACAAGGACAGGCGAACTCCAGAATGTAGTGGCCGGGTTAGTCAGCTGCTTAGTAAGTTTGGCGAACACCCCAAACCTCCGATGCGCTCCAAGAGCACGGAGTGCTTCAACCGACCGGGCAATAGTCAGACCAGATACAGCACAGGAGACCTGTTTGTGCAAGAGGATCAGAGCACAGAGGAGACGGACACGAGTCCGACATTAAGGGGTGTTCCCAAACGCTCCTTTAGCTTCTCTGACCGTGTGGTTTGCCAACAGGAGAACAGTGAGGAAAAGACAGACTTTAAGGTGATGGAGAGGACATACTCTGACCGCAGGGTCAAGTCACAGGGAACATCGGAGAGCCATTCGAGGGTCACCAGGCGATGGGGCCGACCCAAACATGATGAGGTGATGCACGAAAAGAGACAAAAAGAACGAAGAGTAGAAAATAAGAATGACTCTGTTTGTGGAGAGACAGAGGAACGGACTTCAAGTGTAGACGGAGAAGAGGGCTTCACTCTGGCCTCCGTCAGAAACCCAGAAGGGGTCGCATTTGCACGACGAATTCCTATCAAACAAGATGGGAGGGAGAGCAGTTCAGAAAGAGAGATCAAGAGAGAGGAGAATGAGAGAGAAATTAAGATAGATAAAGAGAAACATAAAGAGAAGAGGCGGGAGGAAGAGATAATGGTAAGACAGACAACGGAAGCAAAAACAGAATCCGAAAGGAGATGGAATCAGGATGAGGTAACCGTCGGAGCTTCAATACAATCCCATGCTGCATATATCCCATCCTCAGATGACCGTATTATAGATTTCTCTGCAGACGTTCGGTGCCAATGTGTAGATGCCAGCTGCCAGACTACGGCCTATGTTGAACAAAGACAACCCTCTGGCCAAGAAAAAGTCCAATCAGACAGAGAACTTAAGAGGACAGGGCATGTGTTTTCACATGGTGAAATGAGTAACCAGGATCAAGAAGAGCATCAACAGTATCAGAATTTACCAAAACGAGCCACAGAGGAAATACATTTTACCTCACAACCCCCACAACACTCTGTTACACTGGGACAGAGCAAACTCTGCACCCAAGAGGGAGTCACCATCCCCAGGACTGTGTTTTATGGAGTCGATATATCAGAAGAAAGGAGGGCCAGTCTCCCTGTTGGGGATGGACAAGATGGAGGACAAATGGAGAGGAAAGGGAGCTGGAAGGCTGGGCGACCTCTGACCCGAGTTGAGTCTCTAAAAGAGAGAATTCGTCAGCGAGAGAAGGAAAGAGAGAAATCTGGGGAGGATTGCAAAGAAGTGGCCAGCAGAGAAACAGAAGGAACTGTGAAAGAACAGGAAGAAACCACATTTCAGTCTGTCAGACTGTTTGACGTCACACAGGACGCTAGCATGTCAAAGTCAAGCCCTCAACTTCCTGTTCCTGTTTCTCTGTCGCTCTTGCAGTCAGCCTCGACAGAAACAGAAGTCGGGGAGATCTCTAGAGAAGTATCCGCGAGCGATTTCTGCCCCGGGAAAACAGAGAGAGAGACAGAACACCATGTAGAGGAGTGTGGAACAAGCAACGCTTGGAGAACACAGGACATTGACGGAGGAGAAGACAAGAAAGAGAGAGAGGAAGAGTTGCTAGAGGAAGAGTATCTTCCTCCCTCTCTTTCTCCCTCCCCACCACTTTCGGACTCATTAGACGCCATGAGCCGTATATACAACCTCAAGACGGTGGGCTCCAGGACTGCAGTATGTATCAGTGAAAGGACCGCTGATTTGCCACCACACAGCGGACCTCAGGGCAAGTACAACCCCATTAGAGAGGCACCATCACCGGACGTCCTGCCTGAAACGGCAAAACTGTGGAATCATGGGAGGGACAGTGATAAATCTGAGACGACGGAGTCGACAGGTGTTCAGATGGTACAGCGCAAGTTGGAACGGCTACAGCTGAGGGAACAGGAAGCAGGATGTGGTCCCCACAACGACAGAAAGGCACAGACCAGCATGGAGAGGAGCCCCTTTGTAGAACCGGAGGTTCGTGCAGCCAAGAGACCAGACATATTAAGAGAAACACAGAAATCACAAGAACCTACAAATCCTAGATTTCCACAAGCCCAACAGAAAGCCCAAAGGCAACCAAATAAACCCCAGCAGGTCAGATCATTCACAATCAATGCCCGGAACACCGAATCAACAGAACAAAGCTCTCCATCGTCATCCTCTCCCTGCACCGCATCCCCCTCCTCAACTCCATCTCCACCTCTCTTTTCCATTAGGAGCGCCTCGGGTGGACCAGGAAAGAGAGGAACTACTATCACAATCACCCCTAGAAGACCTGCTGGGGCAGCCTCGACCAATAGCATCCCAACAGGGACCCCTGCAACACCCAAAGCAGCCCCACAGGCCAATATAATACCCACGCCTGCTCCCAGCAACACCAAGGCGACAGGGAAGAAGAGGTATCCTACAGCAGAAGAGATTGAAGTGATTGGAGGGTACCAGAACCTCGAGCGGTCATGCTTAGTGAAGAGCAGAGGGACACCGAAATCGGTGAGTGGGTTTATGTCATTTTGCATGACATTTACAATCTAGTGATCAGGGCAATGAGCATGCAACATGCTACAATTAGACTCTAAAGTATGGGATATGCAGTGCAACTAGCATAATGCAATGTTTTAGATAATGTAGTTATGGTTTAGTGGGATTTCTAATTTCAAAGAAACAACTGCACTTAAGAAGATTCCCAAGAATGAATCAAAGTGTGATCTCTCAATAGTCAGGCCAGAATATCTCTGTCGTCTTTGATTGTGGCCAAAGCAGTTTCTCAGTGTTAAGCCTGGATTAGGCTTATCTCTCACGCCATCACAGTCCACAGGTGAAGATAGTCCCTGTGTGTGTTAACACATTTAAAAGCTGCATTAAAAAAAAAGCGAAATCAGAGAATGACTTTGGGAAACACGTGCATTGTTCAGAAGTACTTAAACCAAGTCATGAACAATTGATACATTTAAAATGAATTTCTTGGCTTAAACAACAACAAAAAAGATCATTACACCAAAAGTCTGGCTTCAAGGTAGAGTGAGTGTCTAAGAATAGACTGAGGTTAATCTATTGCAGTCGTGCCTTCTTCAGTACCTTTCACCCTGACACTGTCCTCCTGTCTGACCTAGACATTGGTTAGCCTAAAATGACCCAGCTCAAGATGTAGCTGTAGTTTTAATACTGGAGTAATGGCTGATGAAAATTCAGCTTTGCATCACAGAAATAAATTATATTTTAAAGTATATTAAAATAGAAAACCATTATTTTGAGGAGCATAAGAGACTTCTTTCAAAAACATTGCAAATTTGACCGGTACTGTATATGTATTTGCTCTTTTTTTTCCCAGAGTAATAAATGCGATAAAGATTTTGAGCTTCCTAAAATTATACAAAGACAACATGTCCGTCTATTGCATTGCTTTGACTGTTTATACAAAAACAAAGAAAACTCAACCAATGTAGTCTGATTCACGAGCGAAAGAATCTCATGAGTCATTCTTTTAGTGAATCGCTCAAAAGACTAACAGTTTGAATCAGTCTAACAAATCCTTCACTGAATCAACCATTTGGTTAACTGAACGGACATGAATGGACTCACTGAACTGTACACTATCATTGCTTTCAGCCATGTCTCACTTTCAGTCATGGGTTACAGCAGGGGGAATTACAGTATGTAGGGAACACTGGTGTGACCACACGCCATTTATGATGGCATCTGATTGCAGTATATGTCAGATACTTGATATACTGCTGAACGTTTGGCTTCCCCTAACTAGCTTTGTAGTTCCT
This sequence comes from Megalobrama amblycephala, assembly GCF_018812025.1. Lineage (NCBI taxonomy): Eukaryota > Metazoa > Chordata > Actinopteri > Cypriniformes > Xenocyprididae > Megalobrama > Megalobrama amblycephala. The sequence goes on along the minus strand of NC_063052.1, from coordinate 41,076,516 downwards.
CCCTTGAGCTGCAAAAAAACACTGACACACAAAATACTGGAAACTTTCACTTCTGGAAACGTATGCATTATCACAACTATCATCAGAGTTTGCTTGCAAGAGATATCTGGTCTTCCGATGTGGGGTTTAATGGCAGTGCCTGCCCTCATCAGACAAAGCTTTTTGAAGTAAGTGGGACACAGCGAACACAAAGCAACTCAACAGAGCAGAAAGGAGGAACGAGAGAATTTGGCAGCGTTTTCTTTGGAACAGAAGAATGACCTTTTAATTTAGTTGGGCTTTATAAGGGAGTTAATAGAGCAGTATGTTTGCATTGTGGCGATCAGAGTAACCACATACAATAACTTCTGCCAGGAACTGGAGTCAACTGTACACGAAGAGAACATTATAATGAAATTGGACTCTTGAGCAGAAGACCACAAGCATTTATGATAATAATAAAACAGTTGCAGTTCCAATTCAAATGGAGAAAGCAATTTTATAAAAGAAAGTTGTGTTACTTTAAGTTCTGATTAGAGGAGCCGTGTTTGAAGCCACTGTACAATGCTTATAAACGCACACCCGTGACTGTATTTTATACATTAGAATACATTAATTACATATTCGTTCATATACGTGATCATTGACGGCCTACATTTATGCTAATGAACTATATTATCTGGCAAATGGTTTGACAGGGGGCATGCAGGAAGTTTGTGATTGCTGAAATGCTAATAATTAATTAAATCATAAAAAAAATTTAAAATAAAGAATCAAATTAAACACATACTAAAAAATTAAATATTTTATTTAACATGCATGTCATGTGACAATTAACTGACATCAGTGAACCGTGAACATGTGCATGTGTTGTTAAATTGTGTGTGCAAAAGTGTTGTTAAAATATTGAAATATTAACTTAAAGTAAACAATTTAGTTCAAAGAGTTTCAGCTAACAAAAAAAGTTTAGGAATTCCTGCAGAAACCAGCAGTGATCTAACAATAAGTCAAACAATATCAGTGAAAATACACATTGTATCTTGATTTAAAGATGTTTAGATATTTGTACTGGAAAACAGGACAAAAATACTGAGAAAGAAAATCATTTTTACAGTGCACACAACATTTAATGCCATAACTTTATGAATTTAAGACCTTCTGCTCTGATTTAAGACCTTTTTAAGGCCTTAATTTGCGTAAGTTTGAAGACTTTTTAAGACCTGCAGATTATTTGATGAATAAAAAGTTTAAAAAGCACAATTTATTTCAGAAATCTTATGTAACATTATAAATGTCTTTACCGTAATTTTTTAATAAAAGTCCTGAATAAAAGTTATTTTCTTCTAAATTTTGCTGTATTTTTCAGCCTTGGTGAACAGAAGAGACTTCTTTCAAAAACATTTAACAATATATACATAAAAATATTCATATTCAATATTATTTTATGCAATATTTAAAACTACACATAAAAAGCAGAGGATTGAGTGAAATGCTAAACTGTACACGTGGAAGAAAGTGATGTGTTGTACTTCTTTTACAAGCTCAACCCTATGACTAATGTGTGTTTTATTTGGCTGTAACATTTTGGGGTTTTTAAAGCAGTCTGGTGACAACCCTATAGCTACTTCCTCCTCACAGCTGTGTCACTTCCTGTAGCACAGACAGAATGCATTAAAACAAAAGCAACCTAACCTCAGTTTATCACTTTATGTTAATTTCAGTTCATATGACCGGCAATATCACATGTTCCTGCGTTACATTTAACAGCGGGTGTGTGAATGTGTCTCTGCTCCAAGAGTATTACCCTGGTTTACACTCTGACCACATCTAACTTTCAATCTTCTTACTGTTGTGCACATGCTGACTTTCTCTGGAGACCCTTTTATGTTTTGATGACTTTAACATTTATGCATTTTGGTGCATAAACTTTAACATTTATGCATTTGGTGACACTTTTTTATCTTTGAATCTATCTTAAGTAACCTAAATGTTTTTGTTCAGTTTACATTTATGCATTTTGGCAGATGCTTAGATGTAGAAGATCATCTGCGTATGCATGCAGAAAATCTCGTACTGATTCCCTAATGCATTCGACAGAAATAGCAGTAGTATATGGTAGTGTGCTGTCATTGCTGTATTACCGCGGCCCCCTGCAGGCCGACTGACGTCAGTCTGTTAATCTGTCAGAGGGGGGTGATTCTACTTTCCTCATCTGAACCTTAAGCCACTATAGTGCTGCCTTTCTCTCTGTATTATGTCCTCTGTGTTATTTCTGTTTTATCTTCGAAGGTTTGCTGGTCTGATTGCTAAGAGGTATCAGCATTATCAGCAGGTTGTTCCAAGGGGATTGTGGATTGAAGTGCACTATAAAGGCGTCTTTACACAGCCAAGTTAAGGCTGCTCTGTGCTAGTGTTGCCAAAAGTATCAACAAAAGTACCAAGTCAGTAGTGAATTTTAAAAATGTGACGATACCAGCATTTCCCCATTTTGAGCGCTGTTGATTGTATTCTTAAAGACCTCTGATTGGCCATTGTGTTCATGCACTCAACAGATATGTCTGTGATTGTCTACAATGATCAACGCTTCAAAAACATGGGGCGTTCAACAGCGCTCAAAATGATAGGGGGAAATGCTGGTATCATCACATTTTTAAAATTTCAGTAATGACTGACGACACTTACTCTGTGCCTGCTCAAAATTCAGATATAAGTCAGACTAAATTGTGCCTATTCAAGCCCCTAGTATAAAAGCGTGGTCATAATTGCTGTGTAAATGCATTTATGGCACCTCTATCCAGCATTATACAGAGTTAAATGCCACTGCTGAAGTATTTTTAGTATAAATTTGGCACGTTGGATTGGATAAAAGCATCTGCTAAATGGCTACTTTGTAGTCTTATAATTTCTGAAAAATTTCTGTAACTGAAATCCCTGAGGTGTGACTTGATATAGGGTACATTTACTCAACAATGATGTACTAAAAAAAAATGTCCTTTGTGTTGTCAAAATGATCCCCGATCCGCGAAAACGACGAAAAACGCTGTATTCTGCTGCCAGGCCAGTAGATGGCGATGTCACTTTGTTAAGAAACGCACGTGTCTATAGACTGAACACGTTATACACATGTGTTTGACGTCACCGTGTTCACAAATTCAGGAGACGATAACAGTATCTTGCATTTTGAAACCCGTTTTCAAAATGTTTGCACTTTTATGTCCCCAAAATGGAGTTGTCATGTAAATAAACGGGCAAAAACGTATAAAAAGTTTTCAGTTTTTAGTTGTAATCAGCCCCTTAGAAAAGGGAAGGGTTTTAAAGTTTTTAACTTTAACAAGATGTCTGTCCTGCTCTAAAATTCAGACATTTTCAGAAACTCTCATGCAGTACACCAAAGTAACTTCAAAGTAAGTGAATTAAATGTGAAATTTTGAAGTAGGAAGACTGTAATAGTATTTGTAAAATGTACTCCGAAATGTTTTGTTCTATGTACATATTTTTTATAGTTTATTTACATATACTAAAAATTAGATGTAGAAATTACTTTGAATAATGGCAAGTAACATATTGAATTAAACATTAAAGTCTCCCTCTGGTAAAAAAAAATCAAGTTTTTAATGTTGTTTATATGTCTATGTGGTGTTTTTAATATACTTTAAGACAAATCATGTGCAAATTCATAAGTCAACAGCATTGCTGAGTATTTTCACCTTGAAACTGCAATGAAAAAAGATGCCAATCACGTAAAATTGTGGGCGGGCTTTAGCATATCATTAACAGGGGAGTCTCAAGAGGTTTTTTTTTTTTTTTCAATTTTGTTGATATGACAAAATTGGGTAGATTTAGCATTATAGCGGGTGTATGATGAATATTATGATGTTACAATGAACTATTTCAAAGCATTTCTAAGGATACTGACTTTTAGAAGGCAGCTGTCTGATTTGCAAACGGAAACATAGACATGGTTTGTCTAATATTAGCACCACATTATTAGCTGTTTTATAACATAGTCAAGCAAAAGGCTAATTATATTAATTACTGTCATGTGTCCGATGTTGTAAAGAGCCATACCATTGTGCAACGTTGAGTAAAGTTGAGTAAAAGTTGTCCGAGTGGATCTCTGAGTTGGTGTGAGTGAGTGGAGGCGGGGCTAATTTGCATATTCATGGTCTGCGTATACTAAATAAGGCAAAGGTGTAGAGTTACGTTCAAGCTATTTTAAGGCATGACAAACAAAATTCACAGGAAGAAAATGTTTAAATATGTCATTTGGTGATCAAATAAAATTATTGACTACAGGAGGACTTCAAATTTTGACATAGAAAGACTATAAATAGTATTTTCTTGTAAAACATACTCCAATAACAACTCCAAAATCATTTATTCATCTTTTTGTTACACCAAACCCGTATGACTTTCTTTCTTCAGTGGAAATCCAAAGGCAAACTAAAAGTCTTAATCATAATCCACTTTTATTGTTTTGGGAAAAAAAGAATCCTAACACATTTGCATTTTTATAATGAGTTGGATTGTGTCTCACTGACCGTTCTGCCACTCTTTCTCCATTTCTCTGGTTCAGGTGAAGGTGTGTTTCGATGACGCTCAGCTGGAGAGAGTTTGTGAGTACCCTTCAGAAGCCTGTGAGCTAGCTTCCCTCCCCTGCTATCCAGGGCCAGAAGACGGAGGGAGGGAAGAGGGGTGGCGTGGGGGGGAGCAGGAGGCCGAGGGACAGGAGGAAGATGAGGAGGACGAGAGCGCAGCGTTTGTATCTCGCAGTGCCATGAATGAGAGCACAGGAAGGGTTCGATTCCTAAAAGTGGGTCAGTGGCTTCTAAATTACATCAAAATTAAAACAAGCAAACGTGGAATAAAAAAACTCCATGAAAAAGAAATACAAATACATTTAGGTAATTATTTTCATTAGTGCAGCAATAGGTCCGTTCACATTGATAACTTTTGCTTTCAGATAAATTCAAACTGGAAATAGAGTGTACACTACATTCACAAATACACTGCGCCTGAACTTGAGGGAGGCAGAAATACTGCTAAAATATGTTTCCTAAATGCACTTCAGAATCTGCCAAATTAAAATAAATTCAAATGTAGAATGTAAATATGAATGCAAATGTTGTGCGTGTCTAAACTGTAGCATTAGAGAGCTTGTAGAATAGACTATGCATGTGTGCTTTATCATGATGTATGTATTTTTATGATAATTTTATGAAATAAAATTTTATGTTCAGGGTTGTGCAAAATTCAGAATCAAAAAATTGTCTCACTTTCCATTCATGAGGAATGATCAAAATAGAGTAAATAAGCTTTTGAAAGTAACTTGCTTCAAATAAAGACTGTATCATTACATCGTTACACCAGTAGGTGGCGACAAGTGGCTGTTAAAACTTTTTTTTTTGTCATTGAATCATTCATTCAACAGATTCTTTCAAAAACGCTGATTCATCCAGTAAGAAACAAGTGAATTTGGCACAACCCTGCTGCAGTTAAAGGGTTAGTTCACCCAAAAATGAAAATAATGTAATTTATTACTCACCCTAATGCCGTTCCACACCCGTAAGACCTTCGTTAATCTTCGGAACACAAATTAAGATATTTTAGTTGAAATCCGATGGCTCAGTGAGGCCTGCATAGCAATGACATTTCCTCTCTCAAGATCATTAATGTACTAAAAACATATTTAAATCAGTTCATGAGCGTTATATTAATATTATAAAGAAGAGCGCCCAAAAAAACAAAATAACCACTTATTTAGTGATGGTCGATTTCAAAACACTGCTTCAGGAAGCATCGGAGCGTTATGAATCAGTGTATCGAATCTGCTGTTCGGAGCATGTGATTTCAGCAGTTTGACACGCGATCTGAATCATGAGTCGATACACTGATTCATTTGTGCTCCGAATCTTCCTGAAGCATCGTTTTGAAATCGGCCATCACTAAATAAGTCGTTATTTTGTTTTTTTGGCACACCAAAAATATTCTCGTCGCTTTATAATATTAATATTGAACCACTGTACTCACATGAACTGATTTAAATATGTTTTTAGTACATTAATGGATCTTGAGAGAGGAAATGTCATTGCTGGCTATGCAGGCCTCACTGAGCCATCGGATTTCAACAAAAATATCTTAATTTGTGTTCCGAAGATGAACGAATGTCTTGCGGGTGTGAAATGGCATGAGGGTGAATAATTAATGACAGAATTTCCATTTTTGGGTGAACTAACCCTTTAAAAAACATTAAACTGCACATTTTTAAATCATGAAAATTGACGAAACAAAGTTTTATTTAATGTAATTTTAAATGTTATTTTTGTCTGTCTTTTTTCCAGATGAATCCTGTAAACGACTCTCTAAATGACAAACCATGGCATCCTTTAGATTTAAAATTATTTACTTTTGCAGAAGGTGTAAGTAATGATCAATTTTTTAAAATGTGGTTTTAAAATTATTACAATTTTTTTTTATTCTTTAGTTTTGCTTGTCCTGTTGGCAAATCAAAAATACATGCACAATATTTGATTTCAGTTTCATGTTCAGAGATGAAGAAAATAAACATTTGTTTTACGCTGTGCGCAGTTCAAGCCCTGTAAGTGCTGCTCTGATTCACAGAATGATTACTCAGGTCCGATATGATGGTTTGCACAGTTTACAGAGTTTTATTATTAAAACCTTTTAAGGACTGAAGGCTGTTCATTTATGAAAATAACTGGAATAGATTTTATTTCTTTTTATTGCATTATCCTGCATCAATTTTGAGGGGATTTATTTTTATTTATGAATGAAAATTAAACCCTCATTCTCTGATTGTTACATGTTTAGAGTTGACTCTCTCTTGTGAAAGTATGATTATGATTAATAAAGATTAGAATTAGTACTTATATATGATATCTGTTTTCATCTTGAGTTTGTAAAATAGAATTTTGACATTGCATATAGAATGTGAGCGAGAGAGAATTATCTGTATTGATGGGTCACTTGGATTTTTACAATGCGATCAAATAAAAATCCATTTTTTGTATATTATTTGTACTTGAATACAGGTTTTCAACTTTCCCATGAAATGAGGAAGCACCTTTAAAATATTATTAAACATTTTAGACAAACAGTGTGTGTCTGTATTTTAAAAATGGGGTAGTCCATCATCTTTGAGTGACAGGTTGTTTTAGCTATTCTATTACATACTTGTTGTATTAAAGCGCCACCTGCTGGTTATTTACAGTAACAATGAGTGATTCTGCACATTAAATCATCTAAAATATTGATGAGATGCCAATTTGCACAGTCCCTGTGGACAGTTAAATCAATTTACCAATGTTAATTTATTCCAATTTACTGCCTTTGCCAAATTTCATTAGAAATTGTTTCTGCTCATTGGTACTTAAGACCAAAATAAGCTTCCAGGTGAATTGATAAGGACATTTACCTCACTTAAAAAAAAAAAAAAAAAAAAAAATGTTTGGTTAATATGTTGTTATGAATAACACTAGTAAAAAAAAATACAGTTTAGCTGTAAGTCCTATCAACAAATTTCGATAACTGTACAACATCAAAAAGTTGTATCTGATTGTCGTTTCCCCATTCAGTACTGTACATTCATTCACCATCATTTTCAGGGTATATGTTGCCTTACAACTGTTGTATACTATAGTAATTTATAGTAAATACTATAGTGTTTTTGAACCATACTATAGTTATATTGTAGTAGGCTATACTGTATATATTATAGTATTTACAACACGAATGCTACAGCATACTGTAGTTTTAACTATAGTGAACTGATAAACTGTAATAAATACTGTAGTATACTTTAGTTTTTACTACAGTAAACTGTAGTGTATATTATAGTATAAGAAAAATTACAGTAATTTGTTTATATTACTATAATTGTTATGTTACCACAGCAACTATAGAATTACCACAACAAATTAATTCAAGTACTATACTATAGCATGGTTCAAAAACACTATAGTATTTACTATAAATTACTATAGTAATTTTTCACCTGAGTAACAACAAAGTTGTTAAGTGATGGTATAAACATGACGATAGCATAGCGTGACATGATCCTTCCGAAAAACGAGCTAATTAGCTGTTTGCTCCATCACAGTATGCAACGCCAAAATACGCGGGAATCCGTGAATCAAGCGACCCGCCATTGACCGAATCACCACAGACATGTAATCACGTGAGGACGTCTAAAATGTGCTTCAGAATATTGTAAGGATGGACAACTAGCAGATTAATTTACTCAGTTTCTTGGGGGGTTATTAATTTGTTCCGCACTTTTTGATTTTCCCCCCTAATCATTCAAATTCTCCAAGAGCGGGAAAATCTAACGGCTTCTCTCGCGCTGTGTTTAGTGTGTCAACGTAATCCAACTTCTTTTTCTTTTGTTTTGTTTGTATGTTTTTAAGATTATGAAGCGGATAACCTCACCCCCACGTCATAATGTAAGTATGTTTTAAGCGCTTACCATGGTATTCATTGAAGTGTCATGTTAATACCAGACTGGCTATAAGATATGGTAATCGGAACAATATTATATAGGCCTATTAGAGTAGGATATGGTATATTACCATCAGTACACTGTACCTTACTGCTTTACTATTTGTAAAGGCTATACGACCACAAGTTTTTATGCCGTATTGTGGTTTTCATTTTGAATATGTGTTGTATTTTAAAAGCAGTGGTGTAGTCGGGGCGATACGCACGCATACGCCGTATGCTTACTTTTTGCTCAGGGCTGTTTGCGTATTACAACTTCTAAGGATCAGTATTTGCGTATACCCACTTGTTTTTTGCTTCGAAAGTCCATAAAATATTGTCCTGTTAGCTTCCCCTTTAACTGTGTGTCCAATGCTGTTGTGTAAACTCGCGATTCGTTGATGTAATTGGTGCATGAGCACTTCTGTCATACCTTGTCCCGCTCATAGTCGGCTAAAAACCAGGCTTCACAGTGCGTGTTCGCGCTGCAGTGAGAGAACTCCGATCAACGCCGCTCGGTGTTTTGAGCCGTGCATTGAGCGCATTTCTCTCACTGCAGCGGTCTCGGCGTGAGAAACATGGTGGTGAGTAAATAAGACTATTAATTAATTATATAGCCTACATAATGCGTTTTCCAAGTTTCCGTACGAACTGAAAAGACCATCAGCGCAACTGAAGCCTTGTTTATAATGCATTAGTGGTGCGGGAATCATAAACATACTAGGCTAACTTTACTCTCTGAATCTTATCAAGCTCCAAAAGTTTGATAAGATTTCCATTCCGACACTGATGATAAAATGTGCGATCCATTTGAATTCTATTGAGAGTTAAACACTTTAAAACGCTATAGAGAAAGTCAAACATGTTTCTATAGGCTATGTGTAGGTTGCTATTTTTCATAACAAATGCTATGATAATGGAAAATGATATAGTTTGACTTCTTATGGCACACTGAAGTAGAAAATTCTGTCAAACTGATATTACATGTATATAAATAATACAAAACTGAGTTTACAGAGGTTACCGGGGAAACAACTCTATTTCTGCTGTTCCATAAGCACCACCTACCGACAGAGAGTGGTTTAAATTTTCATTCAGCCTGACTACTGTTTTTGTTTGTTTGTGAAACTCATGACCACATTTTTATAATGTTAATAAATTAAATTTTGAATAATTGACTTTTTTAACACCCTTTTGAATAAAATGAAACTTTAATTTCAGATATATCATTTTTTTTTTTTTACAGTGAATATAATTCCAAAGCAGCATGTTTAAATAATAGTCAAACTGTAAAGCAATAAAAATGTCAACCAATTTTAGAATGCACTGTATATATTTGTTTTTAATGAAACATGTTACTAGTGAACAACAACATAAAACACATTTACTGGCATGTTTATGTTTATGTTTATGTTTTTTTTTTTTTTTTTTTTGGGTTTTTTTTTGGGGGGGGGGGGGGGGTCTGGGTAATAGTACACCACTTATTTTTTTAGGACTACACCACTGTTTAAAAGTAATCACGTTTTTAGGTAAAATATAATGCACTTTAATGTTTCCAAACCCTTAATTCTAGACTAGTTTGTGAGTTCGCTGGTGTAAATCAGTTAGACCTACCCATAAAGACCACTAGATAGCAGCAGAAGATTAAATTCTGTGACAAACTTCATGCCTATCATCAGTAAAGAGGAAAGACTGCTTTATTCTGACCCCAAATGGGCCTGGTCCTCTAGCCTGATCACATGATCTCTGGAATCCGTCCATCAAAACCTGTTTCTAATGTACATGTCAATCAACATCCAATTTTAGAGTGAGTGTCAAGACACCTGCTCATGATGGACCTGCTCCGGGACTCTCATCAGCTCTGTTCTTGCTCTATAAATACTCTGTGCTCGTTAAGAACTCTTGTCTAGTGATTAAAAAGGGTGTAAATATATGCTGTGACAATGATTCAATAATGATTCTTCACTAAATTATGCATCATAAAATCAGGAATTTGATCAGGTTTGATTAAATTAGATTTGATTATTTTGGTTGTTCATCAACATTTGTGTCTTCAGCATATTTACTTAATAATTTAATACACTAGTAAACGTAAGTAAGTAAGCATAAACATTATGCCATTCTTTTAAGACGGTGTCTTTCGGTATCAAATTTGTTTTTATGTAGGCTAACTGATTTAAAAAAGTTATGAACATGTAACATGTAACTTGTAAGACTAGTCTTAGTGGTTTATGCAACCGTTCCCAGGATGGTTTTACATTCATAGTTCCAGGCATTGTATTTTGAATAAGAAATGAATGCATTTATAAATTATTATCATTTTTAAATTTTAATTGCATTGAAATTTCATTGTCAGACTGATGCATATGGCAAATTTCTACACCCCTATTATGAACAGATGTTTGTGCAGTGTCAGTTTTTTGGTTTTCCTCTTGTCGTTTTGGGGCCTATCTGAGCATATGTTGTGTATTCTCTATGTTTTATCATGGTAATTTCCACTTAACATGATTTGTGCTTTTTATTACGTCAATTTGGTATGAAACATCTGCTTAGAGCATAAACATAAAGCGTATTTTTAAGGCATCAGAAATCTCATCCAGTCATTAACAGCTTGCTGTTAATCTCCGTCCCATCCCAAATGTTCTCATGTCTTTTGAAGGCTCCTGTGTTTGTTTGAGTTTTGTGAGTTTAACTGCTGTACCTAGAAACTTCATATTCGAATGCATAAGTCTGTCTAAAAATGTAGGCACATCTCTCTGTTATAACGGCGGTGTGCGCTGTAAGATGTCAGATGTGGCTTTCTCACTGTGCAGGGGGTTCAGTCTTGAAATAGTTCTTTTCCCAAAAGGCAAGTCACACCACAGAACACGGATAGCACAGACTCTCTCACCAGTTAATTACACCTCGATTGTAGTTCTGTTCAGATCCTTGAACACACACTGAGTACCGGAGGTGTGTGTGTGTGCAGGTTTGTCAGACAGATTGCATTGCTTTACCTGAGCACACCTTTTCACCCTGATGCACAGATATAATGCCTTTATTGGAGCTCATGCAAGCCAAACATTCAAACTTTTGTGCCATAAGACGCCATGTATCTTCTTTGTTTTAACAAATAATTTATGTATTAATTCTTTTTAGTGACTCACTATTGTTCTTCATAGAGTTTATCTAAAGGGTTTTATTCCCACCAAACACACATACTGATAAAATGCACAGCTTGAATGCACTACAGGTCGCTACTGATTCAATGGCAAGCTTAGATTAACACATTTTATTGTCAACATTTTATTGTTGCGCTTGAAAAAACATAGATTTTGGCTATTAGTTATGTGTCATACAGAGCCGCTGTCAGAAATTTGTCTGGATGCGAGCTGCTAGTCACCACAATGACGCAATAGAGTCTAAAACGCTTCAGTGCCAGAGGCTTCAGGAACAGAGACAGACATTCACGTGTCTAACTGTTAGGTACAAACCCCATCAGCCTGCGCTAAAGGAAAAATAAGTCTTAAAGGAATAGTTGACCATCATTTATTCACCCTCTTGCACTTCAGATTGGATATTTATTGATTACGTCTGAGTGAAGCACGAATGAGATGCTCGGATAGCAATGCAATGAAAATGGATACTTTATCATAGTATGATAAAGTATCTAAATAACTGGTGCATTGCATTATATTTCAGGTCTTCAAGCACATGGATTAGTGTATTTTTGTCTTTTCTATTCTTATTTTGTGCAGAATTACAGCTCATTTTGTGTCTATCTGAAGAAAAGACGTCATATAGGTTTGAGTGAATTTTTTTGTAAACTTTCCCTTTAAACAGCATTTATTATGTTTAGGAGTTTTGCGTTTGTTTTGGTTCCAGGATTTGTTTTAGGCTCTGTGCTCGAGAGAGATCAGCTGTTTTGGTGTTGAGAGGAGCTGTTTTTAACAATCTGAAGTGATTTCTAGAAGATTAGTGGGCTGATCTGGTGTGGTGTTGTGGTCAGAGCTTGGAGTTGGTATCTGGAAGGTTGTTGGTTCAATTCCCACAAGGAGCGACCTATGAATTATCACCTTTGTGTCTGTTATGAAGACACTTAACCTCAGGTTACTCCATGGAGACTGACCCTATATAATAAATTCATGGTGCTGCTCTGTGGCACATCATGTGAAAGCCAAAGAAACAAACACTGGCTCTGGTGTAGAAATAAGATTTATATTCTACTTTATCCACATTGACAGTTGTATTATCTGGTCGTGACCCTGTTGCTCATGGCAAATATACCAAAGTTTGGGGTCTGGTGTTTCTGAATTAAGTCTCTTCTGCTCACCAAGGCTGCATTTATTTGATCAAAAATACAGTAAAATTGTGAAATATTATTACAGTTTAAAATATCTTTTTCTGTGTGAATATATAGTAAAGTGTAATTTATTCCTGTGATCAAAGCTGAATTTTCAGCATAATTACTCCAGTCTTCAGTGTCACATGATCCTTCAGAAATCATTCCAATATGATGATTATTAAAACGTTTGTGCTGCTTCATATTCTTGTGGAAACCTTTTTTTTTTTCAGGATTCTTCTAGAAATCATTCATTTGAAATCTTATAGCATTATAAATGTCTTTACTGTAACTTTTCTATAAATTTCATGCATCTTTGCTAGTGCACTTCACAAACAATCAGACATTATTTATGAGCGAGAAACACATTAAGAAATATATTCCAAATCATATTTATAATTATTTGGATGTAAAAGCAAAAGCTTTTATCTGAAGTGTCTTATAGTTGACCTACAGTCCCACAGGTCCGTCCCTCTGGTGTAACCTGAGGTTAAGTGCCTTGTGCAAAGACAGTGGTGATGGTCATAGGTCAGTCCTTGTGGGAACCGAACCCGCAACCTTCCAATTACCAGCAGCAGCACACCACACCAACCTGTACCAAACACTCATGAGCTTATGATCTCCAGCTAACTAAACCTAGATAGATGAGCTTCCTCAGATTTGAACCAACAGAGCCTCTGGTTCTCCAGGATCCTGTAGGTCTGTCATAACTGGGGCCAACGGGGTCAACAGTTCAGCTCTAGAGGGGCCGCCATCTGCTGCCAATGACATTTGATCATACTGTGGGCATTATGTTTTTTTTAACATTTAACCATCAATGCTTATCAGTTGCAGTGTTCAGAGGTTCGGGGTTGGGGGAATATATCGCAGTGCTAAAACTATAGAAGTCAATGATAGAAAAACTAGCGTGTGTGTGTGTGTGTGTGTGCCGAGCAGGTTATTCAGGTTGGAGGTTATCGAGTGTGTTGCGTTTGTTCCCCAAGGTGATAGAGAGATAGCATCCCTCTTTCCCTGGGGCTCTGGAAGGATGGAGGGATGTTGTTTTTCTTTTTTTTCCAGTGGTTTGGACCCTACAGGGACATCCTAAATCTGTCGGACGCTCCTCAAAGTGCCAGTGCATTGATTTCAGCCACCGCGACTTTCCAGCCCGCCGGCTACGGACAACACACACACACACACACACTTCACTGGAACTTGTTTGCGGTCATGTTGGTAGCTTTAGTGCTCTGTGTGTCTGCTGTTGTCTCTGGGGAGATCCACAGGGGGGCGCTGGTACCGAACCACGCCCCGACCCACCATCCTGACCCAGAACCAGTGAAGTGAAAGTGTGGCTGTGTTCTAAATGCAATACTGGCATACTAGTTACTGTTTATTTTATTTTTTATGTAATGTATTAACTTTTGCCAGTTTCTTTTTTTTTTTTACTCCGATTTTATGTAATTTCCTCTTAACTTTTGCCAGTGTGATCAAATAGAATGAGACAAGAATGAGATACAGAAGGTCAAGTTGAATGCGACATGCATTGTGGGATACAGTACTCAGAGTGTGTTGGTTGTGCACATTTTGGCAAATGTAGCTGGCCATCCAGGTTTACAATAAGGTATTAATCTTACACTTTTAAATTTTTTTTTTTCAGTGTTTGGGTAGTTTTACCCAGCTCCGGGGTTCAGACATAACCCAGGGTTTGAGTTATTTATCGTGGGCTTTTTGCGCCCTCTTCAGGAGAGAGCAGTGCAGCTCCGTCAAATTGGTGCATGTCTTCGGTAAAATACAGGTTTAAAATACAGTGCTTCCCACAGGTTTGAAATATACTTGCGGTGGTAGCCAGCGAAAAATCCTCCTATTACCCACGACACAAAAATTGTCTAATGTGACAAACAAATAATGTGTGATTTTTAACAATATTTTTATTTATTGAAATTTATTTTAATTACATAACATATTACATTTAATTACATACTAATATTACGCATTATTATGCATTGTAAATTATGCAAAATTACAGCATTTAAATGGTTCACATTTTCCTATGTTCTCCTTGCTGTCATATAGTGTCTATCTCAGTGAATGGGACACAGATTTTACTAGTAAAATTTAGCCTATGCGTGTCAAATAATGTTCTTAGTGTTTTCTTCCTGTGGGGGAGACTACAATAATTTACCATGAATTAAATAGAAATCAAATTAAATACAATTTATTGTGTGACCAAAATACCAATAATGCCCAAAAGAAAAAGAAAAAACTTAGCGTGTGACTTTTAATTATAAACAAGCCCGAAATACACATAGGAAATACACCGGTACTCTTATTTTGAAATGTCTGTACTATTGCAGGCTGATCCTTCAGATTCTTACAATCGTCTAAAACATTTTATATAAAGGCCATAAAGTAGACATTGTAATAATTCATCAACTTGAGTTCATTAGCAATCGCTTGGCATAAATCTGCACTTTTCATTGATTGAGAATCACTTTGAAGCAGACTGAAGCGCTGTTGCGCGAGCTTGTAGAACCCTTGTGACTTTGCAAAATGCAGCGCCCGTTTGAATGTTAGAGGGAGTAAACAGTTCTGACGCACACATAACGAGCAGGTACGAAACGACTAGTTAATCGATCGCAGATGGTTTCATTATCTTGCGCGGATATAAAAGAGGATAAAAATAATAAAAGCAGAAATGTGTCTCC
The DNA here is from genome assembly GCF_018812025.1 of Megalobrama amblycephala. NCBI lineage: Eukaryota > Metazoa > Chordata > Actinopteri > Cypriniformes > Xenocyprididae > Megalobrama > Megalobrama amblycephala. The sequence goes on along the minus strand of NC_063052.1, from coordinate 41,061,036 downwards.
GAATATACTTGGGCGGCCATTATTAAATGTGGGCGGCCCGCCCAAGTAAAGTCTGTGTGTGGGAAGCACTGACAGGTTATGACTTGCAGAAAATTTTACAATTTTATTGAGAAAAAGAAAAAAAAAAAAAAAAAACAGAATATAAATACTTAGGATGTAAAAATATGGACTCAGAATTGTACACTGATTATTTATGGACAGGTTATGGAGTCAGTCACAGCATTTTTCGGCTACGAGTGAAACGCAGGCGGTGGTCTAAAGTTAGCAGTTCCCCCGCCGAACGCGAGCCATCTCCGGCACGAGATCCAGGCCGGTCGATTACTTCTAAAAGTTTAATTTTTACTTCTAATATTTGTCAAACAAGCTTAAATGGCAATATGTATTAAAATTAAAAATGATATAAAATATGCTATACTATAAAATATGATAGAAAAATGGCATTATCATGCAAACCAGTGATTGTGTGGAGTATTTAAAAAAGGTGTAGAGGATTTAAATTAATTTGTAAACATTAATTCATGTATGAAGTAAAAGGAAAAAAATACGCTAGTATTAGTAAAAATTAATTAACCCATTGTACTGGGTTAAATAACTCAATTTGGGTAAAATTAACCCAACATGTTCTATATTTACCCAGCCCTTGGGTTGTTTTTTAGAGTGCAGATGTTTGATTTTACAGTATGTGTGTTGCTAGATGTGTGTGTGCCGATGCTCAGTCTGTGTGTGTTCGGGTTGTTCTCCAGCGGTAAAGCCCGGACCCTCCCAGGACGGCAAGGGGTGTCTAAAATCAATTCAGTGTTAAGTGCAGGTCTGAGCAGGGGACAGTTTCAGGCCCCAACACTGTTATTCACGCACTACTGACCCAGACTTTACACACACACACACACCGAGAGCAGTTCAGCCACTGACACACAGGCCGTTGCAGGATACAGCTGGACGATCTGTGTGTTCACGACCCAACACAAACAACCTGACCTCCTCAAATCAGCCTGATCAACCTAATCTGAAAATAAACTCAACTGAGAACAAACTGATCTCAGTTCTGTCTCTCGTTCCCCACACCTCCTCCTGCATGTGCATGCACTCAATCCTTGTTAGAGGATATCACTGCGTGTTAATGATGTTTGAGGGTCTAGGGATTGTTCACTCCAAAAAATTAAGACTGTCATCATTTTATCACCTTCATGTTTTCAAACATGAATGACTTAATTCCTTCCATGAAACAAAATGTTCCATACAGTTATTATTAGTGCATATAGAGAGAGTTGTTAATTTTTATCGAAGGAGTTTTAAATAATTTCTTGTCTATGCTGATAAGACTTTATACTGACATCTATCAGTGTTGCCTCATGCAAAAACAAAAGTTTCTGATTATGCAACTGATAACTCATGATATATATATATATATATATACACTCTAAAAAATGTTGAGTTGTTTCAACCCAAATTTGGGTCAAATACAGACAAACCCAACCCAGCATTTTTTAGAATCTACATTCCATATTCAGAATTTTCATAAAATAAAAACAAAATCACATAAACTAAATTTAAAGTAATTCTGTTTGGCGTCACAAAAGGTTGCATGTTTTTCCCTATTTCTTGCCATTTTTTTCTTGCCAGTTTAACTGCATTTTTTACACCTAAACTAAATTATTTTTGACATGTTTAAAATTATATACACTCAAATGAAAGGAAGAGTGGCATAGACACATGACCAGTGGAATACTGTACTTTATCAGTTACATTTGTAACCAAGAACCTTTGCTTTTGCATGATGCAACTGATAGATGTCAGTATAAAGTCTAAAATAACTGTCATAGTAGCCATAGACAAGAAATTAATAGTTCTTAGTCAGTCAGGTTAGATGCCACATTGAATTTAACGCAGATGTAACCGAGGCTGTGAGGGAAAGACAGTCTTTACAGTCTTTACACTGTATAAAGGTCCTATGTCATGTAATTTTCACAACTTTTAAAAAGTGTTTTTCAGAAAGATGTTTCATCAGCTTGACAATCGGTGTTAAACAGTACAAAATATTCCTGTCAAAAAATAAATATTGCACTACCCTGACTAGGCCAAAGCTCCATTGATAACAAAATAAGAATCAACTCTTTACTTATCTCAACATATTGCTCACTATTAAGTCTGAAGATGCAGCCCTTCTCAGAGGTCCTGCTGTTTTTATGATGTTGGGATGTGCCTAACTGGTTCAAACATCTAGTGTAAAAGCAGTTTAGAGTGAATCTGCATCACTTCCTCTTTGGGAATCCCTTCAGGTGTCTGATGGCTCGGGATCAGGCGGGTCGTGTTTTCCTCTCCTCGTTTACATGCTGTGACTCTCGACATGCAGAGCGCAGGTGAAGTGTCTATTGATTACTGTAGTTCCTGCATTAATGCGTGTTAGTGTTGCAGTCGATTGACTTGTTGTAAGAGTACAGTTCCTGTCCTCCCGATGCTCAGGGTCATGTGTGCATGTGATCCATTAGCTAAACGAACAAGACAAGATCAGACATCCTTCAGGACTATTCATGAAGAGTTCAATCGACACAAAGAGAAAAAAAAATGAAAAAATGTACCACCAGCTCTCTGAATACTGGCATGGTTCACTGAAAACCCCATTAACTACTTATAATTGTGCCTTGAATGTCAGCATGTGTATCATTGACCTCATCTCCACATAGGCCTTGAAAAACTTTTAGTTGCCATTTGTTTGATGAGCAGTTTGATGTTGATGAAGAATAAATCGATATGTTGAAGGTCTTGGGGCCTATAAGCTTTAGTTTGTGCTATTTGCTAAATAGGAAGAGGTGGGTAGTTATAATGTTGAGGAGGGACATTCTTAATTTAGAATAGCCCTATTTGTACAAAATAAAATTGTATATGCCTCAGCGTACAACATAATGTCATCAATATTTTGGTCAGTTTTCCGAAAGAGAACAACTGTCTTCATATTTTAAATATGAAACACTAGAATTATTTTTGTCAACTTTTAGGAGTACACAAGCATATCTAACACGAAAGTTAGCTATTTTTCCAGATTCATTAGCCGCTAGCCATATGTTAATAATTAGGCTAGAAGAATAACAGGTAGGCTAACTATTTGCGCAACAAACAGTGTTTATGATTATGATAATACATTAAAATAGGCTAATATGATAAGCTACCAGTTTGCGGTATCAAGCAGCATAACTGACTGTTTTGGACAGTTAAAATAAATAAGACACCGGAAGTCTCGCACATTCAAGTTCGCGACCGCTCTGATGTTAAAAATAAAGTTACCTCAAAGCTAACAGATGTGGCCTAGAAGAAAGAAAATTAAAACAAAAATATTTAAGAAAAGACTATTTTCATATAAACCGCCATACTTTGTGTTTTAAGACTCATGAACTAAAAAAAGAGCCGCCCATGTGAACGCGAGTCAGCAGCAGCAGCGAGGCGCGCGCGTCCGCGCAGATGCTCGTCACCGACAGGAGTTCGTACACGCTGCGCGAGGCGGATCGCGGTGATCCGGTCTGGGATTCGCTGACACGAGTGATGAAGGAGCACAGAACATTTTTAGCCCCGCTACCCCCATCAGTACCCCGCCCGGGGCAGATGATCTCAGCGCCATCCGGAGCTCAGCATCATTAGAAGGTGTTAATTGGAGTTAGTCGGAGTCTTCGCTTTCTGTCAAGAAGTCTGACAACAGAATTCATTAGACTTAAAAATACCGGGGCATTGAAATGAATTCAAGAGGGATTCGATGATGAGGAAGGATTGTGAGCTGACAGACAGAGCAGAGCTCCAATTCTCGTTAAAGATGCCAAAAAATGGGCCCGTCCTCGTGCATATTGCTTATGAAGTTTATCAGCACGAGCATCTTTTCATACTATTTGATGCGTAATATTCACACTTTCATTGAGCTTCTTCCGAAAAGTATAGCAGGAAGGAAGTCTCTTGCCTCCTCAATTAAGAAAATTGCATCTGTCAAAAATTTAGGTCTAAACAACGAAGGCTCTTTAATAGTATTAATGCTTCGTGTTTTAATATCTTCTAGAGTTTCTTCAAAATAACTGTTTAGCAAAGTCAACTTTTTATTACAGTTTCTCCGTGATACATCCGAGATCTTACCTTTATTTTTAAGAGGCTTCTGTTTGGATGCTATTTTGAACATAACATAAATGTGTTATATTTCTTGGCCAAAACGTTGATCTTTTTAATGCAATGGAAGTAAGTGCGGTCGCTGTACAGAAACACTTCTAAATGTATTCAGCAGGGGCTGAGAAGGAAAATGTATTTGTGTCACTTTCATCTAAAGCGCAGAAAATAGTGGCCATAAAACACGAAATGAGGAACTGCAGTGACTTCCTCTGTCATGTTCACCCAGAAATGCGTTTCGTATGATCCGAAATAACTCCGGGAAAAACGGTTGATATGCATGCGACAAACTCCTGTTTGACAGAACACGGTTAAAATAAAGAAAAAAAGACTCGCACGCGTTCAAATAAAGACATAACGGTGCGTTTGTGGTTGATCTGAAGATCAGAATAATCATGACGTTTCTGCGGAACACGAAACAGAATAATTATACAGTATACACGATTGTTTAGTACAAAGATTGCGTTTTCGAATAATATTTAGAACATTATTCGTCAACTATAAATAATATAAAACCTTAACTTCATTATAAAAAGCTAATACTGATCTTTGGTTTATTATACAAATTGTGGGTATTTCTTAAACGGCTTTAAAACGTTTAAATACAAGAATGCAAATTATTAGTTCGCCTACATTTCAAAATCAACGAGAAAACGTTTTTGTTCTTTGTTTTACAAATGTTTTGCTCGTTCCCGCGCAAAACGGCCGTTTGTTTTTAAAAATTTAAATGTTAGAAACTGAACGTTAAAAACAAGACACTGTTAAGTACGCTAAATTAACGAATTTAACGAATAAATATTTTAAAGCTCCATGAATGTGTGAAGTTTTAAAATAAATGTTCGTTAAACAAAACGATTAAAATAAATAAAAAAGGATAGACTAAATATAGCAGTGAGAAACAGACAAAGAAAGTATGAAAAGCACATTTTATTTGACCTTTCATAAGAGTGCCATGAGAACATTTGTACAGGATACATCACAATCTAAAGTGCACAAATACTGTACAACAAAGGGATCTTAAATAAAAGGAAAAACCACATTGCTGGGCTTCATAGAAAAATAAGATTAAAAAGAATTAAGGGCATGCTTTAAAAAGAATACAAAGTAAAAACCCCAAAGAAATGAAGCATATTTCACAAATGAGCCAAAATAAAAATGAACAAGCACAACTGGAGGGGCACGAAAGCTTTGGCACTTGCAGATTAAAAGATTAAAAACACAGATCACTTCAAACAAAATAAGAGAGAGAGAAAGAGAGAGAGAGAGAATTGATAAATGATCTGAAAAGCAGTTCTTAAGGGCTCGTGTAGAAGGCGTAATAACCCATGGCTTTATGGCTCTCTTTGTTGTACTCCTCAGAGCTCAAGTCCTCACACTTTATAGTGGGCGAAGCGTCTGTACTGGAGCCTCCGGGTGAAACACGCCTCCTCTTACACGCCATGGAGTACACGCTGGCGTCCCCGAGTCCACGGCCTTCAGCACCGGCGGGGCCTCCATCCAGGGGCCGGTGCTGCCGGTCGTCGGGGCCGCCGCGGAGCTCTCGTCCTGCAGCTTGTCTTTAGAGGACAGCAGGTCGTCGGTGTAGGCCGGAGGGCTCGGCCGAGGCGACCAGGGCAGGCCGGTGGTCATCTTCCTCTGGTATGAACTCCTGCTGCTCCAGCCGGCCGCCATGGAGGCGAAGGCCGAGTCGGGGTAGTAGCCCAGTGCGTGCGGGCTCTGCAGCGGCAGGGGTTTGATGCCGTAGGGCAGCAGGCTGGAGGCAGAGTACTCGCTGTCGTAGGACAGGTCCAGTTTGGAGGACGCGCTGCTCTGCTGGACGGGCCCCACGAACCAGCGCTGAGCCGAAGCCGAGCCGGCGGCCGAGTCTTCGCTCTGAGGAGAAAGCAGGCCGTTGGTCTGAGGCACGGCGCGCTCGCTGCCGTAGAAGCGGTGGTTTTGTGGCAGGTTGTTTACAAACTGGTCTTGGAAGAAGGGCTGCATCGCATAGCGGGCGCCAGGGGACAATCTGGTGCGACCGCGGAGAATCAGTAGGAGAGGGCGTCAGTCTGTCGCTCTCTGGAGCCGTGTACATCCTGAGAGAAAAACCAGAGAGACTGTTAGCAATTTGTCTTATTGCATTCTCAAACATGATGCCTCGCTAAATCTAAAGATCTTTACTGTACACATGCACCCTGTAAAAAATTATTTTCATGATGTTATCACAACATTTTTTCTTTTGTCAAATCAACTTAATGTTGTTCGGATAACATAATATTTTGAGTTTTTGTTGATTAAATCAATCGCCTTCGTTGTAATTTTAATGAACTCAATTTTAAGGCAACCAGGTAACTTACTTTAAGTTAAACCAACAATTCTTTTTTACAGTGAGGTGGAAATACAAATATAAACGGTAACACTTTACATTAGTAAGATGAACTAACCATGAGAAATAATTCTAAGGAATTTATTAATCATAGTTTAAGTTGATTACACTGTAAAAAAAAAAAAAAAAAAAAAAAACGAATGTTGGTTTAACTTAAAAAAAGTGAGTTACGTGGTTGCCTTAAAATTTTGAGTTCATTGACATTAAAAAAATTGAGTTAATACAATGAAGGCGATTGATTTAATCAACAGAAACTCAAAATATTATGTTATCTGAACCACATTAATTATCTAAGTTGATTTGATAAAAGAAAAAATGTTGTGATAACAAGTCATGAAATTATCTGGACCTGAACTAATAATGTTCATGTTTTTATAACATTAACAAAGATTAATAAATACTGTATCGATTTTCTCATTGTTAGTTAAAGCATTAACTATGGAACCATATTAATTATATTAATATTGTACAATTAATATGGTCCCATTTTACCAGTCAGAATTTCATAAACGTTGCATAAATGCATACACAATGACAAAAATGTAGGTTTTTAAAATCTAAAAAGGCAAATGTGGAGCTCAAGAGTCTAATTTTACTGCTTATTAAGAAATGAAGGCCCTTCTATTTTTGGGGGCATTTTCATAATTCACTCATGTTTCTGAGTCTGGGACGGTTGTCTGAAAGGCACTTACGAATCATAATTGTCTCTGAAGCCTTTCGCGAAGGGGTTGTGGTCGATCTTGAGCTGTGTGATCTGCAATTAAACACAAAACACCAGGAGTTCAGAAGCGGCACAAAAGCAGAAGTGGCTGCAGGGAGCTGCGGCGGCGTTTCTGCTTACGTCTGTGTTCTGGTAAGCCGTTACAGCTATGAACTGGTTTTCAGGGAAAGTGAAGGTTTGTGTTTTAGCTTCACTGCTCATGTCCTCCACACCATCCTCTGTCACCTCCACGATGTGCAGCCGCGGCTGGTATTTATGCAGGGACTGCAGGACGATCATCTATTTTAACACACACACACACACACACACACACACACACACAGAGCATCAGTGTTTGTGCAGAGTTCATGGCCAGCGCTTGCAGTTAGAGGCACAGAGGTGTCAAACCCACACTGAAGACCTATGAGATGACTGGAAGTACACATCTAACTCCTCATCAGATCTTTGCAGCATGCACTAAAATATATCAAGTAAATAGTAAGGTTCTGGTTTTTCGTTAATACGCTTTATGCCTTCAGAGTTTAAGAACATCACTCTACAACATTAATATGTCAGCTAAATGTTTTTTGCACCCCAAATAAAAACAAAACTAATAAACAACATGAAGTTCATGCATGTCTTTAATATTTTCCATCCACAATTCCTCAACCTAACATGATAACTCAAACAATGAGTACTAAATATAGTGATCTTGTTTACCTGAGTATTGTTGTTATTTGCACCCTTGTTGTTGGTTAGCTTCAGTTTCCCAAATGATATTTCTTGTCTCATCCAGTGTGCTCCTGTGTTTGGTGATTCTGGGTGAACATAAACCTTGTTTCCTACAGAAAAACAATGCAGAATATTAATGCTTGGCCTCGTTAAATTATTAGTTTGTCCATATATACACAGAGTCAGAAGCAGGGAACTTTTGCAATGCAATTATCCTTCATTTAAAACAGATGTATCGTGACTAAGAGCGATTTGTTTTGAATAATACTAATACATATATAAGGCTAACACTTCCACCCCCGCGTGTCATCGCTGCAAATTTTATGTGAAACTTACTTCATTGCTTAAAACTCTTTCATTTTCTAAATGAAATGACATGTTAAAGTGTGAAAAATGATCAAAGTTTAAATAATCGCGCGCACGTAGAATTTCGATTTCTTTTTTATTTGGAAACGATACCTTTTTTTAGCTTTGAAATTGTTTTAATTAATTCGTTGAATTTCATGCGTGTCGTTGGAGATGATCAAACGTTTCATAATTATATCAAGGAAGATTTTATATAGCTAACCAATTCGTTTATACCAACATCGAATGAAAATTAAAATCCCACTCAAAAGGAAAAAAAAACAATTATCTAATTTCGTTTTTCGTTGCATTTGATTATAAATGCCATATTTGTGTAAAATTTAATTTACAATATTTTTGTCGGAGAGAAAAAAAGAAGACTGTAGATATAACAGGTTGTCATGGCGCTAAAATTATTTTGTTCGTTTTTTTCCTCACCTTGCATGTTGTTGTCCGCTTTCCCGCAGGTGACCCATTTTCCGCCCTGAAATCTCCAGTGGTTGGGATCCGCCAGAACAATCTCCACAAACACATTATAATGCGCCGTCAGGTTCAGTCCAGTGATGTTAAAACTTAGAAAGGGGAACATTCGCCTGCGAAAATGATCAATAAAAATTAATTGATCAAAAAATAAGAATCACGGATTCGTTTTACCATCTTGAGAAATTAATATTCGTTAATCAAACACATCTTACAATTTTATTAAAATGTTGCATAATTTGTGTTAAACCATGCACGCTCTAAATTATTATGCATTTATGTTCTAATTTACTTTACATTTTTCTCATTTCCAATTTCTCATTATTACCTGCCCTGTTTGGTGATGATCATCTCAGTCTGATGGCGGTGGAATTTGAGCCACAGAGGTCTGTTACACAGGTAAACCTGCGCCCTGGCCGCGGAGCCCGAACCCGGGATAGGCATCGAGCTCAAACTGGAGCCCGGTCCAGGATAGGACGGGTAGAGGCACCCGGGACCCTGTCCGAACTGATAGCCGCTTCCAAACTGACTCCGACTGGCGCACACGGCGGATGAGAACCCTGCGGGTGGAAGAACCGAGCCGTAATGCAGAGACGACGAATACCTGGACCCGTTCGAGCCACTGTACACCGACCCGGTCTGGCCCCCATACGGGAAGAGAGAGCACGGGTTGGTCACGTCGGAGCTCGGTTGGGAAGAGGATATGAAATAGCGATCAGTGCCCAGTTCGTCGATGTTGTAGCGGCGGGCGCTGGACAGCTCATCATCTCCACCGATCACTGGAGAACTTTTCCGGGCGTCCGGTGCGGCGGCTGCCGCTGCTTTAGTCCCAGTGAAGCTCTCGCTGTCCGCCTCATCAATCAGCGCGTTCCCGCCACTCAAGAACTTCTTGGCACCGGAGCTCTGCTCGGAATCTGTCCGGTCCATGTCCTGAAAATCGATCTGCGTTGACCCCGGGCTGTTGTTGGTGCTCTCTGAGGACGATGACAGGTTATAGAAGGTCTTGGGTAAGTTTACAGATGCGCCAGGGAGGATGCTTTCTAACTGCATTTCTCAATACACTGATACGGGGATGAGGATCAATCAAAAGCAGGTCGGGATCAATAAGTAGATCACACCAGGACGCCGCTCCGTGCGCCCCGCAGTTTGACCTCTGAAGCGACACCTCCGGATTTTCAACTGTAATCTGTGAGTGACAGAATTGTTTGAGAGAGTTTATATATGATCCCACGCGAGGGGGCGGGGCCTCTACAATTCGTGGGTTCTGACCGTTTTTTCATTGGCTCAGAGGCTTTCGTTTTAACTGCTTTTTAAAATAACGTACATTTTGTCTTGTTTTTTAATTCAAGGCTTCTACAAATAAATAGGCCTATTGATGGTTACAAAAACATTTAGCATCAATAAAACGTTTTCCATTGCTTAAAAGGTTCATTATAGTGGGGGGAAAAAGGTTCTTTAGATTATTAAAATGTTTTGTACTCTAAGAAATAAATAGTTATTTTAAGAACTTGGGGAACTAAGAATGGTTCTTCTAAATCGCATCGCTGCGAAAACCCCTTTGTTTTGAAGAGTGTTGACTTAAAAACCTGGCCCTGGTAAATGGGTGTTATTATTATTATTATTAATAATAATGTTTTTATATTTACTTGTAGCTAGGTTTTGACTAAAAACCTTGTTTCAAAATTCGTTTCAAGCCAATTAATGAGTGTTAATTTGAGACTGACATTGAACCCACTGAGGAACTTGGAAGTGGATTGACACCATTTTAGATGCACTGAAAACAAAACAATTAACGAGTCCTCCAGGCTGACCTGAGAACGGTTGATCTAAATACACTTGAACTTGGCAAGCCAAATAATTAACAAACGATTAATGAGGAAACCAAACTCACCACAAACTGTCACAGGACCGCCATGCCTCTCGTGTAGCGGGGGTTAAAGTTGACCCTCTCCTGCTCAGTCAGTGTGTTTGGGGTGAAACACGCTACACATGCACTCTTCCCTTCTTTTCAACGCTGGAGTCCAAAAACGCTCAGATTTTATCGACCAAGCGTAAGTTCCGTTCACGCACAAGTAAACATTCTGTGAGATTTTAACGTGCATTTACCCGAAGCATTCCCCGTATAAAAAGTATCGTGTATTTACATATTTACGTGCCTAATCTACGTGTTCTAATGTGTATTTCTATTGTGAAATCTGTTTCAGCGTCTTCATGATTCGGACGAAAACCTGCAGGAGATTGTTTTCAGCGTGCACGAGGTGAGTGTGGCGTGAGGCGCGTGCGTGCGTCACCTGAGGGGTTCTAAAAAAAACCTGCGCCTTTAATAATAATAATAGTAGAAATAAAAATATACTCAGTTTTTAAAACGATAAATATATACATTTTTATTTCAAGTAATAGGTTCAATTATTCAGTTTTATTTAGTATTAATTTCAGAAATAAGCAATAAATCTATTAATTGAAAATATGTGTCCTAAATAATAAAATGACTGCTTTAGGCTGCAGAACAAAGTCTTTATTTCTAGAATATTCGTATTTGTTTATTACATACAATGCGTTTAAATCTTTAAAGCGTTATTTTAAAATGTGAAATAAGCAGGTTGTATTTATCAAAACGTATGGACGATTCAAACAATGTCTGAACACATTTTCAAAACGCGAAGAAAAAAAACACCCAGGTCAACAGATGGAAAAACAATTGAGCCCCAGTTCACCATAAGGTAATATCTGATTGTCTTTATCATCAGGCGGTGGTAATAAAAAAGAGAGGGGCGGGGGCAAATCCCACCCGGCTCAACCCCTTTCCAAGCACAGGGAAACCGGCCAATTATTTTTCCGTGTGAAGGAACCGGTGATAGTGAAGGAAGAGACAGCCGGGCGGATAGACACCGCCTTATTAAAACCCTTCTGTACCACAAATCTGATAAAAGAGAGGGAGAGAGACAAACGGACGGACAGACAGGCCACAAAATCGCTCCTTGACGTTCAGGATGAGCGCGAGGCGATGCGGAATCACGCTGACCGGGTGGCGATAATGGTCGGTTACCCGGAAAGGGTCACCCGCTCAGCGCGAGAGCTCTTTAATGAAAAACCCCACCGGGTGTCCTCATCAAACCCATCCACTGACTCTCTTTAGCTCGTCACTGTAATTAAAACTCTTTGATGACAGCCATGGGCTGGATGACAAATTAAAGAGAGTCGGTAATACATTTAATAATAAGTGAAAGGTTGTGATTGTATTACTCAAAAATATCACTATCAGCCATTAACCTATTCACACTTGAAATGACATATTTGGCCAATTTGACCTCATTCTATTTGGTGATATCGCTAATAATAATAACATGATTTTAGGGTCACGTGAGCCCAGCTGCTCTCATGTGTAAGACGATAGTCACCATGAAATCAAAATGGACGATTCGTATTTTTGCGGTGTTTATCATAAATGATTTATCCGTGCACACCATTATTGTGTTAAAGGATTAGTTCACTTTCAAATTAAAATTTCCTGATAATTTACTCACCCCCATGTCATTCAAGATGTTCATGTCTTTCTTTCTTCAGTCGAAAAGAAATTAAGGTTTTTGATGAAAACATTCCAGGATTATTCTCCTTATAGTGGACTTCAATGGGCACCAAACGGTTGAAGGTCAAAATTACAGTTTCAGTGCAAAGCTTCAAAGCGTTCTACATGATCCCAGACGAGGAATAAGGTTCTTATCTAGAGAAACCATCGCTCATTTTTTTCCCCGTTTTAACCATAAATGCTCATCTTGAACTAGCTCTCTTCTTCTTCTTCTTCTCTATTTGAAATCCAGCAGTGTAGACACTGCTAAGTGTATTACTGCCCTCTACAGGTCAAAGTTTGAACTAACTGTTATATACTTACACTAGCATATTGTACATGACAATTTAGTTCAAACTTTGATCTGTGGAGGGCAGTAATACACTAAGCAGTGTCTACACTGCTGGAATTCAAATAGAGAAGAAGATGAGAGCTAGTTCAAGATGAGCATTTATGGTTAAAACGTATAACATTTTGTATTTTTTTTAAAAAATTGAGGGATGGCTTCTCTAGATTAGACCCTTATTCTTCGTCTGGGATCATGTAGAACGTTTTGAAGCTGCACTGAAACTGTAATTTTGACCTTCAGCCATTTGGGCTCCATTGAAGTCCACTATATGGAGAAAAATCCTGGAATGTTTTCATCAAAAACCTTCATTTCGTTTCGACTGAAGAAAGAAAGACACGAACATCTTGGATGACATGGGGGTGAGTAAATTATCAGGAAATTTTAATTTGAAAGTGAACTAATCCTTTAAATTCATGTTCCTCATAATCTTTCAGCATCTCTTCTCTTCTCTGATGACGAGGGCGGGGCAACCTGTCACTCTCATGAGATCCACCAATAGCAAACCACAACCATCCAATCAATTCCACATGGACAAAATCAAGCCCCGTCCTATGTTTGTTCTTGTTTGCGAAGCTGTTTCACTCGGATATACGGCACAATAGAAAAGACTAGCACAACTTCCGTTTCATGCCAACTTTAAATCAGCAACATCAGCTTCAATCTTCAAATCTGGAAGTTTATTCTCATTCATCACGAATGCAATAAAAAGCAAAGTTCGATTTGGACTCCACAGCTCACGTCGCCTCGTCGTTTCAGCTCAGTCGCTGTGTCTAAATTATGAGATCAAATCCTGAAATGATCTCAACTGATAGTATGAGAAGGTGTGATGTAAAGACGATCCACACAGAGCACCTGAGAAACACACACACACACTCACACACAGGAATGATTATGCGTTCTCACCTGACAGATCCCGGGTCCCAAGTGCCTTGTAGTTTTTAAGGTGTGAGATTCACAAGGATTAGCTCCCAGCTAAGAGGAATATTGAGATGAGAACGACTTCTCCGTGCAGAATACAGAATTCGGCTTTCAGACCATCAGTTATACACTCTTGATAAAAATAAAGGTTCTTTATTGGTTCCATAAAGAATCTTGGAATCTTTCCATTCCACAAAAGGTTCTTTAGATTTTTCTGATCACTCTAAAAATAAATGGTTATTGAAATGACTGATCACTGAAATGTTCTTTAGGGAACCCGAAATGTTTTTTCAATGGCATTGCTATGAAAAACCCTTTTTGGAGGTTTTATTTTTAAGAGTGTAGCCGTCGTGCAATTAAAAGAGATGATAATTTAAGCTTTCTAAGTGCGTGAATTGCTTTAGTCATTGCTTTTGGCCATCATGCACTTTATGTTACTGTTTAAATGTTTTCACATTATTCATCAACAGCTTCAATCTTCAAATCTGAAACCTTATAGTCATTCATTATGAATGTAATGTAAACCAGCAAAGCTTTGGAAGGTTAAGCTTTGTATATTTAGGCCATCTTAATACTGTTGCATACTGTATTATCCATGTGCAGATGTGTGTTATGAGCAGGGGATATGTGTGTATGTGTGTTTGCATGTGTGCAATCTAGAGATGTGTGAAGAATTTGGGGAAAAGGGGCTAAAAATCTGTGAAAAGACAGAGAGGGGGGCTGGAACTCAGCTGGAAACTGATTGGCTGCCAGCCTGAGGAGGAAATAAGAATCTGCTGTCCTCTCCGGTCTGGGACCTCGGTGACCAGGCGCAAGATGTCTGCCACGGCCCCCGAGGGCCCCGCGGCGTCCCCTCAACACTCCTCTGCCTCTGAAAGCGTCTTTCTCATTTTATTATTGACTCGAAATGCCACCCAGTCTCTGTTTCCCTCCCTCGGTTTCTCTCTCTCGCTCTCTCCGTCCCGAGCGCACAGGAGAGAGTCGGGCGAAAGGCTGCGGGTGAATCAGGGTCACTCAAAATCAATACTGTGCTTTTAGACGGGACAGATACATAAGGGACAGTAATAGTCTTAAATGTTCTTTTGTAACTCTCAGAGGCTTTGACGGAAGATTTGGGATCCTGAAGAATCACGACACATTTTTAATTTTCCAACGCAAACTGTGAGTATTTTCGTCGCCTTTCATTGCAGTTCACAGAAATTAAGATCTGGGTCAGTCACAGGGATTTTGTTAACTTCAGCTGTGTGTGTCCTATCATTGGTAGAAAATGTACATAAAAGGCCCATCAGTCATTTAAATACACTCTAAAAAATGCTGGGTTAAAAACAACCCAGTGTTTGGGTTCTTTTAACCCAGCAGTTGGGTTAAATGATTGCTCAATGTGCTGGACAGTTTTATTTAACTCAACTATTGTTTAAAAATTACTGTATGGCTGACTTAAAATGAATTCAAAATAGGTTGGAAATTAAAAATCAGACACATAATTACTAGAGGCAACAATAATAATCAAAAGGTGAACATTTATTAATAAGCAATTTAATAAATGTTTATTATTATTCATTAAACCTATTAATAAATGTAAATTTTCAACATTCTTTGGGTTCATTTTAAGCAAGCAATACGGTAATTTTTAAACAATAGTTGAGTTAAATAAAACTACCCAGCAGGTTGGGCAAATATTTAACCCGTTTGTCCATTTTCAACCAAACTTTGGTTGTTTTTAACCCAGCATTTTTTAGTTTAGGCTACATGAAAAATGACCAATATAAGCACTTTGTTTTTTGTAGGTGTAGTAGTGTAGTAAAAACAACCAAAGTTGGGTTGAAAATGGACAAACTCGGTGATTGGGTTGTTTAAACCCAGCGGTTGGGTTAAATGTTTGTGTTTATGTGTCTGATTTTTAATTTCCAACCTATTTTGGGTTCATTTTAAGTCAGTCATATAGTAATTTTTAAACAATAGTTGAGTTAAATAAAACTACCCAGCAGATTGGCCAAACATTTAACCCAGTTGCTGGGTTTGTCCATTTTCAACCCAACTTGGGTTGTTTTTAAGCCAGCATTTTCTTTTAGAGTGTGTAATTATTATTAAACATTTTTTCTTGAATACATGCCAGCACTTGTTTAAAATGATTTGTAAAAACAATAATGATAACCTATATAACATGCCTATTTTTACTGATTAAAATGATGATTTTTGCTTGGCCTAAAAGGACTTGAATATGCATGGATTTTAAATTGCAAAATAAAGTAACAATAGGCCGACTGAAAATGATATGGTTTTCTGTTAAGGTGTCAAGCTCACGCTCTCCAGAAGCAGGAGTGACAATCACCGTCCACACGTTCGCGCCCTTTGACCTGTCACGTCACTCTGCCGCACACAGACATGACGTGACAGCGGCATATCAGCACATGCCTCGCGGTGCCGTCGCTGTGCGCGCTAAATGTTCTAGGCGTGTATCATACCGCGGCTCCGTTACCGAGGTCAGATGATCACAGACTGGAAATATATTTACCCTCAAAGGGCTGTCAACACCTCGTTAGACCCGGCCAACAAAACAGGCCCTTTACAGCGGCCCGAAGTAATCGATAAATTGTTCAACTTCAATTGAATTTCATGTTTTTAGATTAAATAATATTCTAATTCTATCTATCTATCTATCTATCTATCTATCTATCTATCTAATGCCAATATATAAGAGTGACTGCTAAAAATCTTTACTGACTGAAAATTTAATTAGCGATTTCCTGCAGAGTCCTAACATTAGTTTCATTCATTAGCGTTATATTTTACTGCTACATTTCACAGGCGACTGTACAAAACGCCATAAAACAAACAATAAAAGCGCAGCACTTTCAGTCGTGAGGAGTGTGGATTGGTTTTTGAAGAGCGTTTCCATCTCTCAAGACTACCAGAAACCAAATAAAGTTGAATTACGGCTCGTACGCATAGATTCATTTCAACTCGGCCCAAAGTTTACGTTTCCTCGTAAACCCGCTCCCGTTCTGACCCGTTCGCCATGTTCCGTGGCCACCCATAAAAGCTGAGTGACCCCCGGTGGCCAGAGGTCAGGGGCCGCCCGTCAGGGGGAAGGAAGTCCCGCCATATTGTTGTCAGAGTCCATCAGCAGCGGACGCACATGAAAGCGGCGCATTCCTGCTTTATGATGCGATCGGGCCGCTGCAGCCTTTGCTCGGTGCTAGATTCATGAACGCCGTTGACAGGATTAACGCCGTACGTCTCATTAGAGGATCTTGGCGCTGAGAGCCGCGGCGGGAGGCGAGCTGAGAAACTGAGCCATTAGTGCGTCTTGTCTGCTCTCGCGTCTGCCTTCACCTGCTCTCTCCTGCGCTATCTCGACAAAAATATGTTCTGAGAACGTTTTGCTAACGTTTCCGTTAAAATGTTCTTTCTGAATGTTCAAAACATCCAGTTTTAAGAATGTAAAGGGAACATTCCATTTTGCGAACATTATTGGAATGTTACATTTGAACATTCCGAAACTAGTAACATTCAAAAAATGCTGAAACGTTTAAAAAAAAACAACTCTCTATGAACGATGTATATTCTAGCATTATTAAAGACCAGATAACTTTGAGCAAGCGTTCTATTAATGTTACTGGAAGAAGGTTTGTTCATAACGTTCCCTGTTAGCCGGGCTCAGGATTTATCTGCACATGAAGGTCACTCAGGCCCGTGACACTCGCTCTTTAAAGAGATGAATGTCAGTGTTTTCAATCAGCGCTCATTGAGGATCAAATGCCTGTTTGCTGTCAGAGCTTTTTGTGTAAATGTTCAGTAATGTCAAGTGACCCCTGAATGTTCCCCGACTTCATGTAACACAAGCCCTAAACAAATCAATGCTGAAAGAGAGAGTTCACCCAAAAATGCCAGTTCTGTCGTTATTTACTCCTTCCAAACCTGTACGACTTTCTTCTGTTTAGTCCAGCTGATCTGAACTAGTTTCTCTCTGTTTCGTCCAGTCTTATCCTTTTCCCACTGCGCTATAAGTGAAAACATAACATTTGACGGAATAAATCAGCTCAAAATGTGCATTTTTCATCACTGTATGAGCAAAAAACACAAAAGATTAAAAGAAAAAATGTCTGATTTGTCCACACTGCAAGTCAATTGGGCCCAATTTTGTTTCCTTAAAATATCTTTTTTTGTTTTTTCACAGAAGAAAGAAATGCACACTGGATTGGATCAAAATGACGGTCAGTAAATAATGATTATTTTTAATGTTCTCTGATGTGTCAGTCAGCTGCGCATGTGACACAACAACAACATTCATTTATAAAGCACATTTAAACACAATATAGATTGATTCAAAGTGCTGTAAAGAGTACTAAGCAGGCCTACATATAATAAAAACATCAATTACATGTTCTCAAAAGCTTTAAAATAAACTATGAATTTAATTGGAAGCCAGTGAAGGATGCTAAAATAGGGAAGATATGCAGTGTTGCAGAGTCCGTGGTTTTCCAGTGGAATTGGGCTGCTTTTACACTGTTGCCGCGGGTTGTTTTTCAGGTCCACTGGTTAAATCGACCCCAAATTACGTGATATTTAGCCCACGGAATGCGAATTTTACCGTGGGACCCCTCTGAAATGTGATTGGGCTAGTTTTGAGGTGCAATTGGGCGGGTTTTGTTGTGAAAACCTGGCAACCCTGAAGATATGGTCCCTCTTTTATATCCAGTCAAGAGTCTTGCATTGCATTTTGAACAACTTGTAATTGTCATAATGAAGATTGAGGGAGACCAGAATAAAGAGAGTTGCAATAAACTAATCATGATGTTACAAGTGCATGAATCGCAACTTCTAATTCAAAGATTCTTCAACTTTGCAATAGATCTTAATTTCAATTCAATTCAATTCAATGAACTTTATTGTCCCCAATGGGGAAATTTAAAAAAGCTTCCTCTAATAACAGCACTAATTTGTTTATCAAAAAATAGTGAAAAGTCAAAGATCACTTCAAGGTTTTTGATTTATTTGCATACATTAGTTGAGAGAGGACCTGAGATCAGGGGAGGAATTTGCAGGAAAACCTAAAATTAAAACCTGTTTTCTCCTCATTTAGCTGCAGAAAATGATTTGTCATCCACCTCTTGATATCATTTACACATTTCAATAACACATCGAATGAAACAGTGCTGTCAAGCCTTACTGGAAGGTAAAACTGAAAAGCAAATGCATAACAGTGATATGAAATGTTGTACTTCTGAAAAATGTGGGCCAAGGGGAGCATATTGAGGGGAAAACGAAAAAGAAAGGTCCCAAAATAGACACACCACACAATACAGGTGAAGATGATGAGGAAAAATTCCCTAAATTTACTGATAAAGTCCTATTCTTGAGGTAAGAAGCATAATACGGTGCCTTTGATACCTATTTTGTCCATTTCACCCAGTTTTATCCTTTTCTTACTGTACTACAAGTAAAAAGGCCAACCATGACATTTAAAGGAGTAAACCAGCCAAAAACGTGAGCTTTGTCGCCATCACTATATGACTGACTTTCTCTATAGAACACAAAAGAAGATATTTTATGTTTCAGTGGGTATTTTTGTGCACATTGAAAGTAAATGGGGTTCAATGTTGTTTCTGTCTTCATAATGTCTTCTTTTATGCTCCATAGAAAAAGAAGAAAAGAAATGCAGTTGGGTTTGAAATGACATACAGCTAAGAAAATGATATTTTAAAAACATTATTGGGTGAAGTATCTCTTTAATCTGAATACTAATAAAGGCCTCTGTAACCGGCTTTTCTTTGATAATATTTGGTGTTAATATCATGCCAATTCAGCTGTTTCACCCAATCTTGTCCTTTTCATACTGTACTACAAGTAAAAAGGCCAATGTAACATTTAAAAGAATAAATCTGACACAAAAATATTAATATTTACTCACTTCAAATCTGAATGACTTTCTTCCACAGAAGGAAGATGTATTGCAGATTGTCCAAAGCAAAAGTGAACAGACGCTATCAAGCTTCGATAAATAACAAAAAAACATATCTTTTGAAGCCATATGATAGTTTTTGCACGAACGAACCCCTTTTCCAAAATAAAAAAGGAAATGTGGTGTTTGTTGTAAAGCACGCTGGGGAATTGCATGATATTTTTGAATTCCAGTCTCTCTAAGACGAATAAAGCCCGTGGATTAGATGTGCGTGGCAGCAGCCGTATGCACAGATGCAGATTGCGGATTGAATATTCTGCGGGTTTCGGCGCATCTGCTGAAGGAGCGATGCAGTCAGTTCGATCTCATCTCCCGTAGTCATCCAAGGGAACCGGGGCCGTCGCACGCCACATAATAACATTAAAAACACACGGATGAGTCCTCAGTGTAAGCTTTCTGTGAATAACCTCACGCATGAGACGGACCGGCTTTGTGAAGATCCGAAAACGGCACAGTTTCTATCTGGTCCTGTTTAGTTTTGGCCTCCTAACTGGAGCTGACCTCTGGCTGACCCCGGGCCGGGTCTGATCACGGCCCGCCGCTGACCCATTTCTCGCCTCTGATCTCTCTCCTCGCAGTACGCTGAAGCCATCGACCGGTCGGGCCGCAGGATGACAGGTGCTAAAAGTTTGACAGCGCAGGCCAGAGATACATGCTTTGAAGGAAGAGTGATTCCTGAGTGTGTGTGTGTGTGTGTGTGTGTGTGTGTGTGTGTGTGTGTGTGTGTGTGTGTGTGTGTGTGTAGGCATTTACACTGGCACCAGTGTTATTTAGGTATTATTTATATACTGTTAAAGCATTTATTAATACTTTGAATTAGCGTTTTAGTTTTTGTTTTAATTTTAGCTTCATTTTTTAGTAATTTTTTATTTGCTTTTGTCATTAGTTAAATATTACTATTTAGGTTTAATTTTTTTTTTTTTTTAGGTTTTATTTATTTTCCAGTATTTTTAGTGCTTTAACTTAAACTTATTTCAGTTATTATGTAGGCCTTTTATTAATTATTTTAATAATATAGCAATAATATAACCCTGAATCAACACCTGAATCAAAAAATATTTTTTGACACCCTTATTTGTGTTACATACTGACATTCTATTTTATATTTTTATATTATATTATATTAATATTTTATGTTAGAACATTATTGTACATAATATCTGTACATAAAAAGTGTCCTTAAAATTGAGTCAAAAATCAAGTTTCTAATGAGAAAAATGGTTGTTTTGCATTTTTAGGATAATTGTGCATAAAATCTGAACTTTTCTCAGTCTGAATAAATTATGTGTCAAAATCACAGCTGTAATTATTTCTAGTTCGTTAACTAAGACTAAAACCATAAAAACATTTTTAAATAAAATAAATATTAACTGAAATAATTAAAATATTTAAAAAAATCATTTAGTTTAACTTGATGTATTAAAATAATTAAAACAGAAATAAAATCAATAAAAACTATATAGCTATATTTAAAAAAAAACGAATAAAAGGAACAAAAACTAAAATAAAAATAAGAATGTAAAATACAAAAATATATTTTTGTTATTTATATTTTATATTTTTTTATATTTTGTTATACAATATGTATATATTTAAATAAATATATAAAAATATTTAATAATTTAGTATAATCAATGATTCTAAAATAACACTAATCTGAAAAAGAGCAAGTTGAGCACATTGCATTGTCGGATACATCATTATTTGCATACTGCACTTTTTGGTTTTGGCAAGGAACATTTTTGCAGAACATTTGCATGCTATGCAGTGTTTGCATACTAAATATTGCAGAAATAGTAAGAGTGGATGCTGTTTTGAAATCAGTCAGTGTGTTTTGAGAATAATGTGTTAATTGGCTGAGATTAACTAAGGTTATTCCCTCTCTCTCTCTCTGTGTGTGTGTGTGTGTGTGTGTGTATGTGCACTTTGGAGGGGTCACGCGGTGACTCCCGCATGCGGTCCGGCGGCGGCCCACGAGTGCTGTTATCCGGGAACAAGCAGGGCTTTTATCACATCTCCAGCTCTGACTCAGAAACTGCATTTCGAGGCTCTCTCTCTCTCTTTCTTCGGGACAGCGAGCGGACGCAGTTCTCCACAGCAGTTCAGCGCAGGAGCAGCCGCGCTCAGGCCCGTCTCTGTGAGTCAGAGGTTTTTACACCTTTCGCTATGAAACACACACACACATCTCTCTGACTCTCAGCCTACTCAGGCATATGCTGCTTATGTCGACATGTTTATTGCTTTAAAACTGACCCCACAGAGAGAGGGAGACACGTGCGGGGAATCCCAGGTCTCTGTCTGTCTGTCTAGAGATGTGAAACCAGCGCGCTTGTGTCAGTTGAACTGATTGTGGAAATAAGAGGGCTTGGGTGAATACAAGCAATGCTTGTGTTTCAGTGGATTCTGTGTGATCTTTAGTTATTTAAACTGCCCCTATTATGCTTTTTGGGATGTTCCCTTTTATGTAGTGTGTAATAGAGCTGTTTGTGAATGGAAAAGGTCTGCAAAGTTTTAAAGATCAAAGTGCATTTATTGTCTCTGAACTGCCTGAAATGATTTTTTTGGGCTGATATAATACCGATTATAACAAACAATTATTGGTTGATACCGATAATTGTCACTTGCTTTCTTATTAGCAAAGCTCAAAAACACATTCATTAAGTTACACTAGCTAGTCTATTGCTGCATCAACAAATAATTTGTAATGAACATGGATTGGATCCATTTAACATTCAGCAGGCCAAAGATACATATGAAATAAACAGTGCTTTTTAGGTAGGTTTAATAGTAGTTTTCAGGTATTGAAATAAAGTAAACAAATCACTGTATAACAACTTCACTGTATAAATTAAATACATATTAATCCTTATTAAAGTTACAAAAGTTATTTAGACATGAATAGTGAGCGATTTATTTTGAACGCAGACAGCGGCGCAGCAGGAATATTAGGCTGCTGTCACTTTAAGAGCTGCACGGATCCAATATACTGTTACACATGCATTTTGTTTCTCGGCTGTTTACGTTCATTTAAGATTTCGAAGGCTGCGTCCTCCGGAGGTCGCATTTGTCAGCCGTAAAGCTGCTTCATTTCAGTAATCTGACCAGTACGTTCCAAAGTCGTTAAGAAATTGCAACAATTTACGCTTGACTAGGAATAACGGTCAATTTTAGAATGGTTACTGTTCTGAAATAAGACATCTTTTATGACGTATGCGGCCGACAAATGCGACCTCTGGAGGATGCAGGCTTCGAAATGAGACACAGCTTATGTTTGTTATATCAGCCTTTTTTCATGCTATAGCTAGGGATGGTTTTAAATTGCTCAGAAATTGTCCGATAAATATCGGTGGCTGATACATCGGTGCACCTCTAGTTTACTGTGCTGAGGAAGTGTTGAAATTCACATATGACCATATTGGTCGACCAATCAAAACAGACTGGGCCATCTGACCAATCAGAGCTGAGCAGGTTCTCCTCCAGGTTCTGAATCCTTGATCGAACCGTTTCAGACATTGTGAGAAAAGAGCCGATTACAGTGTTTTTTGACCTTGGATGCATGTTGTAGGAGACTCCAAAACAAAATGAGGAACTTTTGAAATAGCACTATAGGGGAACTTTAAACGGGTACAGGTATCTTATGAGGGGCTGAGCTATTTGTATTCATATATTAACATAACGCCAATGACACATGATCAGAAAGTGTCTCACATCACCTCTATTCACATTATAACTGCATCCCAATTCAGAGGCTGCATACTTTGAAGGCCAAGCTTTTATAGTTCACGACGATTGGACCGAGCGTTGTTAAATGGGACGGTCCATTTAGATTGCTCTTCTCGCCTGTGACAGCTGCCGTTGATGTATTGTTTAATTATCTGATATTATAACATGATTTTCAGTATAGGTCCAATTTTCCATATTGCTACATCCCAACATAGCATATTTTCATTTATAGACGTCTTTGTCATCAGTGGCGTTTTCCTTGGCGAATCGCTGGTCTTTGATGAGGAGAATCTCAATATTGAAGGTGCAGGACAGAAGAGGTCTGTGTATTTATCTGAGATGGTGTAAAACAGTCTGGACGGGCCTCCTGTCGACTGGACTCAGATCAGTATCAGACGCTGATCAGATGGGTCTCCAGCAGCCACATACACACACCCAACAGGCCCGGTGACAGCAGGCACTCCTGATAAACAGACCCCGTTCAACACACACACACACACACACACACCCCATCCATCCATCCCTCCATCCCTCCATCCATCCATCCCTCCATCCATCCCTCCATCCATCCCTCCATCCATCCATCCATCCATCCATCCATCCATCCATCCACCCGCAAATCAAGGCACTCAGAATCTGAATATGCCTCTAAACTTTCCGTTTAATTTGATGCATCTCAGCTCACCAAACTATACAACTTAACGTCGTCCTTTGAAACACGACTACTAATCGCTGCCCCACCAGCAAAGTCAAATCCGCATGAGAAAGTCCAGGCTGTTCTCAGATCAGCTGCTGTGGGGAAATTCCACCAGCACATGACAGGAGTGTGTTGCTTTGGATCGTCTGTTGGGTGTTTGCGTTTCCTTCTGTGCTTGTAGGTTAGCCATGACGGGAGTCCAGACACATGCGATCTTCCCTGAACATGCTGCCTGTGAGAGAGATAAAGAGAGAGAGGGAGAGGTCTTGGCTTGTAGGATTTGGACCTCTCAGCCTAGAAACAGCCGGCCCAGTTTGGACTCAGACCTGGTGTTAATGTCCTTTTTTTTCTCCAATACAAATCTGTTGTGTAGCAACCCCCAGATTCTCCTTTACCCACAAACCGCATGTGTTTTTAAACGCACAGCAACACACACACACACACATGACAGGCACACATAGAGAGAAAGACATGTTGCTTATTCAGGTGTTCATGCACAACTACACTAGATTGAATCAGACACAGAGATTCAGAGATGGTTGGCAGGATAATTTCATTCTTTTTGGGAGTGCAAAGATCATTTTGCATGCGTATCTTTATCATCAGTATTACAGAAAACACACTAGAAAAGATGTCTGCTATTAGGTCTGATACTAATCAAGTCAAGTCACATTTGTTTATATTAATTGTCATAAAATGTGAGTAACTATACAATAATTTAGGTTAACGTGAAATCAATCAACAATTAAATCTATTTACATCCTTAAAGGCAGGGTAGGTAAAAAATGTATAAAAAACTTTTTTTTCAAAATTTGTTTAAACTTTATTTATATATCAATACATATTTAAAATGTAAGTACTCTGAAAAAGAAAGTATAAAAATCGAGTGTCTGTAGACCTCTCACGACTGTTTTAAAGACAGCTCATTATTTCCATTCACTCCACCCCCTCCCTTCTGGGCTCCTTCCAAAGCCACGCCCCCAAAACGCATGAACGCGCGACTCCGACCACTGAGCTGGAAGACGCATTATTTACCTGAGACGAGCGGAGAGGAAGGAGCACAGTGCATGTAGTGACATCATGTCAGAATCACATGTAATAAAAATAACTTTATAATTATGAAGATAAACATAATTTAATTCGCTAACGAGTTAGTTATCTATAAGGCAAAGCTAAAAACAGGTTGCATGATACACGTTTTTCCATTACCATCATTTACACTGTGATGAAGATGAATTTCGTGTAAGATTCATAACATATACGTTGTTCTACAGATAAACAGAGTAACATACACTCAAATATCAACTCACAACTGCATTGCAGACACAAAATAATAACACACATATACAACAAAGTGTGTACGACACACACAGATACAAGATAAAGACAGTAAACATAGGTAGAGAATATAAAAACAAAACAAAGGCGAAAAAAAACGTGCAGGTAAGCTTACAGGTGAACATGGTAAAAGAGTTAGACAGAGGGTAAATATAGTTCTAAGAAAAGTTCCTAGATGCGGAGTAACGTTAGGCCTACTATCTGTTAAATATGTATTTAGTTATCTAAAGCAAAATTATGCACAATTCAACACTATAGCTATCATCTTGAGCTAGGCCTACGTCTCTACTACGGCTCGCTAAGTAATGTTATGTTAGCTATATTACGCAGCTACGTGTGCTAATGACACATGCTTCATGAAAAATAAACAAAAAAATATGTATGATCAAAATACAAAAAGAAAGATTTACCTGTCCAGCAGAAATAAAGCCATCAAGGAGTCACTTTTCAGCCCCTTGAGTTCCCTTAGTTCTCGCCATCGCTGGAGAGCCACGCCGATATTAACTCGCGTTTTATTTCTTTGTTTATCCAAAGACTTTTTGTTCATTGCCTTTTCTTGTACTGTTACTGTCTTCCTTTTTTGCCTGGTTTGCCTTCACTAACTGCATAGGCCGGTACTGTGAATTTTGCTTGCTGTTTCTCTGCCATTGTTTTGGTATTCCTAGGATCCATGCCTCTTGAATTCCCCAAATCAAACGTGCGCGCGCAAGTGGGCAGGTCATGTGTGGCAAAAGGGTGGTTGCCATGGTTGCGAGAGAGTGACAGCCGCCTAAGCCAATCCTATGTTTCGTCCCGGATGGAAATAATGAGCTGTGTTTAATACAGATTAAACGGTCTAGAGTCACTCGATTTTTATACTCTTTTTATCAGAGTTCTTACATTTTAATTATGCATGTATATATATAGAAAGTTTAAACAAATTTGGAACAAAATTTCTTACCTACCCTGCCTTTAAACATGCAATGCAATTCATGCACTTCATATTTTTAATGATAATTAAATGTGTTTGTGAAACATGCAATTCATAGAAGTTAAATGTGCAAAACATGCAATCCATATATTGGGGAATATTATCAGTGCAATCAATATATTGAGGAATATTATCAATGCAGTCAATATATTGAGGAATATTATCAATGCATTCCATATATTGAGGATTATTATTAATGCAATCCATATATTGAGGATTATTATCAATGCAATCAATATATTGAGGAATATTATGAATGCAATCCATATGTTGAGGAATAATATCAATGCATTCCATATATTGAGGAATATTATCAATGCATTCCATATATTGAGGAATATTATCAATGCATTCCATATATTGAGGATTATTATGAATGCAATCATATATTGAGGAATATTAATCCATATACTGAGGATTACTATCAATGCAATCCATATATTGAGGAATATTATCAGTGCAATCTGTATATTGAGGAATATTATCAATGCAATCAATATATTGAGGAATATTATCAATGCAGTCAATATATTGAGGAATATTATCAATGCATTCCATATATTGAGGATTATTGTGAATGCAATCCATATATTGAGGAATATTATCAATGCATTCCATATATTGAGGAATATTATGAATGCAATCCATATGTTGAGGAATAATATCAATGCATTCCATATATTGAGGAATATTATCAATGCATTCCATATATTGAGGATTATTGTGAATGCAATCCATATATTGAGGAATATTATCAATGCATTCCATAAATTGAGGAATATTATCAATGCATTCCATATATTGAGGAATATTATCAATGCATTCCATATATTGAGGATTATTGTGAATGCAATCATATATTGAGGAATATTATCAATGCATTCCATATATTGAGGATTATTATGAATGCAATCCATATGTTGAGGAATATTATGAATGCATTCCATATATTGAGGAATATTATCAATGCATTCCATATATTGAGGATTATTGTGAATGCAATCCATATATTGAGGAATATTATCAATGCATTCCATATATTGAGGAATATTATGAATGCAATCCATATGTTGAGGAATAATATCAATGCATTCCATATATTGAGGAATATTATGAATGCATTCCATATATTGAGGAATATTATGAATGCATTCCATATATTGAGGATTATTATGAATGCATTCCATATATTGAGGAATTGTGATGCAATATATATTGAGGATATTATGCAATTCCATATGTTGAGGAATATATCAATGCATTCCATATATTGAGGATTATTGTGAATGCAATCATATATTGAGGAATATTATCAATGCATTCCATATATTTAGGAATATTATCGATGCATTCCATATATTGAGGATTATTGTGAATGCAATCATATATTGAGGAATATTATCAATGCATTCCATATATTGAGGATTATTATGAATGCATTCCATATATTGAGGATTATTATGAATGCATTCCGTATATTGAGGATTATTGTGAATGCAATCATATATTGAGGAATATTATGAATGCAATCCATATGTTGAGGAATAATATCAATGCATTCCATATATTGAGGAATATTATCAATGCATTCCATATATTTAGGAATATTATCAATGCATTCCATATATTGAGGATTATTGTGAATGCAATCATATATTGAGGAATATTATCAATGCAATCCATATATTGGGATTATTATCAATGCATTCCATATATTGAGGATTATTATGAATGCAATCCATATATTGAGGAATATTATCAATGCATTCTATATACTGAGGATTATTGTGAATGCAGTCATATATTGAGGATTATTATCAATGCAATCAATATATTGAGGGATATTATCAATGCATTCCATATATTGAGGAATATTATCAATGCATTCCATATATTGAGGAATATTATGAATGCAATCCATATGTTGAGGAATATTATCAATGCATTCTATATATTGAGGATTATTGTGAATGCAATCATATATTGAGGATTATTATCAATGCAATCCATATATTGAGGATTATTATCAATGCATTCCATATATTGAGGAATATTATCAATGCATATTGAGGATTATTATGAATGCAATCATATATTGAGGATTATTATCAATGCAATACATATGTGGAGAAATATTATCAATGCAATCCATATATTGAGGATTATATCAATATTGAGGATTATTATATTATCCATATTATCCAATTATTGATTATTAAGACAGTTTAGAGTTGAAAAATGTCAGATAAGGAGATGAATTAAAGACCTTTTTAAGTTGACCTTTATTCTGTAGTTTTGTTAAACCCTTTGATGCTTTAAAGAAGCCAGAAACCAAAACACCAGAAGCAGAACTTTATTATTGCCTCTTAATAACAAGAGGCTTCTGTGCTGAATCTAGCGTCTGTTTAAAGCGTGTGGGTGTGTTTGGGTACTTGAGAAAAGCCTTTGTAAAAGTGAGGGCTGGCGGCTGGGACGGGCCCTCCTGGCAACGCTCAACACGTCATGTCGTCCTGATGCGTGTGTGATGAATAAGAATGGCTCCTGAGCTCGAGTCGAATGCAGAAGCATCAATCAGCTCAGAAATCACACCTTCACCCTCCGCCCGCGCGAGGGGGAGTCCTACATGAGGTCACCGAGCCTCTAAACCTGAGTGGGAGGTGTTAAGACGACCGGGCAACAAAACAAGAGAAAGAGAAAGAAAGAGAGAGAGAGGGCGCGCAACATTTGTGGTGGGCTGCATTGAACACCACAAATCTGTGCTTTCATTTTCACTCTGCCTGTTCATGTTCACCCCTCACATCTGATGCATACACGCACATTTACACAATAGCACATACAGTTGTAGCAAATGATCTCAAAAGAGAAATATGAATAATTAATCATAGCTCGTTATAATTAATTATAAATATTTGGATCAGTTAATCGAATCAATCACACATACATGGGAAATGGGAGAGTGGAAGTGAATGAAGCTATGAAAAGAGTCATTTAACCAGCTGAAACAACCATCAGTTTCTCACTACAAAGCTCCTTTGTTAACAAAGGGTTCACAACTTTAACTAATATCTAAACAGCGATTTAGTATATCGTACGATACTTGCATTTGCTTTAGCTGTTGAAGAGCGTCCGGATACAGTCTTGAGAGAAAGTCTTGATAGTTCCATTCAACGGGCTGAAGTTGCAATCGATTTCTTCCACATTGAATGAAGAAACGATGATAAACTTGCGCTGTTAGTTTGACTCTGTTGTAGTGGAGGAAGTTGGGCATGGCTGGAGATGAGGCCTGGGGCTGGATGAGGTCTCACTTGAAGTTACTCGAATGTTAGCTATTAAGTTCAACAGAAGTCATACCCCTGGAGTTTTGCCTTGACCAATAAGAAAGGTGCAGTTTCTTTGTTTGTGAGCCTATAAGCTCTGATTAATATAACAAGCAAACAATGCATTCTATGAGATGGTGATGTCCACCAAAGTGTGAATCATCGAACAATGATTGTTTTGATATGGAGACACCACACAGATGGGGCTACATTAACTAGTAGTTCTATCATCAGGCATGCATAACACTATACAATATAAAAAGACAGTAAACAAACAGTAATAACACACAAACTGGCCTGGGGGAAATGTACGTTCATTCATCAGACAGATTTGTCAATGAATTAGTGGAGTGAATTGCATTTCTATTGAACTGCATGTCTGTTTCTTGTAGCCTGTAACGTTCAGAGCAAAAGGGTGAGAATTCTCAGTGTGAAAACCAGACAACATCACAGAGTTACACAGTTACAGGAATTACATGCATGTTCACAGGTATCTCATGATGCAAGTGAGACTTTTGTTACGTCTTGCAGTTTAATAATTAATTATTTGAGAGAGTTTGTTTACACTGCAAAAATGCTTGTCTTAAAGGATTAGTTCACTTCAGAATTCAAATTTCCTGATAATTTACTCACCCCCATTTCATCCAAGATGTTTTTATGTCTACAGTGGAAAAGAAATGAAGGTTTTTGAGGAAAACATTCCAGTATTTTTCTCCATATAGTGGACTTCACTGGGGTTCAACGGGTTGAAGGTCCAAATGTCAGTTTCAGTGCAGCTTCAAAGAGCTCTACATGATCCCAGACGAGCAGGGCCGGCCCTAGCTTTGATGGGGCCCTAAGCAGAATTTCATTTGGGGGCCCCTTGGTTCAAATAACTTATGATAAACAGTATCTTTTTATATAAAAAATAAATGTAAATGTATAGAATGGACAATGTTTAAATAAATACTTAAATAATTACATAAAATGAACAGTTTAGATGGACCTGTAAGAACTGAAGATAACAATAATAAATATATTATTAACATTAAAGGGATAGTTCACCCAAAAATGAAAATTCTGTCATCATTTACTCACTCTCATATTGTTACAAAGTTTCTTTCTTCTGCTGAACACAAAATAAAAGAAGATATTTTGAAAAAGCCACCAACTGTTTGGTTATGCCCACATTCTTCAAAATATCTTATTTTATTTTGTGTTCAGCAGAAGAAATAAAATTAATACAGGTTTGGAACAATATGAGAGTGAGTAAAATTAATGATGACAGAATTTTCATTTTTGGGTGAACTATCCCTTTAAGGACAAGGACAGCATGTTTACTATTACTGAAAGTGAAGTAGGCCTATACCCGGGGCTTTAGGCTTCTGTTTCTTTAAGACCGGAACGCATCCGATTTTCTCTCAACTGATTACTTTCACTTTAGACATAACCAACTCTGTGTATATGACAGTATTAGTGCAGATGCAAAAGATAAAGTCCACTAATCGGAGGCTGTTTGACAGGCTTTTAGTGTGCGCGCGTGCTTCTGGTTAAGAACAAAACGCGAATGAAATGTTTAACCCAGCAATGCTTTAAACTTTAAAGCACATGAAAATAATGAACTTTTGTGATTGCGAATAAGTGCAGTGTCCTGTGAGTGAGTGTAGCATATGTTGCAAATAAACGTCAAGTTTTACAGTATTGAGACGGATGCGTCAGAACTGCAACTGATAGTTTGTGCAATGTCAAAATCAAGCTGTCATTTAATTTGCTCTTGGGGGCCCCCTGGTGGCGGCGGGGCCCTAAGCAGCTGCTTAGTTCGCTTATAGGGAGGGCCGGCTCTGCAGACGAGGAATAAGAGTCTTATCTAGAGAAACCATCAGCAATTTTCTAAAAAAAGTAAAATTTATATACTTTTTAACCACAAATGCTCGTCTTGCACTGCTCTGTGATGCGCCACTCATTACGTAATCATGTTGGAAAGGTCACGTGTGACGTAGGCGGAAGTACCGCGATTGTTTTACCTTTTTTTTAAAGGCCATTTGACTTAGTCTTTGCATGTTCGCTTTGTAAACACTGGATCGGTACTTCCGCCTACATCACGCCATGCGTGAGCTTTCCAACATGATTACGTAATGAGTGGCGCATCACAGAGCAGTGCAAGACGAGCATTTGTGGTTAAAAAGTATATAAATGTTATTTTTTTTTAGAAAATTGCTGATGGTTTCTCTAGATAAGGCCCTTATTCCTCGTCTGAACGCTTTGAAGCTGCACTGAAACTGACATTTGGACCTTCAACCCGTTGAACCCCAGTGAAGTCCACTATATGGAGAAAAATCCTGGAATGTTTTCCTTCATTTCTTTTTGAATGAAGACATAAAAACATCTTGGATGACATGGAGGTGAGTAAATTATAAGGAAATCCAGCAAACATCCTTAAAACAAGATGCACTGGACTGATATTCCAGATAATATATTGGATATAAGCATATTTTTGTCTTTTTAAGCATGCGTCTCAGATGTTCTGTTTTAAAGACGTTTGTTCAGAAGAAACACTGAGGTGTGGTTAAGTGATTTATAACTAACCTGCACATTAAGTGTAAACATTTGACATGCTGAATGATAATCGTGTGATGTGCTTGTGTGAATATGTGTCCAAAATGTCCATTAAAAGTATGAGAAAATGTAGCAGCAAATGCTTGCATCCTTTTTTTTTTTTTTTTTTTTTTTTTTAATGTTTGTTTTTACACACAAAATGTGACATATAATTATGCATAATAAATATAAAACAACAGAAAGTTCCTGCATGTGAGTGTGCACATGCCAAAGCATTATACATAAAACAAGTAATGAAGAAAAAGAAACATAAAATGTTACAAATAGCAATAAAAAGGTATTAAGATAAGGTGTTACGTAATTAATAAAATGTGATAAATCATATGCATCTCTGCGTGTGTGTGTGTGTGTTGTTGAGCAGGTATGTGTGCCCGTGGTTAGTTGACCTTTCTGTGCAGTCATGTGTGCAGTGTTGGTTCACCTGTGGTGGTGAATCCTGGTTAAGTGAACTGATCTAGAGGTGTGTGGGTGACCAGAACCTTCAACCCACCTGCGGCTCAGCGCTGTGACTCATCCACTGAGACTCTCGCTGCTGTAGTCTGATCTTCTGTCACATGATGCCCTGAAGCCATGGACCCGAGCCACATCTACACAGCAGAATAACACACAGTCTTGAAGGTGCGGGACTCTTTTCAATCTGAATCAACACTGAACTGACTTTTCAGCTGAGCACTGACACTATTGAGCGGCTTTACAGTGGAAATGAACTCTGTTTGCATCTTTATTTTCCTGTTTTTCACTGTAAAGCTGCTTTGAAACATAAACGCTATAGAAATAAGGGCGACTTGACTCTTTTGACCTGGACTTTAAAGTGAGTGAGAAACTAAAAATGAAGCTTAATGATGTTCAGGTTCATATTTGTGAATTTCTGCTTGCACAGCATATGAAACATGAGCTACTTGTAAATGTATTATGTTTGGTTTTTAAGGATTAATGGTTACACTTTACAATAAATGGTTTGATTAGGGTATGAAGTTGAAAATATTCATTTTGTGTTTTTACTCATTCTCCTCCTGAACGTTATGACTATGTTGACATGCACAGTAATATCCCAAAGTTGCTTCATATCTGGAGTTAGTCCCTATTTTCAATAACCTGCCTGTAGGCCACGAGTTTTAGACACTATAAATGACAGAATCCTTGATGCTTGTAATCCTTCATCTTGTAATCTTGTCAGTTTTAATCTCTTCCATGTTAATGGAATAGTTTTTTAGCCCCGCCCACAACAGAATTTCATTGGCCCATCATTCAGAAGTTTTGCTCTCAGAGTGAACATCAGTGTTAGTTAGAGTATTTTCTTTTATCTTTGAGTGCCACTACATGCTAGTGAAATTTGACAATTATATTTCAGTATTTAACACATATTTTTTTTCTCTTGTAGAGAAATGGATCAAACTGACTGATGAGTCATCCTGCACCACGCAGATTTCTGTCCAATCAGAACGAGAATACCCCTCCCCCGATACACCTGCCATCAGCTAGCAATAGTAAGTAGCGATTCATGACTGTGAACCATGTAAATGGAAAATATGGGCTGTTGGCTATTAAAAACAAAACTTCCTGTTTTATTCCTGTTTTATTTTTGATTGATTTTAAATTTTAATTTATATTTATTTATTCATTACGTTTTTTTTATATTATATATTGTTTTATATATTAATATTTATTTATATTATATATTGTATTATATTTAATTTATTACTATTTGCATATTGAATATTTAGATGTTCTAGTTCATTTAGCATATTTCATTTCATTTCATTTCAAACCACTTTTCCAATGCTGGAGCCTATCCCAGCATCTTGGGCAATTGGTAGGGAAATTAATTGTTTTATTTATTTAATTAAATTAAATTAAATTTAATTTAATTTAAATTAATTTTTTTTTATTTAATTTTTTTATTTAATTTTATTATTTTTTCTATTTTCCTATTTTTAATTTAATTTTATTTTATTTTCTATTTTATTTTTTTTCTATTTTTATTTTTTAATTTAATTAAATTTAATTTTTTATTTTGTTTTATTTCTATTTTTATTTTTTAATTTAATTTAATTAAACATTTTATTTTATTTTATTTTATTTATTTATTTTTTTTTTTTATTTTGTTTCATTTTATTTTATTTTGTTTCATTTTATTTTATTTTAAATTTCTTTTATTTTATTTTTTTTATTTATTTTATTTTATTGTTATTTTTTATATTTTTATTTTTTAAGTTAATTTTTTCATTTATTTTTTATTTTTTTCCCCAGCATCTTGGGCCATAGGTAGGGAAACCAATTATTTTATTTTATTTTATTTTATTTTATTTTATTTTATTTTATTTTATTATTTTTATTTTATTTTATTTTATTTTATTTTATTATTTTATTTTAATTTTTCATATTTTAATTTTTTAATTTAATTTAATTTTTATTTTTTTATATTTTTATTTTTTAAGTTAATTATTTGTTTTGTTTTGTTTTGTTTTGTTTTACTTTATTTCCCAGCATCTTGGGCCATAGGTAGGGGGAAAAATATTTTATTTTATTTTATTTTATATTATTTTATTATTTTATTTTATTATTTTTCATATTTTTATTTTTTAATTTAATGTAATTTTTATTTTTTATATTTTTATTTTTTAAGTTAATTTTTGGATTTTATTTTATTTTAT
The DNA here is from genome assembly GCF_018812025.1 of Megalobrama amblycephala. Taxonomy (NCBI): domain Eukaryota; kingdom Metazoa; phylum Chordata; class Actinopteri; order Cypriniformes; family Xenocyprididae; genus Megalobrama; species Megalobrama amblycephala. Next base: position 41,026,189 of record NC_063052.1, on the reverse strand, counting down.
TTTATTATGTTATTTATGAATTTTTTTACATTCTCAACCTCTCAGTGCCATTTGACGCAAACTCTTGTGAAATGAGTTGATTGAATATTTGGTGTATTGTGTGACCCGACTGTGTTTGACTGTGTCTGTAACAGTGGTGAAGTTCTCGTCCATTCAGCGTGTTTGTGTTTGTATCAGCTGCATTACTGATTTCACCTTCATGTGGTAACCTGGCACTGCACACACACGCCGCGCTCACTCAACGATGACGGCCACACACACACACACACACACACATGCTGGCATGCTTTCTCGGCCCTGTCGGTCACAGGAAGGGTAGCCACAGTCTCGCTGTGTGCGTTTATCCACGGTCACTGCCCTCCCGACGTTCCCGACGAGGGGTCAAACCTCCCGTCCTGCCCTCGTGTCGCGTCCGCGCCGAGCTCACCCTCGCGCACCTTCGCTCTTGGGCCGAGAGGGCTCTGACCCCGGCCCTGCCGTCAGCACGCACCCATCCTGGGCAGGCCAGAAGGCAAGCAGCTCTTCCCGGCCGTGCCAGCAGCCTGGAGCCGGGCCCACTGATGTCATAATGGCAGGCGCTGGTGGGCGAGTTCTTCTCGCATCCGGATTCCGGAGTTCCATCAGCTCCTGCGAAATGTTCCAAGATTTACGATGTGACTTTAGATCAGCTCTGAAACTGTTCAACCAATAGTAGCTTGTGTTTATTGCCATGAACACTCCTTAATTGTATGTTTCTTCTTTTTTTATTTTATATTGATTTTTTTATTTTTAAATTTTATTTATTATTTTTAAATTTATTATTTTATTTTTTAATATAAAATTTTATTAAATATTGAGTTGAGTGTAAATGATTTTATTATGTGAGCAGGTTTATTTATGTTTGTTATGGTTTATTTAAAAAAAATATATATTTAAAAAATAAACTGTATTTATTAATAATAATGAATAATAAAATGTAAATAAAATAATTAATCAAAAAATGTGAATAAAAAAAATGTGAAAATAATTAATTTAACTTAACCTTTATTTATTTAATTTATATTTATAAAATTTATTTATTCAGACATCTATCCATCCAGCCATTCACAATATTTATTTATTTTTATGAAATTTTATTTTTATATTAATAACTATGATGTAAATAAAAACTATATGTTTTATTATATGAGCATGTTTATTTATGTTTGCTATGTTTTTTTTATTTTATTTTATTTTTGATTGATTTTAAATAATAATAATACAATTATTTAATTTATTTAACTTAAATTTAATTTAATTTATTTAATTTATATCTATATAATTTATTTGTTCACATTTTTCCAGCCAGCCATTTATTTTATTTATTTATTTGTGTGAAATTTTATTTTTATGTTAATTACTTATATATATATATATATATATATATATATATATATATATATATATATATATATATATATATATATATATTTTTTTTTTTTTTTTTTTTTACTATATGAGCAGGTTTATTTATGTTTGCTGTGGTTTATTTATTTTATTTTTGATAAATTTTTAAATATTAATAACAAAATAATTAATTAAATTTATTTAACTTAACTTTTATTTAATTTATATTTGTATAATTTATTTATTTAAATGTCCATCCATTCAGCCATTAACATATTTATTTATTTATTTATTTATTTATATTTATATTTTATTTTTATATTAATTACTTAATTAAATTAATTAATTGAAATATTGAGCTCATTGCAAATGTTTTTATTATGTTAGCAGGTTTATTTATGTTATTTTATTTTAGTTTATTTTGATTAAATAATAATAAAAATAATTAAGTTAATTGATTTAACTTAACTTTTATTTATTTAATTTATATTATTTATTTATTTATTTAAATGTCCATTTTTATATTTATCCATTTATTTATTTATTTATTTCCAGTGAGATGTTCTGGGATGTGCGCTGCGCTCGACCTCGTTCCGTTCTTTGTCGAGTTGAGTTCCTCCATGTCGAACCCTTCGCCCCCCTTCGCCCGTGTTTATGGTTCGGTCCTGTCTCCTGTAAGGGAGAGCAGCAGGGGCGAACCATCACATTTGGTGCCCAGCGTGGGGGCGGTCGTGAGCTGTGGCGCTCCAACTATCCCATGGAGCTTTTCTTCTGTCTTTTCTCTACAATTTTGACTAACCTCATTTGCATCTGCTAATTAGATCCTGTTAGCATAATTCATGTGCATGACACCCTTTTGAAGCTAATGAATAGACACATCTCCAGAGTCCATAATGAGCTCGATTCCTCATATGTACTTGAGAGAAAGTATTACAGAATCATGTGCATCAGACGAAAACTCTGAAAGAGAAAGTGCTTCGGTGAAGTCTCAGGTTTGCAATAACCGGTTTTACCAAATACATTTACGTTACATTCACTTTTTGGATTTGGCTGGTGCATTTTATCAGTGTGTGTGTGTGTGTGTGTGTGTGTGTGTGTGTGTGTTTTTTTCCCCCCTGGGAATCGAACCCATGATCTTGGTGTTGCCAGATACAGGAACAGGATAATATGTTAGTAAATGGATATGAAATATTGATTTGAGTGTAAATATCTATGAATTATGTGAGCAGAAAGAGAGAGTGACTTTAGATTTGCTCTGAATCTAATAGAAACAAAGGAAACTGTTCAAACAATAATAGCATGTGTTTATAGCAGTGCAGAACATTATTAATTGTTTCTTTTTGCTATTTTTTAAAATTAATTAATTAATTAATTATTTTCATTTTAAATTTTGCTTGATTATTTATTTATTTATATTTTAAGAATTTTTTTTTTCATTTTTTATTTTATATTCTTATTTGTTTATTTATTTATTATTTTTATGTTTATCTTTTGACTGATTTTTAATTTTATTTATATATATGTTTTTTTATCTTTTGATTGATCTTTGTTTATTTATTTTGTTTTATCTTTTGATTTTTAATTTTATTGATATATTTATTTGTATTTTTATTTATATGTTTATTTATTTAGTTTGTTGATTGATTTTAAATTTTTATTTATGTTTTATCTTTTGATTGATTTTTAATTTTATTGATTTATTTATTTGTATTTTTATTTATGTTTATTTACTTAGTTTGTTTTATTTTTATTTTTTATTAATTTATTATTTTATGTTTTATCTTTTAATTGTTTTTCAAATTTTATGTTTTATCTTTGATTTTTGTATATTTATTTTTTGTTTACCTTTTGATTGTTTTTATTTATTTATTTATTTATTTGTATGTTTATTTATTTAGTTTATTTGATCGATTATTAATTTTATTTATTTATTTTGATTGTTTTTTATTTTTTTTATTTATTTTTATGTTTTAGCTTTTGATTGTTTTTAATTTTATGTATTTATTTAACTTTATTTTATATATTATTTTATTGTTTCAATTATAGAGTTTGGAGTCATTATATGCAAATATCTGACAGAATTACACCATTCACCAAACAGAATCAAGAGAGCCGTCTAATAAGTAACATATTTAGAGATTTCAATTTTATCTTATCTGGTGTTGCTTTATATTAGTCTGTTTATTTATACTTCTGATCAATAAAGCATCAAACAGTGTAAAATGCAGTTGGCATCACTGTTTTTCTGTTTTTCAGACGAGTCTTCAAATCAGTGTGGACGGACGGACGGACGCAGGACAGATCTGCTGTTTCATGCCTTTATATGGAGCTGAAGACAGGAATTAATGCAGTAGGTAAAGATGGATTTTCTAGATTTTACCTACAGCTCGATTCCTTACAAAATGTTTCCTCACATTTGTTGGTTCACTGCAAAAAAATATAATTTTGCTTGCATCTTGATTTAAGAATGTTTTGATCTTTGTACTGGAAAACAAGACATCACTGAATTCATTTGGGCCTGATGATCTTCTGTAGCTTCATTCTAGTTATATTACATTGATCAGATTAGCTAAATAAGAGTTTCATGTGTGTTTGTGCAGTTCATACAGTGATCTTTACCATGGTAAAGTGGCTGGTCTGTGTTCCTGCATCTGTGTGTCATTATGGACTGTATTTGCGCACATTTGTACTACTATGAGTTTGTGCGAGTACAGAGTGTGTGTGTCTGTGGTGTGGGACCTCTCGGGCCCTCAGTAGGGGGCGTTGAGTCATATGACAGGGCCGGGGGCCACAGGATGTGACATCAGCGCGGTCTGGGTGTCCGTCTGCTCACGCCAGGCGCTTGATCTTTCCCATTTGGCCGATCAGAGCTGGTGACGGACAGAATGAGTGACAGCACTCACTCACTCGATGACTAGAGCTCATTATCACCTCCTGATCTGTCTGCTGTTTCACCACACACACACACACACACACACACACACACACACACACACATATAGACTCATGCACATACATGCATACTGAGCTATCATATCATAGACTTGTGTTGTTTTAAATAAAGGTAATTACAAACACTCAAAACATTAAATATCCTTTATTAATGGATATTGCAGTTGATGATCTTCCCAAATGTCCCCAAATGAAGGTTTTGTCAGATTTAGCTCACTTAGATTTGCACCGAAAATATCACTAAATACATTTCATTGATTGCATTTCTTTTAGCTTTTATGGTATTCAGACAGAAGCTTCATCTTCAGTGCCATGAAAAATTTGGAATATCAGGATTCAGGGAATTTTGAGCGTGGAAGAGTTGTGGAAATTACTGAGTAAGTGAATATTGGATGCTGATGCATAATGTGTGTTATTAGCATTAAGTTTTTATATTCTATAGCAATTAGTGCTGTTGAATGATTAATTGTGATTAATCGCAACCAAAATAAAAGTCTGTGTTTACATAATATATGTGTGTGTACTGTGTATATTTATTATGTATGTATAAATACACACACATGCATGTACATATTTAACAAAAAATATTTTGTATTTATATATAAAATATTTATATTTCTTTATGAATTATTTCTTTATAATTTATTTATAAAATATATATAAATTATATATACATTTTTTATATATATATATATATAAAATAAAAATGTGTAAATATGTACACAGTACACACATATATATTATGTAAACACAGACTTTTATTTTGGATGCAATTAATCGTTTGATAGCACTAATTGCAATAAATAAGTGAAAGTGTTTAGGTCCTGTGATTGGTGACTATTTTATTTTATTTAATTATTATTTTTCTGTTTATCAAAATATAAATTATTTTATTTAATCTACCTACCTACCTATTTATCTATTAATTAATTAATTAATTAATTAATTTATTTATTTATTATTTGTTTATTATTAGTTTGTTTGCTTTATTTCCTGCAGTTGGACAATCAGTCTTTAAAATAAGTAAAAAATATTTTCCATGTAGTCTCCCAATTATTATGAGCTGCATATATAATAATGATAAAAGAATGATAAAATATTTTTTTATAATAGTTTTAAATTAAATATTGCAGTAGGCCATTGCTGAAACCGCTTGAAAATATTTCATTGGCATCAAAAACATTTGTGAGTTTCGCTTTTTAAATTTCAAATAAATCCAGAAGTTTTAGAACTGTACACTATATATATATATATATGTACACTATATATATATATATATATATATATATATAAACACCATATCTTCTTACCGTCATATTCTCTTATGTTAATTATATTATCATGTAAGCACATTCTTATTTGGCAAAACTTCAATTTAATCTCCTAATATATTTAGCTGGTTACTGTGTTGTTTGTAACCAGTCATTTCCAGATAAACGATGCGCTCATCTTCTGTAGAACACTCTGGTCCTGTTGACATCTGTCCTTTATGATCTTTACCCTGCTGTTCAGATACATATTTATAGATAAAATGATTGACACAGAGAGAGGGGGAACGCTGTGGTTTAACACCTATATGAGGCTTGCATCCTAATGACAGCTCATCTGAGAGCTCGAGCGCAAGGAGAGGAAGAGGAGGAGGAGGGCGCAGGATGATGGCTGTGATGAGATATGTGAGGTGCATGCTGGGGGATTCCTCTCGCTGGTGGAGGTGTCATGGTGTTGGTGTCTGATGGAGGGTTTGTGGTCACCTCTTGACTATTTTTCTCACAACACATCTCCACGTTCATTTAGCAGCGAGTTATTTTACTGAAAATAAAGAACTGTGCTGAATCGATCGCTTCATTAAGACATCAGCTGGTGTGACATCATCAGCCTGACCACTGTGATCATAGAATAGAATAGAATAGAATAGAATAGAATAGAATAGAATAGAATAGAATAGAATATTCATCACCACACAGCCAGATGGATTTAAAAAAAAAAAAAATTCCCTGTAAATTTAAGCAAGAAATTTGTTTAAGTGACTTTCAAAAAACATTTTCCTTTGTAACTTAAATTGGAAGAAAAACAGTCACTCATGTTCACAGTATATCTTCACAATGCTTTTGCTGGTGCTATAAAATTAAGATTGTGAATATTTTTAGGGACTTTTTAGAGATCATATCATCAGAGCAGTTTGATGATTAGTTTTCCTCTCATGTGTTGTATAAAGGTGTTCAGTGAGTTGGTGAGCTTGATTCATTTCGGTGAACCAGCTCAAATTGTTCATTCAAATGAATCTTTTAAATGATTACGTATGTTTATGTGTTCTGTGTTTTAAAGGGGACCTATTATGCTCCTTTCACAAGATGTAATATAAGTCTCTGGTGTCTCCAGAATGCGTCTGTGAAGTTTCAGTTCAAAATACCCCACAGATAGGGCTGTGAATCTTTGGGTAGACAGCGATTCAATTTGATTCACGATTCATAGGTGTTTGATTCGATTCAAGAACGATTTTTGCAAATTCAGAACGATTTGATTCGAGACGATTCACATTAAAATTCGATGCGATTTGATTCTGCATTTTAATATGCATTTATAGGGATATTAAAATGCTTCCCTCAACGTGTCTTAGTCAGGGTGTGAATTACACAGTGGCCTTCAGGAGGTCAGAAAGTAACAAACAAACAAACGAACAAACAATAAAACCTTTTGTCCATTGTTAATGTTAGTTCATGTTAGTTTAGTTAGTTGCAACATAACTTTATTTTAATAGCCTATTGTGGAAATTTACATAAGCCAAAACTTTAAAAGGGCTTTAAAAGTATTTTTAGGCCTAGTTCATGTTAACTATAGTGGAGGATAGTGTTAAAGGCTACACAACCTTATTAAAGTGTGCCAGGTAATGCTTACATGCTATCATGCACTTTCCCAACTAATCTTAAACTAACTTTTCTTCACGGAATAGTTATAAAAGCCATCTTTATTCACTTTATATGGAACATTTTCCTTAAAGTGATTGTGAAAGAAAACGCGTGTGGTTTCTACTGTTGCTATAGTAACGAACGCAACTTTAACACGCATCTGATTGATAAACCGCGCGCTCTCATGTCAGTGTTGTTAATGGTTAATGGATGACAGCGCACAATGTCTCATCAATTCGTGCATGTAGTAATTTAATTCTTATATATTTTAAAGCACTGAATCACTATAGTATCGCGATTAATCCAATTCTTTGCATTTTACATCAATTATCGACCGAAATAAACGATTCACGATTCAAAAAAGCATGCATCGTCAGGATTTGTAATCGATGCATCGAGAAAACGAGTGAATTGTTACACCCCTACCCACAGATCATTTATTATAGCTTGACAAATTTGCCTCTATTTGGGTTGTGAGCAAAAACACGCCATTTTTGTGTGCGTCACTTTAAATGCAAATGAGCTACTGCTCCCGCCCCCTTTCCAGAAGAGGGCGGAGCTTTAACAGCTCAACAACAACAAAGCTGGAGAATCTCACGCAGCCAAAATGAGGATTGTCAGTAACGGTGTTCAGCCTTACATTGTTCAAACCGGAGTCGACACTGATGGAGAGACTCAGGAAGAAGTTACAACTTTTAGACGTTTCTGAATGGTTAGTGGATAAATTGATGTAGTTGCTGTGGAGTTGATTCAACTCATCCACTAGCATGTGCCGTCATGTTGATATTTTGCATTGAATTGACCCTCGTTTGTGAAGCGTAAAATGACGGCATGTCAACAACACTCTACTACAACAACTCTTCCTCTTCTCTAAAGCAGCCCAACATGGCCTGGTTTATGTAAATGTTAGGGTTTGTGATGTCACTAACCCAGGAAGAAGCTCGTTGTAGTCCCTACCAGCCGTTTAATAACTGATTTCTTTAAAATAAAATATCTCCCTTTGCATTGAACTTTGAGCGTCGTAACTTTGCAGATGTTGTTTATGCTCAAACAGCAACATTACACACTAACTAAAGTTAAAAAAGTCAAATCATAATCAACCACCCCTTTAAAATATCATGTTTAAATTGCATTCAATATTTCAGGGCTTATTATATATACATATACGCTCTCCGACCACTTTATTATCCAAACCTGTTCAGCTGCTCATTAGCCCAAATATCTAATCAGCCAATCACATGGCAGCAACTCAGCATGTAGAGATGGTCAAGATGATGCATCAGAATGGGGAAGAAAGGTGATTTAAGTGACTTTGAACTTGTCATGGTTGGAGTATGAGTATTTCAGAAACTGCTGATCTACTGGGATTTTCACGCACAACAGAGAATGGTCCGAAAAAGAGAAAATATCCTATGATTGAAAATGCCTGTTTGAGGTCAGAGGTCAGAGGAGAATGGCCAGACTGGTCCAGCTGATAGAAAGGCAACAGTAACTCAAATAAGCACTCGTTACAACCGAGGTCTGCAGAAGAGCATCTCTGAACACATCCAACCTTGAAGCAGATGAGCAGCAGCAGAAAACACTCCAAAACTGGACAATAGAAGACTGGAAAAACGTCTGATCTGATGAATCTGGATTTCTGCTGCGACATTCAGTAGGGTGAGAATTCGGCGTAAACCACATGAAAGCATCGATCCATCCTGCCTTGTATCAGTGGTTCAGGGTGTTTGTGGTGTAATGGGGTGTTATATATTTTCTTGGCACACTTTAGGCCTCTTAGTACTTATTGAGCACCGTTTAAACACCACAGCCTACCTGAGTATTGTTAATTAAACGATTAGTTTACTTTCAAATAAAATTTTCCTGATAATTTACTCACCCCCATGTCATCCAAGATGTTCATATCCTTCTTTCTTCAGTCGAAAAGAAATTAATGTTTTTGATGAAAACATTCCAGGATTTTTCTCCATATAGTGGACTTCAATGGGCACCAAACGGTTGAAGGTCAAAATTACAGTTTCAGTGCAGCTTCAAAGAGCTTTAAACGATACCAGACGAGGAATATGAGTCTTATCTAGCGAAACGATCGGTCATTTTCGAAAAAAATGTAAATGTTATAAACACAAATGATCGCCTTGCACGTGCTTCCGCTTTCCGTATTCTTCAAAAAGCTTACGCTGTATGTCCTACACCTTCCCTATTCTACTTACGGAAAAAAATGTAACTGCCGCCGTGTTCGTTCCGTACCGTTCCGTTAAAGCTCTTTGAAGCTGCACTGAAACTGTAATTTTGACCTTCAACCGTTTGGTGCCCATTGAAGTCTACTATAAGGAGAAAAATCCTGGAAAGTTTTCATCAAAAACCTTCATTTCGACTGACGAAAAAAAAGACATGAACATCTTGGATAACATGGGGGTGAGTAAATTATCAGGAAAATGTTATTTGAAAGTGAACTAATCCTTTAATTTGTGTTCTGAAGATGAACGAAGGTCTTATGGATGTGGAACAACACGTGGGTGGGTAATAAATGAGAGTATTTTCATTTTTTGGGTGAAAAATGCAATTTATCCCATGTTTTAATCACCCTCAAGCCATCCTAGGTGTATCTTATTTCAGACTAACACAATCAGAGTTATATTACAAAATATCCTGGCTTTTCCAAGCTTTATAATGGTAGTGAATTGGGGGGGCAAGATTTTAAAGCCCAAAAAAGTACATCCACTTTTTTGTTCTGCAGAAGAGTGACCTCTGACCTGACGCATGTCGCAGGATGTAGGAGTATCGTAAACTCAAGCTCCTCTTCTCTTATATTGAAATCCTCCAACATTTCTCTTTACAAAATTCTCATTTTAGACTTCTAATTCGTGCCCGGTGTTTTGTTTTGCTCTCTCCTTTGCGCTTCTGCGTTCGTCATTACGTCATGCATCATGCTTTCGCCTGAATTGGACTCGCATATGGCCGTTGCCGGAAGCCAATGATTATAACGTTTTAATATGAATATTTTTCTTACAAAAACCCATCGCTTCACTTTATAAGGCCTTCATTAATGGAGTCGTATGGATTATTTTTATGATGGATGGATGCACTTTTTTGGGCTTCAAAATCTCGACCCCCATTATGAAGCTTGGAAGAGCCAGGATATTTTTTTATTTATCTCTGATTGTGTTCATCTTACTCTGAAAAAAGATAGTCATATACACCTAGGATGGCTTGAGTGTGAATAAATCATGGGATAATTTTCATTTTTGGGTGAACTATCCCTTTTAAGCATGTTTACCACCCATGAAGCGCTGTGATAAAAATCAAGAAGTTGTTTTTCCCAGGATCTTATACGGTATGTTTGGACGCACTGATGGCAAGCACACCAGCACAGCGGTTCGGCGTCCCGTACCGAACGCGGCCTCTTCCCAGCAGTCCTTGCTTCCCGTGATTGCTAGCATGAGTGACAGTATCACTGGAGTGTGTAATGAAGAGAGGAACGCAAATCTTGCCGCGTGTGTCTCCGTGTCACCTCCCATCTGCGGTTAACCTCTTCTCAAGCGTGAGCCTCTTACTGCAACTCACTTTCCCTACTGTCAGCTGTCAATCATCCCCACAAGCCCCTCCCTCCCGGAGGCCCAGGGGCGAGCGGTAAAATGCTAGCGTGCCAGAGCCTAATGGAGTCTGATGGGTCTCATGGTGTTCGGTTTAAGACTCGGCCAGTCTGACAGGAATCATGGGTCCGGCTTATCTTAATGAACTCAACCGCAGCAGAGACTTTAAAGCTGTTTTTGGAGGGTTGCATGCAATGTACGGTAATGCCTTATGATGGGGGAGGTATTTTTGCGACTGGAGGTGTCAGAATTCATCTCTCGGGCTTTGCACGACTTCGTTTCATGCGTAAAGGCTGAAACGCAAGAGATGGAGTGTCTTATTTGAGTATTTTGCGATTACAGGCGCTGGTGAAGCGACTCTTCGCCGACTGATGCACTTGTTTTTAACGTGACTTCTCTGTTTACTTCACACATGCCGCTTGTTTTTCTGAACACTGAAAATACGGGTTAAGTATGTTTGTGGCCAGTGCCACTCTCTCTGAGGTCTCTCGGTATAGACGCAAAGGTTTGTGCGTAATGATAGGGATTAACATTTGTGTGTGTGTGTGTGTGTGTGTGTGTTAGCGTGGAGTATCTCGTCCTGAGATCCACGGGCTCATTAACACTTTCCAGCCCTCTCTTCTATGTGTGAAACAGGCCTATTGTTAAACGAACAGAGAAAAGAGGGAGAATTATAATAAGCGCTTAATATAATCTCATTTAGCGGCTCCGAGGAACGTCCTAGAACGCTGGCGTTACCGGTCAGTGGTCATCGTTAATTGCGTGTGAATCGGTGAGGGTTGTTACCGCGGTGCGTGTTCAAAAAAAGCCCATCACTGACTTTTCCAGAGATGTCTAAATTTAGGGCGCTGCCACGCGCGACGTTTCTGGCCCCCCACTGGGGCCACATTGGGCCCACTTCGCCTCACCAACAAACGAATGGTGGGCGACAAAGAGAGACAAGAGGGAAGCGTGCCTCAGTGACAGCTTGCTTTACCGAAGTGAACAATGGAAGTATTGTTCGGTAGGGGATCTGGCATGACACCTTCTTTGCGCTTTGCAGCATCTCGAGAGATCAACTTAGAAAATAGATTTCACTATGTGTGTGTGTGTGTGCGTGCGTGTGTGTGTAAAACATGCATATGGACGTCTGTGAAACGCTGTCATTTTAAAGCTTTACTGAAAGACAATTATTTGAGTAATTTAACTTGGTAAGTGGTCACAACACCCAATTCAGAAAACACAACTAAACAACATAAGAACTGGAAACACGATGACAAACACCCGTTTCCATGCTTCAGCTGCTGAAGATTAAGAGGTTTTTGGTGGATATGAGAACTAGTATTTGAACTAACTACACTCTAAAAAAATCTGGGTTAAAAACAACCCAAGTTGGGTTGAAAATGGACAAATCCAGCAATTGGGTTGTTTTAATCCAGCGGTTGAGATAAATGTTTGCTGGGTCTGGCTTAAAATGAACCCAAAATAGGTTGGAAATTAAAACTCAGACACATAATTGCTAGAGGCAACAATAATAATCAAAAGGTGAACATTTATCAATACACTCTAAAAAATGTTTGGTTAAAAACAACCCAAGTTGGGTTGAAAATGGACAAACCCAGCAATTGGGTTGTTTTAACCCAGTGGTTGGGTTAAGTGTTTGCCCAACCTGTTGGGTAGTTTTATTTAACCCAACTACTGATTAAAAATGACTATATGGCTGGCTTAAAATGAATCCAAAATAGGATGGAAATTAAAAATCAGACACATAATTACTAGAGGCAACAATAATAATCAAAAGGTGTACATTTATTAATAAGCAATTTAATAAATGTTTATTGTTTATTATTCATTATCTTATTAATAAATGCTCATTTATTAAACATATTAATAAATGTTAATTTCCAGCATATTTTGGGTTCATTTTAAGCAAGCAATACAGTAATTTTTATACAACAGTTGAGTTAAATAAAACTACCCAGCACATTGGGCAAACATTTAACCCAACCACTGGGTTAAAACAACCCAATTGCTGGGTTTGTCCATTTTCAACCCAACTTGGGTTGTTTTTAAACCAGCATTTTTTTAGCAATTTAATTAATGTTTGTTTAATTAATATTTATTAAACTTATAAATAAATGTTAATTTATTAAACATATTAAAAATGTTAATTTCCAATATATTTCAGGTTCATTTTAAGCAAGAAATACAGTAATTTTTAAACAATAGTTGAGTTAAATAAAACTATCCAGCAAACATTTAACCCAACCGCTGGGTTAAAACAACCCAATCGCTGGGTTTGTCCATTTTCAACCCAACGTAAGTTGTTTTTAACCCAGTGTTACTAGTATTGGAGCTTTTATTTAGTTGTTTTAACTAATCTTGATGTATTTGTACAATGACAATAAGCATCTGGCTTGACTTGACTAGTAAAGATCAAATTATGTATAAAAGATCCCAGGTTGTCTTTGTCATTGGTACTAATGTTATACTAAAATGTACTGGAGCTTGCATGTTGTTTAAACTAATTTTGTTGTATTAGTACAATGACCATAAGCATACAATTCTTAGATTGTCTTTGTAATTAATACTAGTATTAGAGCTAACTAGTATTAAAGCTTATACATTGTTGTTTTATCTTGTTGTACAGTGGCAATAAGCATCTGGCTTGGTTTGACTAGTAAAGAAGTGGAGTATTAGTATAAGTATTGTATGTAAAGTATTGATATTAAAACTAATCATGTTGTTTTAAGTCATTTTGTTGTGTTTGTGCAGTTAAATTATGTATAAAGATCCCTACAGATTGTCTTTGGTACTAGTATTAGAAGTATTGTTAGATTAGATTGGAGAGTTTATTGTCATTATGTCCATTATCCGTGAGCATTGCACTAAACATCACACTTAACATCTGTATTTCAGTGGCTCTGTATTTGTACTCTTAATGACTAGCATGCATTTACACTAATCTCGCTGCACTTGTACAACCTTAACTGATTTGACTTGACTAGTAGGAATCATATTACGTCTAAAGATCCCAGCTTTAGTATAAATACATCTACTAAACCATTTTTTTCACCGTCTAATTCAGTAGATATGTTTTAATCTTTGTAACTAGCACTACAATAAAGTATTAGAACTAAATAATCATTTAACTAATCTTCTTGCAGCTGTGTAACGGCACAAAAGAGATTGGCTTGATTTGACTGGTTGAGATATGAGGTATGCATACAGTGCTCAGCGTAAATGAGTACACCCCCTTTGAAAAGTAACATTTTAAACAATATCTCAATGAACACAAAAACTATTTCCAAAATGTTGACAAGGCTAAGTTTTATATAACATCTGTTTAATTTATAACATGAAAGTAAGGTTAATAATATAACTTAGAAAACAACATTAGGGTGATGCAAAAATGAGTACAGTCTCTGGAGCAAAGCTAAATTTTAGACTACAAATGTTTAATTTAACAAGAATTCAAGCACAGGTGAGTCTAATTATTCATTACACCAGGTGTCCAGCAGACAGTTGACTATAAAAGGGTGTTAAAACCCCTTCCCATTTCATGCCGTCAGCAATGGCACCACATGAAAAACCTGCCAATGGGGTCAGAAAGATAAAGTAAGTTTATTTCTCTGCCGTGCTCTCCGATTGGCAGATATTTTTTAATGTTATACTCTATTAACTGTCAGTGTCTCAGTAGCGTTTTGAAATTGGACATTGCGTTACCATTGAAACTGTATTTTAAATCCTTTTAGCGGCTATTTTTTTCTGATATCAACTGTAAATTTGGATCACAACTTGGCTAGACATGTGGCTTTGATTTTCTAGCAAAGAGTCCAAATTATTTTGTAAAATATATATTTTGTATAAAATTTAGTTCAGTACATTTGCTTTGCAGTAAACTCAGACCTCTATAACGTTTTAGCTTTCACTTTTGCATTAATCTGTTGAGTTTCTTGATTTCTAGATTGAATGTTGATTATTTTCCTCATATTCTCCATTGTTGCAGCTCCTCTCTTTCCAGTCTGTCAGTAACGCTCTGTTTAGTTCCTGTCTGTATGAAGCCCCTCCTTCTGAAAAGCACAATGTGCTCTGATTGGTCGGCTGGAGCAGTGTGTTGTGATTGGTATTTGGGAAATGTCCCGCCCCTTACCATAACCGCCAGTTTCAACACACTACTAATCAACTCAACCAGGCCCCGCCCCTTTATTCATAAAGTGCATAAATTATTTAAATGAGGAATATTGTGAAGAAAACTCAAGACTATAATGGAGGCGTTCAGAAACACTGATATAGAGAAGAACTCCCACTAGAGGGACTTTTTCATGCTCAAACAGCATAATAAGGGCCTCTTTAAAGGTGCCATAGAATGGAAAAATTGAATTTACCTTGGCATAGTTGAATAACAAGAGTTCAGTACATGGAAATGACATACAGTTAGTCTCAAACATCATTGTTTCCTCCTTCTTATATAAATCTCATTTGTTTAAAAGACCTCCGAAGAACAGGCGAATCTCAACATAACACCGACTGTTACGTAACAGTCGGGATCATTAATATGTACGACCCAATATTTGCATATGCCAGCTCATGTTCAAGGTATTAGACAAGGGCAGCCAGTATTATCGTCTGGATCTGTGCACAGCTGAATCATCAGACTAGGTAAGCAAGCAAGAACAATAGCGAAAAATGGCAGATGGAGCAATAATAACTGACATGATCCATGATAACATGATATTTTTAGTGATATTTGTAAATTGTCTTTCTAAATGTTTCGTTAGCATGTTGCTAATGTACTGTTAAATGTGGTTAAAGTTACCATCGTTTCTTACTGTATTCACGGAGACAAGAGCCGTCGCTATTTTCATTTTTAAACACTTGCAGTCTGTATAATTCATAAACACAACTTCATTCTTTATAAATCTCTCCAACAGTGTGTAATGTTAGCTTTAGCCACGGAGCACTATCAAACTCATTCAGAATCAAATGTAAACATCCAAATAAATACTATACTCACATGATCCGAAGCATGCATGCAGTATGCATGACGAACATCTTGTAAAGATCCATTTGAGGGTTATATTAGCTGTGTGAACTTTTTTTATGCACTGTATTATAGTTGAGAGCTCGGGAGGCAGGGAGCGCAAGGATTTAAAGGGGCCGCAGCCTGAATCGGTGCATAGTTAATGATGCCCCAAAATAGGCAGTTAAAAAAATGAATTAAAAAAAATCTATGGGGTATTTTGAGCTGAAACTTCACAGACACATTCAGGGGACACCTTAGATTTATATTACATCTTGTGAAAGAACGTTCTATGGCACCTTTAAGAAAGTTTAGATATTTCTATAGGAAAACAAGACAAAAATACAAAGTAAGAAAATGATCTTCTGCAGTGCAGTCAGCCACACATTCACATGCAGGTCATTTCTGCTGCGATTGCTGATGTCATCGCATCATTTCTCTCTCTCTTTCTCTCTCTTTCTCTGTGTGCTTTGGGCAGATGCTTAACCCCCCCACACGGCTTTCTGCGTGTTAGTCTTTGTGTGTCTTAATTGAGACCGCCACTCGGTTTAAAGAGCTCTTTAATACGTATTGAAACAGGGCAAGTGCTGGAGGTTAAATAGGTCTTAATACAGCTACTTAATCCGTTCATTACACTGGGTCTGAGGCTGGTCCAGGGGCCGAGAGCGGGGCCATTAATTAGCATCGCCTCTGGGCCCCTGTAGTTAACATGAGGGGGAGGGCCGGAGACAAGAGCGAGAGATGCTGAAGGTTAAAGTGAGGCGCGGATCCTCAGAGACGGCATTGAATCTGCTCAGAGCCGCCCAGCCGTGCCTCTTTCTATTCAGCGTTTGTTGTGCTTTCTGTTTGCTTTTCTGCTCCATTAGTTTGCTGAAGGAGAAGCAGGCCGAACAGAAAGACTGGAGGTGGAAAATTAATGAAGGCCTGATTGAGGAGGTGGAGGAGAGTCGCTGGGAGAATGTGATGGTTTGATGGGGTTTTAAAGAGGACTGGTATTGATGAGGTTGTTTTCATGATGAACGAATGGCAGTTTTATCCACAAAACTTTGTCCTCAGTCTCAATTGCTGCGAAGATGTTCGGCCCACAAGTTAACTTCATGGAAATCTCCTAAAAGTCCTTACGAGAAATAAAATATGAATTGTTGTAAAATTACAGAGCTATTGAAGTTGATTAAAAAATTATGAAATTGTTGATTAAAATGAATGTGGAGAGCTTATTACACTGACTACAGACCCAAACTATAAATTAAACTATTCATTCATTCATTATAATAATATTATAATAGTCTTTAATTGTTTTATGTTAAGTTCTTACTGACTACAGACCCATACTATAACAGAAATGTATTTATTTATCATATTTATTTATTATTTACTTACTTTTATATATATATATATATATATATATATATATATATATATATATATATATATATATATATATATATATATATATGTACTCTAAAAAAAATCTGGGTTAAAAACAACCCAAGATGGGTTGAAAATGGACAAACCCAGCGGTTGGGTTAAATGTTTGCCCAACCTGCTGGGTATTTTTATTTAACTCAACTATTGTTTAAAAATTACATTACTGTATTTCTTGCTTAAAATGAACCCAAAATATGTTGGAAATTAAAAATCAGACACATAATTACTAGAGGCAACAATAATAATCAAAAGGTGAACATTTATTAATAAGCAATTTAATAAATGTTTATTGTTTAATTATTATTTAAACATTTAACCCAACCACTGGGTTAAAACAACCCAATTTGGTTTGTCCATTTTTAACCCAGCATTTTTTAGAGATTGTATATATATATATATATATATATATATATATATATATATATATATATTATGTGTATATGTGTATTATATTTATCATATAAAGTTATATATATATACCTTTGGAAACATATATTTATTTAGAAGATTGTAAAAAAATTTACGCACACATTTGTTTTACAAAGTTATTACACTGATAACAGACCCAAACTATAAAATATTTATTTAAATAATAGACTTCCATTTTTATTTAAGTTTTTACTGACTACAGAATCAAACTATAACAGAAACTAACAATTTATTATTTTATTTTATTTTATTTTATTTTATTTTTTTTTTTTTTATTATTTTATTTTATTCTTTAACATAAAAAAATACTTTATTTGATAATTTTGACATCTGGGAACATACTGCTAAAATAAAATAAATACTTTTTTTCAGATTTAACTAACTTCTGAGGACAAATATTTGCCCAGTCCCCAGTTGTTTTGTTGTGCAGAGGTTGTGCAAACGTTCTCTGGACGTTCATGAGTTGATCAGCTTGATCTCATGTTAGTGTGTTTCTGTCTTGCTCTCTTTCTGTCTCCCCCCTCTCAGATCACTCCTCTCACTTTCTCTCACTGTATATTTTAGCACTTTTTCTTAAGACTCGACTCGCTTTAACAAACAGGGCCAAAAATCCAGACGACTCGCACAGAGAATTCTCTCTCTCTCTCTCTGTCGTTCAGAGCAGGCGGGTTGGAAGACACTCGCTTATCAGAGGAATTTCGCGCTGTATTTTTAATATGTATCTTTTAACACCTGTAAATGTCGTGTGTGATATTCCGGGTAACGAGTGTGTGTGTGTGTGTGTGTGTGTGTGTGTGTGTGTGTGTGTGTGTGTGTGTGTGTGTGTGTGTGTGCATGGTAATGAATTCTCAAAGGGGGAAGTCTGCGTATGCATAAATGCATCATGGAAATGGAGCCACGCTCTGTACAGTACGTGTCGTGCGAACAAGTTCTGTGCACAACACCAGAGAGACGGAGACATGTTTAGACAGCCTTGTTAGTCTTATTAATTAACTTTCTATTGAGAAATCAAGTCTGCGCCGCACAAAACTCACACTGAGAACGTGCAACTACGCCTGTGACATCTTGAAGCGTTTCTGTTTTTAAAGATGAATTCATCTTGATGCATAATTATCGGCCGTATTTCAGTAAATGGGTCATTCTGAGGAAATGCAGCTGATAAAACATTTTAGATATGTGCATTTGGCAGATGGTGAATTTCACTGCAAGGAAGAATTACGTTTCAGTTCATGCATTCCTTCAGAATCTAACCCGTGACCTTGGCGTTGCGAGTGTTTGAGCTACAAGTACACAGCTTGTTATGTTTGTTACATTGCAAACTATCACTGCCAAACACCAAGAGTTATTTATCAAAACTCCCTCTCCTAAAGCAATTCATTATTTCAAACCTGACTGTACTTATAAATATAATCTATTCATATTATATTTGTCATAAATCACACATTATAGTTGGAATTCTGTTTCAGAACATTAGTTCAGCACATTTGAGCCTTTTACATTCAGAAAATGTTTTAAGGTTGAATGTCAGTGTTTAAAGTGCAAAAATGTCAAATACACTATTAGGTTTTTTTTCTTTTTCTCGCAGTGATGCCACAGAAGAACCTTTTTTGGTTCCTCAAAGAACCTTTCAGTGATCAGTGTGAAGATCTTTTTAATAATCCAAAGAACCTTTTTCCACTATAAAAAAACGAAGGTGCAATGGAAAGATTTCATGGATGTTAAAGGTTCCTCATGGAAGCCGATAAAGAATCTTTATTTTTTTGTTTAAGATTTATTTTTGTCGTTTTTGCCTTTATTGTGATAGGACAGGAAGTGAAGTGGCAGAGAGAGGGGATCGGGACAGGACTGTGAGCCTGGACTTGAACTCGGGTCGCTCAAAGCGCATCAGCGCTAAATGTCAGTGCTGCCCACTAGGCTATTGTCACTGACAAGAACCTTTATTTTTAATATTGTATCATTGCACCAAATTATTTACCGTTGATATTCTTGTAATTCCACCAAAAATAACATTATTTTTTTCTGTTTTAAAAATCCATCAGATATTATTTTTTTCCCCATAAAAAATTTAAATAACAAATTAAGTAAACGTACTTATTTGAGTCAAAACTGTTGTCATTATTATATTTGTCATAAATCACAGATTGCAATTCTCTTTCACAACATGTTTAGTTCAGTCCCCATTCAACCCTTGAACATTCGAAATGTTTTAAGGTTGAATTTTAGAGTTTAAAGTGCAAAAATGTCAAATACACTCATAAAAATAAAGGTTCCAAAAGGGTTTTTTTCCACACAGAAGAACAATTGTTGGTTCCTCAAAGAACCTTTCAGTGATCAGTTCTTTAAAGAGTACCATTATTTTAGTGTGAAGAACTTTTTAATAATACAAAGAACCTTTTTCCACTATAAAAAACCGAAGGTGCAATGGAAAGATTTCATGGATGTTAAAGGTTCCTCATGGAAGCCAATAAAGAACCTTTATTTTTTTGTTTAAGATTTATTTTTGTCGTTTTTGCCTTTATTGTGATAGGATAGGAAGTGAAGTGGCAGAGTGAGGGGATCGGAACAGGACCGTGAGCCGGGACTCGAACTCGGGTCGCTCAAAGCGCATCAACGCTAAATGTCAGTGCTGCCCACTAGGCTATTGTCACTGACAAGAACCTTTATTTTTAATATTGTATCATTGCACCAAATTATTTACCGTTGATATTCTTGTAATTCCACCAAAAATAACATTATTTTTTTCTGTTTTAAAAATCCATCAGATATATTTTTTTTCCCCATAAAAAATGTAAATAACAAATTAAGTAAACGTATTTATTTGAGTCAAAACTGTTGTCATTATTATATTTGTCATAAATCACAGATTGCAATTCTCTTTCACAACATGTTTAGTTCAGTCCCCATTCAACCCTTGAACATTCACAATGTTTTAAGGTTGAATTTTAGAGTTTAAAGTGCAAAAATGTCAAATACACTCATAAAAATAAAGGTTCCAAAAGTGTTTTTTTCCACACAGAAGAACAATTTTTGGTTCCTCAAAGAACCTTTCAGTGATCAGTTCTTTAAAGAGTACCATTATTTTAGTGTGAAGAACTTTTTAATAATCCAAAGAAACTTTTGTGTGATGGAAAGATTCCATGGATGTTAAAGGTTCTTCATGGAAGCCAATAAAGAACCTTTATTTATTAATTTATTTCCCTTTATTGTGATAGGACAGTAAGTAGACAGGAAGCGAAGTGGGAGAGAGAGGGGGACAGGATCGGGAAAGGATCGCTAGCCGGGACTCGAACTCGGGTTGCCTGAAGCGCAACGGTGCTAAATGTCAGTGCTGCCCACTAGGCTATCGGCACCGACAAGAACCTTTTTTTTTTATTATTTTTTAAGATGTATTTTTGTCATTTTTATCAAGTGAAGTGGGGATGGGATCGGGAAAGGACCACGAGCCGGGACTCGGGTCGCCCAAGGCACAACGGTGCTGCCCACAAGGCTATCGGCACAATAACCTTTATTTTTAATATTGTATCATTGCACTAAATTATTTACAGTCGATATTCTTGTGATTCGTTTTCTGTTTTAAAAATGCATCAGATATTATTTTTTCCCATAGAAGATCTGAATGACAAATTTATTTGAATCAAAACTGTTGTTTTCACCTTTTAGACTAGAATATAAAATATAAATGCTAAAAAAAAAAAAACTGTGCTAGCTGTGTGTCTCAGTTCTATTTTGGGAGGATTTTTTCAATTAATTTACAATGACTATTCAAATTTCACATGTTTGTGTAATTGTACGCTGCAGAAAAGCGCATCTTGTGTGTTTGTGGGCGCAGACAGTCACACGCAGCTCTCAGATGCTGTAAGAACACAGCAATTAAGGTTCCCCGTGATAACGAGTTCAACTCGTTACAGAAACACATCCAGTGTTAGAACGCTGCCCGAAATCAGCCCAATTATTCCCCGAGAGCCAGTTGATGTGCGACACACACACACACACACACAATAATATTCACAATCACTAATGTGTTTGGTTTGAGATGTGAGTTGTTGGTTTTCAGTTTTCTTTGTTCGGCTCTACATGCCCAGACAGATTCCTCTCTATTGATCAGAGTGTGTGTGGATCAATCGGAGCGATCGATGTGTGATATGAGTGTGTGTGTGAGATTTTCACCTCCACATGTTTGAACAGAGATGCAGCTTGTTACCGCGCCGGCCGCCTCTCTCACCTCTCCATCCATCAGTCGGTCAGTCTGGGTCTGGGAGTTTTTCCCGTCCTGCTCTGTGTTTTATCCCCACACGCTCTCAGACGGATGTGTTAATAGATACGATGTCTTATTTTCTCACTTCAGTGGGATGCACTGGAGAAGAGGCCGTCTGTGTGTGTGTGTGTGTGTGAGGGGTCAAATCTGGGTCAGGGGGCACAAGTTCATGTTTAGGGGGGGGCGGGGCTCCGTCTCTCGGGGTGTTTGCACTCATGGACCTCGGGGGGACGTTTAGCTGTGATTGGCTGATGTCATGAGCACTGCTTTCTGCTCTTTAGCTCCAGATGAGCAAACCGTCACACGCTCATGATGCTGAGAAAACTTTTGAGCTGTTCACTTCAGGAGTTTTTGGAAATTTGGTTTTATTTTATTCTGTTCAATGTCACCTGTGCAGAAGTACAGTACTGTACTGTTCTCTTTGGCAAGCAGTGCAATTTTATTTTTTATTTACATTTATTTACATATTTAAAATATTTTTTTTTTGTTTCATTTACTTGTTTTATTTTTTTTGTATTCAGTTCTCTTTGGCAAAACAATATTTATTTATTAAAATAAATTATATTATTTTAATTGTATTGTTTATTTGTTTTATTTATTTTTTCTATTTATTTAAGTTATAAAAATAAATGTATTGTATTTATTTGTTATGCTTATTTTTATTTTATTTTTTTGTATTTAATTGTTTATTTCCATGTATTTATTTATTAAACATTTTATTATTATTTATTTATTTACAAATATTAAATAAATATATATTTTTAACATTTTATTTATTTGTTTTATTCATTTTTATTTCTATTTATTTATTTGTTTGTTTATTTAAATTATTAAAATAAATGATTAGCTTGTATTGTATTTATATGTGTGTGTATGTATTTATATATTTCATTTTTATTTATTTAAATTTATTTATGTATTTAAATATTTATTTAACGCAATTTAAATAAATGTGTGTATTTGTTTATTTCCCTTTATTTATTTATTAAAAT
Source organism: Megalobrama amblycephala (assembly GCF_018812025.1). NCBI lineage: Eukaryota > Metazoa > Chordata > Actinopteri > Cypriniformes > Xenocyprididae > Megalobrama > Megalobrama amblycephala. Next base: position 41,003,267 of record NC_063052.1, on the reverse strand, counting down.
GATTAAGCATTTCCTTATTAATCTATTATTTACTTAGATTAAGTAAATATATTTTTTTAAAATTTTATTATTTATTTGTTTTAATTTTTTATTTTTATATATATATATTTTTAAATTTGTTTGTTTAAAAGATTAAAATAAATAATTAGTTTGTATTGTATTTTTTATTATATTATATTGTATGTATTTCATTATTTATTTCCTTTTTTATTTATTTAAATTATTAAATTATATTTAAATTATTATTTAAATATTTAAATTATTATTTAAATATTTATTTAAGATAATTTATTTTATTTTATCATTTTTACCTTTGGGAACAAAGTACTAAATAAAGTACATAATATTATCCTTTAGTCCTATTAATTTAATTTTTTATTTTATTTTATTTTATTTTTTTTTTTTACGTACAGTACTCTATCCAGAGCCAGCAGCAGATTTACAGCTGGATAGAGTACAGTCAATATTTGGTATGTGTGTATGGAAATGTGTATTTAGCTGTGAAAACAGTTTGAGTATCACCACAGACCACCGCAGCACATCTGATCTCGCTGTTTCTCATCTCTCCGTCTCACACACAGGTGAGTGTGATCACAATGAGCCTTCGAAGACCCTTCATGTCACAGCATCAGGACCGCAGCATCACTGCTGATCATGTGACGCGTCTCCCAGCAGCACACGGAAAGGTTAGACAGATCAGAGAGGATAAGAGTTTACACAGTGTCAGTGACAGAGCGAGACAGACTCAGAGACTGTATGGCTCACAGCCAAAGTGTCGCTTGTGCTCTAAATTCCTCAATTTCCTCTTTATCCAGCAGACGAGAGAGAGAGAAGTACTGATCACACTGATCTCAGACCAATGAAAGTGAGTAAATACAACAACATCATCTCAAAGCACTTGACATTGAGAGACACAAGGTTACGACACACACACACACACACACACACACACACACACCTCCTGTGTAAGGTGTGTCCGTCCCGCTGTGGGTCACTCATCTGTACAGACAACAGATGCTCTCATCAGAAAGTCCACCTGTAACACACACACACACACACACACACACACACACACACACACACACACAGTCACATGCACACACAAACACACACACGTACACACACGAGCACTCACAGACACACATACAATCACACACGCACAAACACACACACACACACACACGCACAAACACACACACACACAGAATCACTCACACACATGCACACAAACACACTAACACACAG